>NC_062561.1:73392343-73700000 GCF_022837055.1 Prionailurus viverrinus
TACTTTGTACCTAGGCTATTGCAGGGACCTCCAGACCCCTGCTCCTGTCTTGTTCCTCCTCAACCACACCATCCCTTGGTTCATGCCTGGATCATGAAATACGCCTGCTCAAACTCTGCATGGATCCCCATGGCTTTCAGGGAGAATATGTACACTCAACGCTGTCCGTGGTCTGACACATACTTGCCTTCTGACCATATCTCCTACTGACTCCCTCTTCAATCTTTGAAGCCATGCCTCCAGAACCTATCTTGGCTTCTTCTGAAGCCACAGGCTTCTTCGGGCCTCTAACAGAAATTTGTTCAATATGTATGTGAAGTTTGGTTTTATTCCAAGTCATAGGATCATCACATTTCCACCTTGAAAAGCCCATATGAAATTGTCTGGTTCAATTCTCTCATTTTATAAATATGAAGACTGAACTGCAGTGTAAGATATGAAGTAACTTGTATATGGACACCCAGCCAGATATTGATAAATCAGACTCAGAATTCTGCCTTCCAGATAACTACCTTTTTTGGTTATTACATATCATGTGAAAGATTTAGAAACATTGCTAATGGTGATGGTTAAGACGTAATGACATGCTTTCACTGCCCATAGGAAAGTTGTTAAGACATTCTTATCTCAACTCTCAATCACTAAATTTGAGCTATTACACAGAAAATGTTTCCACTTACACTGTAGAAACAATATTTTGACAGAGGAATTGTATTATACCAGTGAGTTTTCATGGAATATAAGACAACTATAAGGCATAAATTTAAACACAACATGTTTTTTAAATAGGATTTAATTTTTGCTCTGTGGTACATGATACAAAGACCTATTTTCATACCCTGTCTTCATGAATAATGCTATAAAGTCAAAACCTCATACAAATGTTAACTACAGTTGGTAACTGATTCTGTAAGAACTGCAAACTTATTAGCCTTGGGGGGGGGGTGGTTGAAGATCAATGGAAAATTCTTTCAGCAAATCTGAGGAGAAAAGCACATGGATCAAATAACTTCCAACTGTAAAGCCAAAATTAGTAAGAGATCACACTAACAACAAATACAGTCAGCCTCATTCCTATCTAAGTCATAGGGAAACAATCACAGGAGGAGAAAAAGAAATCAAAAGGCAGGAGTTATTTCCTGCCCTTGGAAGCTTTTGTGTGTAGACACTAAGTGGCAAAATAACAGCAAAACAACAGCAAGGAAACAAAACAAAACAAAATAAAATAAGAGAGAGAATAGGATCAAGATGGCAGGGGTAGGTTTAAATATAGTGTCTTTGTAGATAAGTGAAGAAAAACTACCAAAGCAATTCTTCCATGACTCACATAAATCATAGTAAAATGTGTTTCAGGGAAGTTTGGGGTTGATGATCTGGTGCTCCAGTTATCTTCAGGAGATACTCAGTTTTAAATTAATGGCAGTAATTTATCTGATATATGACTTGCCTCCTTTTTACTTTCTCCTGGTCTCCCTCCGCTTACTATGCATCCCACTTTTCCTCTGTCTTTGTAATATTTTGTAGAAGCATCATGTCAAGAGTCAACTGCAAAACACTCTCTCAAAAGCAACAGTAAACTGAGATTCATCATTGTCTTCCTTGTGTCGATCTGTATGCACAGTTTTCTCAGATGTAATAAAAAAGGATCAATTTATTTTCCCCCTTTCTGCATCCCATCTTTGCATACCAATGGTAGGTCACTAGTTACAGATCCACCCTATCCACCCCTATTCTTTATCCCTCCTTAGACAGTACCTACTGGTATAATACAGTGGCATAGTTTCCATTTTTTATCATTGAAGGGACAACTGGAATTCAAGAGATAGGAACAATAGGGAGAGAAAGAAGTCCAAGTTAGTCCTGAAAAATAACAATAAATGAAGGAGGTGTGGCAATGGCATGCTTGTAACAGACTTACTATTGGAAAAACATAATGGGGGTAAATCTACTCCCCTCTACATACACAATGGAAATAGAAAATATAAATACAATGGTCACCATGCAAGCTAGGAGAAAATCCTGAAAACTGAGAGACAGAGCCCACTGCTGTGATACAGCCCTCTCATAAGGATGCAAGTAAATATAGTCTTTTGGAAAGAAGAACAGAAATCCATAAAGCAAGCAAAGGTGTACAATAAAGGCATTATAATAAGAAGCAGAGATCAGTGGTGAAGAGAGGGTTGAATTTCATGACACAGAATTGCCATCCTCGTTGAAGGCAGAAAAGAGTAGCATTAACCCTTGGGGCAAATTGAATCACTGATATAGAGGACAACCCACAGAACTATTCCTAGAAGTTACAGGAAAGAGAAATTGATTTGTGAACAATACAGCAGAAGGGGTTGAAAAAATAAAGGATGGAGAGCAGAATCTCACCCTCAGGATTTTAGGATTACTCAGTATCATCAAGAACAGAAGCAATAAGTTAAAGCCTAATGAAAGAAGTGTTTCCTAACTGATAGAAGTCCTTTGTATACAGGATTCTACGAGTTCTGAACAGAATTAATAACACTCCCCTCCCCAAATCCTTCCAGCATTGTCAACCAACTAATATGGAACAATGGAGCTTCGAGGCAAAGCTTTTACAACTCAGTAATCTTACACACAGTTGAGTTGCTTTACTGTGTGAGGAAAACAGAAAGACATTTTTAGATAAGCAAGAACTGGACAGAATATCACTCATTTACACTTCTGGAAAAGATTACCTGAAACCTCACTCTGATGATAGAAATATAGAAACAAGACACTTATGGAATAGGGAAATAAAGTTGTAAATTGAGGTTTCAAAAGCAAATGTCTTACTGGAAGAGGGCCAGTAATATAAATGTGCAAATTGGCTGTTGCAAAGCTGAAGAAGTAGTGATATTTAGGCACACTGGAAATCTCATGCCCCACCTAAAGTCATGAAATGCTAATGCTGAAAATACACCCACTGCGTTTTTCTAGTCAGAAGGGCATCATTGTTTGACCTCTGGTATGAAGACACAATGGAGTTTTCCCTCTGTGGGTCCCATTACTGAATGCAGTGGTCAGCCTGGATCATCTGGAGGATGTTTAAGGTCACCAGCAACCTTTGGCCCTGAAGCATTTCCTGTTTGCCCCAGTTCACCATCCACCCCTCACTCACCATCTGGTGTGCAGTTGAAGAAGACTTTAGTACCACCTTTGATGATGGTTAAAATAATCACAGGTTTTGCTCTATTCCAGTACTAGCTAATAAAGCCCACCATTTATACATGATTGGGACACTCAGTCAGGAAATTTAAAGATACCTGACAAAACATATTGCCCCCTTTTAAAGCTGCATAGAGAGACACTATTGCCAATAACTGCAGAAAATTTTTGCAATACATTTAAAATCAGTGATTCATTGGTTCCTTAAAGCTGATATTGATTGGCTAATTCTTTTATGCTAATTGGGACAAGCAGTAATGATCAAGCAGAAGATCTCTCTGGTTGTATAATATCTTATACCAAAGGCCTGACTGTACCTGCATTAATCATGTTTAAAAACCTATATTAACAATTAAACTCGAGCTATGTAAAAATTAATGGAAAAAGAAAGACTAAGAAAATATAGCAAAGTATCTATTTTATAAGATTCTGGGTTATTTTCTATATTAGTATTTCTGTGTTCAAAATTTCCCACATATGTGTTTTATGTATAAGACAAATTAACATTTTTAAGTTAATCTTAATTAACAGTCAACGTGTGACTGTTCAAAATTCTTTTCTTTTTTTTTAACAATTATTTATTTTTGAGAATGAAAGAGAATGAGCAGGGTAGGGGAAAAGAGAGGGGAAGAGAGAATCCCAATCAGGCTACAGATTTCCAGCACAGAGACTGATGCGGGGCCAAAACCCACAAAATGTGAGATCATGACCTGAGCCAAAATCAAGAGTCGGTGCTTCAACTGAGCCACCTAGACACCCCTCACAATTATTTTCTGAAACACCACCAGTGGAAAAGAAATGGTGAGGCATTGCCTCAAGCCTTTTGTGAAAATAAATTCTTTTTTTTTTAATTTTTTTTTCAACGTTTTATTTATTTTGGGGACAGAGAGAGACAGAGCATGAATGGGGGAGGGGCAGAGAGAGAGGGAGACACAGAATCGGAAACAGGCTCCAGGCTCCAAGCCATCAGCCCAGAGCCTGACGCAGGGCTCGAACTCACGGACCGCGAGATCGTGACCTGGCTGAAGTCGGACGCTTAACCGACTGCGCCACCCAGGCGCCCCATAAATTCTTAATTGTGAAAAAGTTAAGTGTTAAATTAATGTATATAAGAAAAGGTGAATTGGTAAATATATGTATGTGACCACATTACACATTCTAAGTGTAAACCAAAGGAAAAGGACAGAGAGTGAAATATCAACATCAGATGTGACAAATTTTGCTATCATTGTTAGATAAAAGTCTTTAAAGATCCTTAAGATATATATCACAATAGGAAAGCATACAAAAGACATAAAAACAAATTCAGATAGGCACCAGCTCAAGATTCAAATTAAACATCAATACAATGCCCTTTTAAACAGTGTTTTGCCTAGAATATTGGCAAAAGAATTTTAAAATCTTAATATTTTATTCTGGTAAGTACACAGAGAGTTTGATCAGTGTCTATTCTACTGATACAGAGTAAATTGTTATTTTATGAAAGCAACCTGGTGTGAAGAGTCTCAGATTCTCTTTATAGCTTCGGATGAGTAATTCTATATCAGGGAACTCATACTAAGGATACAGTCAGATCTGTACCTCTATTGCTATCTCTATCTCTCTCTCTATGAAAGAATGTTTATTGCAGCTTTTCATTTTGATATTTTAAAACAGTATATAGGCATCCAAATGTTTTCAAAATAATTGACTAATGATCATGGGAAAATCTTCATAATAAAATGTTAAGAAAAAAGGTGTATGTTTTTAATTACATAAGCAAATACACCAAAATTTCCATCATGGTTATCTCTAGGGAATGATTTGCTAGGAAATTTTTATTGTTTTTTTTATATCCTTAAATATTCTATGATGAGCATCCCCAAGGTCTATAATTGTAGGCTGTGTGTGTGTGTGTGTGTGTGTGTGTGTGTGTGTGTAGGGTAGATCTTTCATTCATTCATTCATTCATTCATTCACTTTATAAATAGTGTCTGAATGCTGGGTAGAACTTAAGTTTTAGTAGTTTTAAATTTTAAAATTTGTGCTTAGCCATGGAAGATGCTTACTAACAGAATCCCAGGGCTCATAAAAATGACCAGGAAAACAGTTCCAGAGGATCTGGAAATAGATGAATCACATAGCTCTCCTCCTAGTCTTTTCTTCCATTAGATAAACTATCGTAAAATACATGAAATACTGCAGAGAGGTGAGAACATCTTTTCCAAATGCAGATTTGCTGGCTTTGCCTTGGTGAACCTTCAGGACACAGGGAAGCAATGCCTTAGGCCCTTGCCCTGCTCTTGGTCCAGATGTGCTGGCCCAGATCAGGGCTTAGAAAGTAAACAGTGGTGGGCATATGGGAAGCCACAGGAGAAACTTTGGGTCTACTTCCCAGAGTGAGAATTTTACTCAGATATAAATAATTTTAGGGTATTTTAGAGTCATACCAAAATGGATATATTATAAAGTATAATTCAAAATTCATGCATGTTATTAGAATAGAATATAAGTTTTCAGGTACCACTTGGACTCTCTATCCTGATCCTGAAAAAATGAACAAACATTTCTTTCCTTTGCATCAGCCACTGGGGACCTTTGCAGAGGAAAAGGTATGAATCATACCCTCCGCAAGAAGGTGTCATCTATGATATGAGGGAACCCAAAGCCCTACCCACCACAATGTGATGTTCTGAATGGGGTACAGGGTCACTCTGGGGAAGCTACATGGGGTTGGCTCAGGTGCCCAAGCCAGCTGCAGGTCTCAGACTTTGTATGTGTGCAGGTGGTCTCAGACTTTGTGTGTGTGTGTGTGTGTGTGTGTGTGTGTGTGTGTGTGCGCGCGCGCGCGCACACGCACATGCCTGTTAATGTGCTGTGTGTGTGCCACATAGAAGCACTTTAACCAACAGCCTTTGCCAGTGGCAGTTTAGAGACTGCCAAATGATAAGGTTAGAGATCTTCCCAGGCACAACCAATTTCCCTTCTCCTTGATACTTGGCTTTCTGGAAACAAAAGGTCTGCCTGCTAGGGTTCAACAATGTGGCACACAAATGTAGCATGACTAAGACTGCTTTTGGGAGTGGGCACCAATTTATTAGACATGGTAGCTCTTAGCACTTAAGAGTGTTTCAATGGATTTATTTTCCTCCTTGAAAAAATTACCATTTTTTTAAATCTCTCTTGAAATTTATTTCTTTATTTTGAGAGAAAGAGAGTAAGAGAAAGAAAGAGAGAGAGGGCGGGGGGGTCAAGGGCAGAGAGAGGGAGAGAGAATCCCAAGTGGGCTCCTCAATGTCAGAGCAGAGCCCAATGTAGGGCTTGAACTCACGAATCAGGAGATCATGCCCTGAACTGATATCAAGAGTCAGATGCTTAAAGGACTGAGCCACCCAGGCACCCCAAATTACAATGTTTTACCTTATTAGAGAACATCAAAATTGCAACATATTTCAAAATTTAGGCAGCTGATTTTATGTAATTTTGACAAGTCAGTCACAACTCTGACAACTACAACCTTCTTACTGCAAGTTGCGTATTAGGGAGTTTTGGTGAAGTATCAGCAGTGCAGCAGAAGGAAGACACGAGGTCCTTCTTGTGCACCCTTCATTCTTGTGGGTGTGTGGCCTACATGTGAGTCAGGAACTTTGAAGCCTTACACAGCATCACCCAAGGGACTGGTGTGACTTCATCTTTTGGGTTTCTCTTGACTACTCCAGGCCAGTGCCTGTATGCACTCACATTGTAAGTTGTATCTACCCCAGTAAGATGGCTAGATAAAATACAGGATGCCGGGGAAGATTTGGATAACAGATAAACAATGAATCATTCTCAGTGTAAGTATATCTCAAATGGTGTCCTGGTAACCCTATCAAGTGGCATCATCAAGACTGTAGAGGCATCACCAAGACTTCTCTTGCTGGTGAGAAGAATCACTGGTCCTCAGATCTGCAGGAAGAAGCCCACGTCTGAATTCTACCAGGTAGAATGTAGATGGAGTGCTTGGTATTGCAGGAAGCCGCCGTGGGTAGTGGATCCAGGACTATACCAACTCCTTGCTCACCTCCAGCCCCTGTAAAAATATGAATGGCCCAGAGGATAGGCAGAAGACCCAGCCTCTCTGAGCACTGCCATTGGTCAGTGGGGCACAGGACCAACCTCTTTGCACATGAATCAGCTGTACCTTGCCAGTAGAGCTAGATGCTGACACACTGAAGAAATTGGGACTATGCTGTGGCTCTGAACAGGAATGGGGCAATATTCAGGGCAGTTAGCAAGGAGAGGCAAAGATGTTGGGAATGGGAAACTCAGAAAATGATAATCAAGTTGTTCTCTTGGTGTCCATTCAAGCCTGTGAATCTTCCCTGTGGGCTGCAGAGCAGGGAGCTAAGAGTTTTGAATAAAAAGCCAAGTGACTCTCCACTTGCCCACCCTCAACCTCATCCACTGTCCATCTCTGTTCTTCCTGCTCTTCCCTCTGCCCACATAATATACGCAGAGATCCCTGTGGATTGCAGCACCTGGGCTTCCTTGGCCTCTGACTTCTAGCTTGGCTTGGCCATTGGCAGGCAGTTGAAGAAGACCAGAGTACAACAGGAGGGAAGACTAGGCTATTTCCTGCTCTGCTTTCTCCTGGCCATGGTCTTGGTAGAGGATGCTCTCCTCCAAGGCCTTTGCTTCTACAAATGGGCCTTCTGCACAGCTCAGGCTCTCACCAGCCCCTGGTCATGGGGCTGAACTCAGACACAAAGGCTCTTTACTTTGCTGATTCCAGGGTGTTGGTCATCCCCTGCATGGAAGTTCCCTCAGCACCTCCACACCTCTGCAGACAGGATCTTCATCAGTGAACTTTGAAGTCCCAGCTGAGTGGGCTTCTGTTCCCTGTTCGGGGCATGAGCGATACACCATCCTGGTTGAGGCCTTGATCTGAAGGGGATGGAAGGTCTTCCAGAGTCAAGGAAAGACCCTGGTGAGAACTGTCTCCAAGGAAGGATGAATATTTGTATCCCTGTTTCATTTATCCTCCTTTCTGTTCCCCCAACAAGATTCAGGACAAAATTTCCCCAGAGAAGAGTCATTCTCTATTGGCCCCAAGTCTACAAATTTGTTTCCAACAGGGGGAAGTCTTATTTTTTTTACCCATCTCCCTACCTGGTGATATTCTCCTAGACTGTGAATTGCAGAGATTGACATGTGGGGAAACAAAATCATTCATTCAAGTCTTAAACACCTAATATGTGGAAAGCATTGTATTAAGCACTGGAAACAACTGTAAATAAGGCAAACTGAGTCCACACCTTCAAGAAACAGAGTACAGAGGAAACACCAAAATGTAAACATGCAATTATAATACCGGGTGATCTGTGCCCTCTGCATTGTAATGTATGATGCTAATGGACTCATAAAGACATCCAGCTCAGCTGAGTTTGTATTATGGAAGGTGTCTGATAACTTCAGATCAATGTTCTGAGAGAATATGGATCACCTGGAGAATGTGAAAGGCTCGAAGGACAGTGAGCCATGAAATTAGAAACCCCTGTAAAATGTATTAAGAACTTGAACTTTATTCTCAGGTTACAGGGGGAGCTCTGAGTTGTAACCAAGGACATGATCTCATCACATTCACATTTTAGGAAGAGTTCTTCAGCCCTGGTAACAAGGAAGTGAAGCAAATTTGAAATTTTGGAAATCTGGTGGTGAGAACCTAGACAAGAGATCTCATGGACAATGAGAAGTAACAGGGAGGACAAAAAAAAATGAGAAAGGCCACAGAGAAGTAAACCTGACAGACTCAGAGCTTCTCATGACATCACTGGATCTGAGTGGTGGTCAGAGCTGTCCCTGCCCTTCTCCTGATCTGAAGCATTTGCTGACAGTCGCCGGGAGTGCTCTTGGGTAGCTCATCTCAGTGTTCTTTCCCCAGAGACAGACAGGGACTCCGCCACTGGCTCTTGTCTGTCATGCTCCCTCTTCTGTTAAAATTTCCCTTCATCAGCACTTATGGTCTCTCAAAAGTCACTGTTTATCATTTATGGTTTTTTGGCAGAATAAAATACAATTCAGTCTGAAACTTTCAAGGATCAATAGAAAGAGGGAATTAACATGTTTTCATTCCCAGAGAGAATCATATTAAAGATGAAAGTAAGTTATTTATTGATCTATTCAATAAATAATTATTAAGAGTCTATTGTTTGCAAGGCTCTGTTCTCAGTGCTGGAGCACAGCAGTGAACAAAACAGAAAGAATTTGCTCCCATGGAGCTTCCATTCTCTAGAAGAGAAACAGACAATATAAATATGTGTGCATATGTAATATGTATACATGTATAATTGTGTATATGTAATATGCCAATATATAATGTGCCAGGTGGTGATAAGACAGGAAGTGTTGCTATAGAGAGCCAGAGAAAACCTGACTGTGAAGGTGACCTTTGAACAGAGACCTGAAGGAAGTGACAGCAGAAACACACAGATATCTGGGAGAAAAATAGTCTAGAAGCAGGATCAATAAAAGGTAGCCTGCCTGGCATGTGTGAAAAATGACCAGAGGATCATTACAGCTGGAGCTGAGTGAGCAAGAGGGACAAGGCCAGGAGATGAATTTAGCAAGGCGGTGGATAGGGTGGAGAGAGAGTTGATCATAAGGACTTTGGCTCTTGTTCTTATGGACTTGGGAAGCCATTGGAATGTTTTGAACAGAGACGTGATGCCATCTGAATTGGGTTTTAACAGGCTCCATCTGCTTTCTGGACAGAGAATAGATTATGGAAAGACAAGGGTGGAGGCAGAAAGACCAGCTGGGAAGCTTTTGCAATAATCCAGGGGAAGATGGTGGCTTGAGCAAGAGTTCTCATGATGGTGGCAGTCAGAAATTGTCACAATCTGAATATGTTCTGAAGTGTTCACAGATGTTGCTGAAAAAGCCAAGGTGGGGTATAAGAGAGGGGAGTCAGGGATGATACCAAAGCTTGGTGCTGTAGTCATCTCACATAAGTCTTTATACAAGTATGCTAGGGCCTTCCTCATGTCCTCCAAACCTGCTTTCTCATCCTGTGACTGCTGGTCCCCTACTCACCATTTTCCCCCTCTTTTAAGACTAGCAAATTTGAACACCATTCTCTCAATTATCTATCCCATCTTCTTCCAAAAATCAATGTCTACCATTCCAAATGCACACAATGTTTGGGAAGGCTAAGCTATCTTTAAAAGTATTATAATTGAATAAGACCTAAAAGGATAAACGTTGATGTTTCATCTGAAACGTCATCTGAACAAACATCTGAAATGTTTCCTCCCTCCAGAACTAATTCTCACTGTAGAGACAACAGAATAAGGAATAGCTTGGCTCCAGAGGAGTTTATCATGTTCTAAAGGTAAGGATCTAATTTACCCATATTTTTTTAAAAGTTAATTTATTAGATACATCATGTTGTGCCATCAAATCAAAGACCAGATCAAATAGAACTTGCCTCCCAGCAAAAATCTAGGAAAGCAGAAAGCATCAGAAGACCACCTGACGGAACGCACAAAGCAATCAAAGTCAGAGAGGACCTGGTTGTCCTTCCATCTCAGAGGCAATGACCCCTTCCTTTGGATGAGGATGCTCTGATGAATTTATTCTGCCTGAAACCTTCTTCTCTTCAGGACCATTAAAAACATTTTAAAGAGCAGACTAAAGTAGCAGGAGGGAAAATGGTAAAAAACAAACCATTGAAACAAAACCCTGAATTAATGTACATGAGGATGAGAAAGATCCCTCATGCTATTTAGCCAAAATTCAGGTGTTCTTTCTCTCCCATCATTCAGCCAAACATAACCCTTCAACTAGGCAAAAAAGAGAATTGATTTTCGGTACCTTTAGAGGTCCACAGATTCCTTGAAGCTCTTAGTAGAGGCCTTATATGCTTTAAGTATGTATCAAAGGCTTCAGAGAAAGCAATGAAACTCTGATTACAGAATTTAGTCATCAACCAATATGGGAGATTTCTAGGGGATCCCAAGGAATGTCCAAGACATTTTACATTTTACTTTGCTTTCACTCAGATTGCAATGTTTTACTCAGATCAACTCAACATTATTCAGCTCTGTGCAACTGCTCATCCCAGTGACCCCACTAACATTTGCTGAAATATTCCCATTGATATTTCCTACCACCTTTCACAACCTTTGATCAAATGCAACCTTGCATCCTTTTAATCCTTGTCCATTACAACCTAATTATTAATTTGAATAGATGCTCATGTTCCAACATTTATGATTATAGCAGCATCACACAGTTATCATTTAAGTATCATACAAATTTTTTCTTACTTAAATTACTATGAATACAGTCCTTGACTTCCTTGTGAATCCACAAATTTTTAATATGGAGGGACAATATCTGATTGCTAATATGTGTCAAAACTGAGGTAGTGTTATATAGATCTACATATTAATTGCAAACAGGAATGGTAAAAATTGCAAAAGCAAAAACTAGAATGAGTCTCCAAGTGTAAAATTATAATGTTTTGGACTTAGTATCTATAAATGTAATCCTATAGCAATGCTGTGTTTCAACTGAAATCTCTAAAATAACAATTGCTTTTTAAATTAGCTATAATTGTTCAGGCAAACAAAACAAACAAGGAAACCAGATATTCCATTGAAAAGGTTTGAATTTACTCATTCTGTTATTACTATACAGGGACCACAATTAAAATTATGGTATGAATCTAAAATGGAAAAAGGAAGAAACAAAATTAAGACCATCACATCTTGTCAACAGCATTCTAAAGAGATCATGATACAGATAAATGTGAAAAATTATTGTGAAATGCTATTGTCTGATAGCAGGGACTTAAAAAAAAACACTAATAAAGTATACTTCAGTTCAGTTGGAATTCAGCAAGACCTGATACAAAGCTAACCCTTAGTGTTATTAAAAACAAAACAAAACAAAACAAAACAAAAACCACACACACAAAACCCAGAACCCACGTCTTCTCTTGTTGGCTTGTGTTCATTGCAGAAGAGAAAGCTGTGATAAGAGACAAAATAGAACTGGAATTTGCCAAATGACTGTTATCCATCTTCCCAAAGAACAGTTCCCGTTCATTTGAGGAACGGAATCACAACCAGAATATCAACAACAGAATCAAAACTCAATAAACAGCTACTTAAATGATGGGCTCCGAACCCTGTTCAATCCAAAACTGAGAGATGGGGAAACATTAAATACAAAAACTTATGTGTAAATTCTTGTGCCTTGATAAGTAAAATATTCTAAACTCAAATTACTAGTTAATTTCTTGGAATACTCCCCAGCAATTTAGGTAATAATTTACGTGAACCCATTTTCCTATAAATTCACTGGATGCATCAGTTCCTTTATCCAGTTTCAATAACCTTCCATGTATGGAAGCCAAGAAACCTGGATTCAACCTTGATGACTTCTTATCTCTCAACACTTACACCTAATGCATCAACAATTTTGTCTACTCTACCCTCAAATATATCAGAACTACTTAATCATCACCCTCGTGGCTACCCCTCTGGTCCTAACTTCCACCGTCTTTGATCTGGATTGCTAAAGAAGGTTTCTATTTTCACCTTATTCTCCTTTAGTCTTTTTTCCACCCTGCAGCCTTTCAACAGTTGAGAAGATTGTCAGTCTTTTGTTGGAAACCATGAAATGGACAAAATAGTTTTCTATTTCACTCAGTGTAAAAGCCAGTTCCTATAATGGCCTTAAAGGCTTCTTAAGATCAGTGTGTCCTACTCTCATAGTTCAAATCCTACTTTTCTACCTCTCTTTTCTCCAGTAATGGTACTCACTGTTTATATAACTCATATCACATCTTGAAGCCATTGCTCAGAACATTCTCTCATTCAAGACTGTTCCTTCCACTTACCCACAAGGTGAACTCCTTCATGACTTTCAAATGTTCACTCAAATATCATCTTCCCAGTGAGGCTTACCATATTGAAAACTGCAACTTTCCCACACATTCCCCAACTGCTTGCTCTGTCCCATTCTTTTCCCTTTCCACTCATCATCTTCAAATATATTCTATACTTTTCTTATTTATTGTGAGTGTTCTTGCCCCATTAGACTATAAACTCCATGTTGATAGGATTTTTTGGTCTACTTGGGTTCACAGATATATCTTTAGCACCAAGAATTATTTGTCAGGAAGTGTTTGCTGACAAAAAAAATTAGTAAGTGAAGGAATATCGTTTTTCTTTCTTTTTTCCATTTAACTTTCCTACTAACAAGCATTTTTAGTTTCATACTTTCATGTTCTAATAGGCATTCAGGAAGAAAAAAATTATAGACTAGTAATTAAAATGACTTGTGTTACCTGCTGATTATTTCAAGAGAGGGCATGAAATTAAGGCTGGCTCAAACACGGAGTGGAAAATATCATCATAATAATGGTGTGAGTTATATATAGTCAAAAGAAGCAGGAAGTTTTTGAGGCAATCACAGAAAGAAAAATGGCACAGGAAGGGCTTTGAAGATGTATTCCCCAGATAGCCTACAATCAAAATCAGCACAAGAGAAATGCATTCTGAAGGAGAGCCTCCTTGCCCAGGTGTGAATTCTCTCATTAGCATGTTAGTTGGATTGCTTTTTAAGTGAAATGATTATGACAGTCCTTACTACATACAAAGAGCTGGGCTTTCAGAAATGGCTTCCCAAAACATTCATTGACATTGATTCCCGATGCCTCCTACTATAACAATTTCTGGCCTTAATTCTTTAAGTGGAAAGTTCCCACAAATCTCCCAACATTTATCCTTTAACTGCATTTGAAATTCTTACGGGAAATACCACTGACCGAATATGAGACAAAAACAAAGTTAAACATAAGAAGTAGTGTGATTGGCCTTGTTTAACCTCCCCTGCCTTTTCCACAGCACACCTTGTCATGCACTCTCTATACATTTTTTAATCAGGTAAATGAATTCTATTTGAATTAAAGCTAAGTTTCTCTCTCTCTTCCCCCCCCCATCCTCCCCACCCCACACACGTGTTTGTGTATGCTTGTGTGTGTGAGTCTGTGTGTGTGTGTGTGTGTGTGTTTGTGTGTTTGTGTGTTTAGTGTATGTGATCTAGCAAGGTAGACCTGAGCTACCATTTGTCAACCTCATTGTATGTATAGGAATCATACTTAATCCAAGTTTACTTCATCTGAAAATAATCCTAAAACAGAGGTTCCTTTGGCCATAATCCTTCAACTGATAAGTGCTGGAGAAGTTGTTTGGTCTGTTTTCCAATTTACAATTTTATGTGATTTTTCTAAACCACCTTACTGTTTTGTTTAAAACAAAAGGGGTGATACGAGTCTATTTGCTTGTTAATTATTAAGAAGACAACTCTGAGGGAATAAACAGTGACTATGACAATATGTAGGGATGGAAGACATGGGCAGAATAATTGATCTCCAGGACAATAAAAGTGAGTTCACTAGTTTCCTTGACAATGTATATTCCTAGGGAGCTAACTTATATTTATTAAGGTGAGAGTAAATGTCATCAGGTGGGTAGAACAGCTTGGGCATCCAGTGTGTAATGAAACCAACAGCCTATCTTCTTTGGCCATTGGAAGATCAGAGGTGCTACAATAGACTTTTTTCAACTGAACCTTAAGATAGTTGTAGGTTGAAATTTTTGAATGAAAAATCACTCTACCTCATATAGAGGGGAGAAGCCAAAGACACAGTAAAAACAGAGATAAGAAAGCACTTTTAATTTCTAGTCCCGGAATTCTATTTTAGGACCTGTCTCCATAATTGAGCCTCTGATATTTTCACAGCTCTGTTAACTCAAAGCTAAAAACAAATGGTAGTTTCATATGCGTTTACTATCCAAGGTCCCTCGAGCAGTTAGGACAGGCTACTGTTTGGAAACCCCACATAGAGATTAATCAATAGTCAGAAGGGCTCTGACTACTGAGCTGTGCTGAATGATAAGTCTTGATTAAACCTTAAAGAAAATGCTTTTCTTAAACTTAATTTTAATGGGCTGTGGTTGATCTTAACTTTAAATGCAATTTGCTAGTTAATTTCAACTCAAATTAAATATAATGTCTTAGGAGTTGAGAGGTACCTCAGGCCTTATTTTATCAAATCTCTTTATTTTACAATGAGGATGTAAATAATTTTTTAAGGAAAATTACAAAACAACAACAAAAAATAAGCAAATATGTATTTTTCAAAATCAGACTTGGAAGATCACAAATGCTAGGATTTTTGGATATTAGGTAAAGAATTGGTTCCTTCATTTCTTCCTTTTCTGGTTCCAGGTCAAATAATCTACCCAATTTGGTTGAAATTCAACAAGTACAACTGTAACCATCTTTGAAGATGGGTTGACATACATAATTCTGTGCATTATGTTTTTTTTTTATTTTTTATTGTTTTTTAGTTTTTATTTTTGAGAGAGAGAGAGAGAGAGAGAGAGAGAGAGAGAGAGAGAGAACATGAGCAGGGGAAGAGAAGAGAGAGAGGGAGACACAGAATTTGAAAAAGGTTCCAGACTCTGAGCTATCAGCACAGAGCCTGATGCAGGGCTCAAACTTGTGAACCATAAGATCATGACCTCAGTCGAAGTCAGACACTCAGCCAACTGAACCACCCAAGAAGCCCTCTGTGCATTAAGTTTTTAAGACTTTCCAGAGTTATTTAGGCTGAACAAAGGCCTAGACAGGAGGTAGTCTAATGATGTGGGGTGAGTTGTCAGCCAGAGCAACCCCAGAGGTTACTGCTGCTGACCTTCTGCATTACCTGGAAACTCCTCTACAAGCCAGACTTATAACATCTAAGGCAGAAGGAACCAGTCTTTAGGAAACAGATGTGTCATTTGTCAGGAGCACATGCATTCAAAAATAGCCCTGCCATAATTTAGTTCATGGGAGTAGCTGGATCAGGAAATAGGACACAGGACCAGCAAAAGTTAACAGGATTGGAATTACAGAAGGTCAGGGTGCATTTCTAGCAATGATTTACTGGGTGGGTCCTGAGGTGTAAAGATGGGTGCAACCCAGGGGCACCTGGGTGGCTCAGTCAGTTGAGCCTCCGACTTCGGCTCATGTCATGATCCCCTGGTTCACGAGTTCGAGCTCTGCATTGGGCTCTGTGCTGACAGCTCAGAACCTGGAGCCTGCTTAAAATTCTGTGTATTTCCCTCTCTCTCTGCCCCTTCCCCACTCTCTCTCTCTCTCTCTTTCTCTCTCTCTCAAAACTAATTTAAAAAAAAAGGATAGATGCAACCCAAAGTAGATGCAGTGCTGAGAAGGTGACACTCCAAAGGAAGAAAAGAACTCAAACAAGGAGGGCTTCCCAGCAGCGTGAACTGGGGCAAGTCTCCACATGTTGACCTTGCCCAAATGTAATGAGAATTAAAGATTGTAAAGGTTGTAACTCTGAGCACAGGGCCTGGCACAAAGCAGGCAGGTTGTGAAAACCACATTAGAAGGTGTCGGGTTTTTGCACCTTCTCTGCTCCAGACACAACACTAAGCATTTTGCACACAACTCATTTACGACAACAACCATCTTACAGATGGAAATGTAAATTTCCGAAACAAGTATAGAAGACAATATTTATACAGATGTTTGCCTGATTCAAAACTTCGTGGCTTTACTACTTCTCCATATGTGTGTACAAATAGTATTGAGAATTAACTTACACTATGCACTTACTTTGCCTTAGATCTCTCTAACACCTCTAACTGATAACTTTGAAACTATTATTTCCATTTTACATAGGAGAAACTAAGGTGTGCAGAGGCTGGGTCACATGCCCAAAGTCACAATTTAGTGAGTGGGTTAGTTTTCCATTCTTATTTGGGTTCATTTCTCCATGACATTCAGCTAACACAGGTATCAAACTGTCAACCTGAAATGAGCCAGACACCAAGTTTCTCCTCATATTTTGTCAAGTTTTATAAATGTTATATTTTAATAAAAGCTCCTTTAAGAACAATCACCTCTGAGTGGGGAGATTTAATGGTAAACATTAAACACACATGGTAAATTTAATAATCAGAGAGATTCCTTTATTTAGTATTAATAAAAATGGATGTCAAGTGTAGCATATGTATGTACCATGAATTAAAAAAAAGTTGGTGGTAAAATGTACAATGTACAATACTAAGAAGTTTAATGAAATTAAGTCACCAATGGAGTGTTCTTTTATTCCTCAAAGTACAAAGCGCCACTTGTAAGTGTTGTATATTGTCAAGCTTTATGATAAAGATGCTCTACTGTAATATATCCTTCTTGAGAAATTAGTCAGTCCATAAGATAGTTGATATATACAAATTGGAAAATATAAATATGGCTTAATCGGACACATCTAAAGATTTGAAATCCTGTAACATTTAGAAACACACATATCTTAATTAAAATGATTGTTTTCATATTTGAACACTTAATATTAAAAGACAAACCTGTTTATGTCATAAAACTCTTATCATAGCAGACATGGTAGAAAAATGCTTACCATAGGTCAAGTACAAAGATAAACACTTCATGCATATATACATTTAATCCTCATAATTACCATTTAAAGTAGATAAGGTTTTTTATTTATATTTCCAGCCTAAGAAACTAAGATCCTAAACCAGAAAGTGGATACAAGTCAGTATGATGTGAAAGGTTGTGTTTCCATAAAAAGCCAATGGTCAAACCTCTTTTGATTCAACGCTCGCTATGTATATTTGAAATATTTGTTCACATTTGTTTGAGCATAATGGGTAGAGTGTACCTTGTATGCTCACAACAAAACCAAATTATATTCTCTTATCAAGTATTTCCACTTTCAGAGGTGAAGAAGAAATTGTTTAGTCCATATGTAAAAACAGCAGATAATTTCTGTAAATGTATTATATTCTATCCAGAAGAGGGCACTGGCAGACATTCAACCCAATATCTGATATTTCAGAGAGAGGAAAGCAAAGCTCAAATAAAATAAGTGCCTATTTCAGCAAGATGTGCATACTTTTATGCCCTGCAATGCGACTGTAAGGAACATTAATACATCTGGGTAAAATGATGTTTTGAAAACCGACGCTAGTATTTTTAGCGGCAAGTTAATTTTAACAGCCAGCAAAACAGTGTGATTCTAGCCAGTGTTACTGCCTAAGGGTTCCACATTTTCCCCAAGCTTTACTTTCCAGGAAGTTTACATTTAGCATTCAGTTACAAAAGTCCTTTCTATTCATAACAACACAGTATTATGTAAGGTAGCTATAATAAAATGTTCATCATGATATCAAGGCTTCAGAAATGATTCTGCTTCATCAAAGCTTAGAAGACACAGAAACAGAAAACAATGGTAGTTTTCATAGGTCTGATTTCCTGAGTGGCTGAGACAAGTGATTTATCAATCACATAATTGCCTCAGTTCATTTTAATTAATGCCTTTGTCTTCTAAGTAATTCTTTTCTGTGCTGTATAGAGATGAAAGAACTCATTATTTTATGTCCAAGGTTTATACTTGGAAACTCTCTGGGAATAACTGTCATTTTTAGGGCCTTGTCTCTTTTTCTCTTGCATTGCAAAATTCCACTTGCCATATGTGAGGTTCATATGAGGGGAGACCATATTAAAAGTGTCTTCTAGTGTTGGGTGGTTAGCTTTACTAGGTATGTCTGGCCTTTTAGAAAAGTTAGAGAGCTAATTCACTGAAGGTCAAAATGGATCAACTTGAAAACTATCATCATGACAAACATTTTTAACAATATATTAATATATATTCAACATAAAATAAAACTTTGGATTGCAAGTAACTTGTTCTGTGAGTGTTCTGCAAGACAAGCAAACATTTCTAATAAATTTTAACTTGATAAACGAGCGAGATCTTGCAATGTGAGTAGTATGTGATGCCAAATGTCACATGTTCACAACTGAGCCAATGGTTCTTCTCCCTCTCTCTCTCTCTTTTTCTCTGCAGGATTGTGGGTGATCACCTCCCATGCTCGGATGCTTGGTCCCAGGCTGCAGTGTTTGGCAGAAAGCAGTGATTTTTCAGAACGTTGGAAGGTGCCCACAACTGGCCCACATAGTGTATTTTTTGTCCCTTCAAAGCACCTATGGACAGTCCTTTGCTTTTCAGTACAAGAGTGGGCTTAGGAATGCTTTGCTTCATTCTAGGTCAGGCTGCCTGCAGATACAGACCCTTTCTTCTGCCTTATTGCCAGTTACATTCAATACAGTCTATGACTAGAGTTTATTAATACTGTAGACAACATCCACTTCAGTGTAAACAATGGCCCCCATGCAGGGAAGATTCCACTGAGCCAAGAGACAGCAGTGATTCCATTAGTGATAGTGAAAGTTGTCCTATACAATAACCCTCTTCTCTCCTGTCTCCCTCACGACAGCCACGAAGGATTTCAAAGGTAAGTACAGGTTAATTTGTTTATTTTTCTTTATATTTTGTATTTTCTTTATTACTTTATATTATATGACAGTATTGTAATCATTTTTATATGAATTTTTTGGGGTTGTGGAATGAATTATCTGAGTTTCCATTATTTCTTATGGGGAAATTCACTTTGATATATAAGTGCTTTGGATTATAAGTGTGTTTCCAGAATGAATTATGCTCGCAAACTAAGGTTTTACTGTATATCTACTGAGATTCTTATATGTACCAGGCATTTATATTATGGGTTTACTGCATCTTTCAGTTGAATAGTGTCAACTAATCTGTCAAGTAATTATACTGTTTGCAAAAATAACCCTCACATATAGCTAGTTTGTGTCTTGTGTTAGACTTGGGAGGCAGAGTGGAAAGGGGTTATAAGTTCTAAGAAAAAGTCAGAGTGGAGCTGGGTTCTCTCACTTACTAGCTGTGCAGTCTTAGGCAAGCCCCAAGGCCTCTGCAGTCAATTACCACATCTATAAAATGGACATGATATTTCTTTCTTAGAAATTGTTGTGGGTAAACATGCTGTGTGTGTGACCCCTACCATAGTATTAACCGCTGTCAAAGCTCAACAATTGTTAGCTATTGTTATTAGATACAGTTTTCCTAAGAAGCCCAGGCCCTGACTTCAATGAGCACTCAGAATACTGTCACTGAAATAGCAGAGGTGGGAGCAGTGGAGAATGTCACTTCCCCCACGTGCCCTCATAGCATTGAAAAGTAGCACTGAAAAGCTAAGGACAACCAGGATGATGGCTAGGATTCCCATTCCCGTTAACACATGCCCACTCCAAAAAACAAAAGAAAAAGAAAAAGAAAAAGATCAGTGTATGGGAACTGGGAGCTAGTGTGTTCAGTGTGATGAGAATCTAAAAGCATGTGAAGTCCTTCTCATATCCAAGCCTTGTAGCTGAGATCAGATGGCACCGTCACTCTGAGTTGGCGAGGAGCCAACAGTCTAAACTCTAAATGTGTATTATACCATCTGAACCAAGATGAGGGGGTGTCAATACTGCCAGAGTCAATAGCCATTTTTTCCAACAAATAGTTATAATGTCTCCTTTGTTACCTGAAATGAAATTATTAACTCACTCTAAACATAACTTTAAATCAAGTTAATGGGCTTATTGTAATATAAAAGAATAAGAAACTGGGGCGCCTAGATGGCTCAGTCAGTTAAGCATTCGGCTTCGGCTCGGGTCATGATCTGACGGTTCGAGCCCCACGTCAGGCTCTGTGCTGACAGCTCAGAGACTGGAGCCTACTTCAGATTCTGTGTCTCCCTCTCCCTCTGACCCTCCCCTGCTCTCTCTCTCTCTGTCTCTCTCTCAAGAATAAATAAACATTTTTTAAAAATAAAAAAAAAAAGAAACTAACACATGAAAGTTTAGTATATATGTAATATGCAAATGCCTAGCTACAATGATACTAGGTGATGGGGTTATGAGTAAGTCTAGATTTAGGAAATGTATGCCAATAGCCATACGTGCCAATTGTTCACTCGTTGTCTCTCAGCTCCGATGTTCCTCTCCCGTCCTCTGCTTCCCGAGGCACAGCCTGGAACCCTGCAAACCACATTTCTGCCTTTGCCCAGTGTTTCCCTGCCAGGATCTGCCACTAGAGGCGCTGCCGGAGGACGAAGCAACCGGCTCCTTCCCATCTACCTCCGGAGCCTCTTGGCCTCTCGCGGCTCCTGTGAGCATCACCCCACGATGCTTCATCACCCCAGAAGCAGCGGATCCTTCTCGTGGCAGCTCCTGAGCACAGTTCCGGGTTTTGTGCGACACTTGGAGAAGCAGCTTCATCGGCCCCACCTCCCTCAGACACCAGGGCGCCTTTGCTCAGCCATCAGGATCCCAGCTCTGAGGCCCCTCCTTTGAGCTCAGACACACCAGCACCAGCCCAGCAGCCCTACCCCCGAGGGGTCTGTGTTTAAGATTCAGGAGGTCATGCTTCCAAGTTTCTAAGTTTTTCCCTTTCCCCCTCAACTTTAGTAGTGGTAGCTGCTTCCTGAAACTGCTACTTGCATGATACCTTCGAGTTTCTTTTTTACCTTTTAAATTACCAGCTGACAGCTTTTTAGCAATTAAGAATTCTTTGTATTACATTTCATCTGTTCAAATAACTGGTGTCATTTCTCTCTCCTGTGGCCAGACCGTGACTGCCACATCTACTGAAGACTGTCAAGATTATTTCTTTTTACTTGAACATTTGAAATAAACACCAACAAGTATGTTTATACGTACACATAAAATGATCGTAAATACCAAGTGCAACCCACGTGGACTGATACGGGGGTGACACGCTGGCGATTGATAAGCCACTGGCAGCACTGGCATTGACACTGCCTCTTTCAAAGGTGACGGAGGGCTCTTGACAATGTACTGAACCAATCTCCCCGATCACAGTGAACTTTCATTCCGGGGAAATTGAGCACATTTATTAAAACAGTGAAAAAATGCTTTGTATTTACATGTAAAACACAGTCATGTGAGATACGGGCAAATTCGTTGTGCGGGACAGTCATGAACTGCTCTGCATCTGTAACGATTCTGACTCTGGGACACTGAGCGCCGGAGTACTCCCAGCCGTGAGTGACCATCGTGGTCCCCACAACCTCTGGAAACACCCCTAGGAGTAAGACCACATCTGCTGAGAATCCAAATGGCAATAAGAGGCAGGTGAGAAAATCCCCTTTATGAACTGACTTGCGGGGCAACTCACCCCAAAGTCCCTCCACAAGGACAGATGCCCTCTTATGTTTCTTTCCATGTGACAAGAGTCTGAAAGTGTGACTTAAAATGAAGTTGTTTTTCTAGGAGGGATAACATACTAAAATAAATCATTAGCTATCTATAAACAATTTAAAAATCATTTCTCACGTGTTAATTTCAATAGGAGAGAAATGAAACTACTACCAAAATACAATATTAATAATATCGCGTTAATATTATTATGAATGTAGTATTGGTAATATGAATGAATATTTGTGTTAATGCATAATAACAGAATAATATGCAAATACTTCGGCACAACTACATCCAATCCTGAGAGTGAATATGCGGATCAATGTAGCTGTCCTGGAGGGCAGGTCACAGGACACCAGAACGGTACTGATGGTTTGAGAAGGGAAAGGAAAAAGACAAATAATAATACTTTACAACCGTGGCAAAAACTATGATTACACAGCCAAAGTGTTATGCATAGGAGGCAACATGGAAGCATACAGTTGGGTTAGGGGCCCTAAAAATGAAGGTCGAGTTGAGTGAGAGCACATACATGCGTGTGTATATCAATATATGTGTGTAGTTTAACTCTGGAAATCTAATGCGGACACAGATATATACATGTCGAATACAAATTGCACACATACCTTTACTTCTCTGGCATACACAGGATTTCAGTTTTTGTATCTTATTCAAAATTGTCAGAGTTGGGATATAACATTTTGTATATCCAGTATATTAAATACATGAAAGAAGAGTTATTAGGGCAGAAAAGAAATAAAGATGGGTTTTAGCAAAGCCCAGATCATGAAATATTTGTAAAATCAGGAATAAATGACAAGTTATAGATGGATGGTAGTGAAATGAAAAGAAACAAAATTGTGAATGCTGAGGTTCGAGTCAAACTGCTGCCCAGATGATCAGCAAGAGATAGTTAATGGTGAAGCGCTAATCTCACTTAGACACTAGAATTGGAGTTTAGACTCCATGAAGAATGGTGACCAATCTTCTGGTATGCCAAGGACAATGCTGATTTATGCCTGTCCTCCTGATATCTATTAATTTTTTTCTAAAACAAAACAATACAAAACCAAAAAAACCCTGAAAGATGGACTCCCTTGCTTGAAAACTTAAGTTTAACACAAACAAGTAACATTCACTGAAAACCTAAGATGAGCCAGGGACTATACTTTCAGGTTTTCACCTGTGATCTTATTTACTCATTGGTACAACCAAGCCAGGAGGGGTGCTTTACCCTGTTTTACATCTCAGGACC
Organism: Prionailurus viverrinus; assembly: GCF_022837055.1. Classification (NCBI taxonomy): domain Eukaryota; kingdom Metazoa; phylum Chordata; class Mammalia; order Carnivora; family Felidae; genus Prionailurus; species Prionailurus viverrinus. Next base: position 73,415,913 of record NC_062561.1, read on the forward strand.
CTGAGAGACTCAGAGAGGGTAGCCGACTTTTCCAAGGAGTAGTTTCCAACTATGAGAGGCAGGGTTCCAACCCACAGCCATTGGACTCCAAGCTGCCACTTGATGTGCCTGGATTATTCTTTCTGCACAAAGGGTGGGTGCCAAAGACAACTGACCAAGAAATGCAGACTTTTAGGTGGGCAGAAAGGCAAGAAACTGAACCTCAAGAGTGAATGTGCTTATTAATCTAGTTGTCTTGCAGGGCTTACCATAGGACACCAGAAAGGTAGTTACGATTTGAGAAGAGAAAGAGAAAAACCAAGACCTTGTTTGAATAATGACAAATTAAAAAAAAAAATTAGGAAATCATCCATGAGATACATTTTAAGCCAGGCTACTTTATGCCACTGCCAGCACCCGTAATCCCCTATTTATATTCATAGCTCCCCCTCATCCGTGGAAGATATGTTCCAAGACCCAGTGAATGCCTGAAACCCCAGATAGTACCAAACCCTATACAGACATTTTCCTATACATACATACCTATGATAACAATTTATAAATTAGGTACAGTAGGAGATTAACAATAACAATAAAATAGAATAATTACAACAACATACTGTAATAAAACTTCTGGGAATGCGGTCTCTTTCTCTCTCTCAAAATATCTAATTGTAGGATACTCACCCTTCTCCCTGTGATGACGTGAGATGATAAAATGCCTATGTGAGGAGCTGAAGTGGGGGAATGATGTCAGCACTGTGACCCACCTTCCGGCTACAATTCACATTCCAAGATTGGCCAGGAGGATCATCTGCTTCTGACCCCTGCTGAGGGCAGACAACTGAACCCCAGAAAGGGGAACCAGGGAGGGGGACTCCAGTACAGGCAAGTGCATATGAGTACAGGAGTACCTAGAGTACATACTTGTAGTAAAACGGCTTCTGTCTGCCTCAGGCAAACAACCAGAGAGCATAATGTTTTCACTTTCATGGGATTGGGTCATAAAAACAAAAAAAGCTATGTTCTTGAATGTTCTTCCCAGGTAGAACTCCAAAATCCCAGAAAGTTGCAACAAAATGCCTATGACAACTTCCATTGCTTTGCAGTTTTGACTCTGTCAAACTCGTAGGTGGTTGGCATGTTCCTTTCAAAATACAGTCATGCATTGCCTGTTCTAAAATGGCCAATGCTTTTCAAGCAGAAAGATTCAGAATCAAGCATTTTCCCAAATCTCCATATAGTAACAGACAAGTGTTGGAAATCTACTATCATTTGGTGAATCTGTTTAGGAGAAATAGTTTTCCAATAAGCTTCTGACAAATTTATGGTGAGTTTAATGAATGCTTTTGTCTACTTGATCAAAGTGACAAATCAGATATATTTACCATGTCTCCTTTTAGTAAGCAGCAAAACAGATGTGGCTGACACTGGGCCATATTCTTTATGATACAAGTTACTCCAAGCCCAATATCTTAGACCAAACCAATAGCACTCAGATGCACAGAAGCAACTTTGGAGCCTAGGGCCAAACTGTTGACATCAAAAACTCCCTGGGATATAAAATGATTGAAAGAGCTGGCCACCTTCCCCTTTCCAAATTACCAACCTCACCTCCTTCACAGGAGAACTGTTTCTGTCCCAGAGCACATCTGTCAAACATTTCCCCACGGAATGTTTGAAGCCACTCGGTGTGAGACGAGCAGAAGCCAGTGGAAAAGATGGACTGCTGGTGTGTAAAGCTCACTACTGACTGAAGTCAGTGTCCAAACCGTGAGCTAAGAGCCCTGCCTCCACTCGTCACCATGAGCAACCAACCGAAAGAAAGCCCAAGTCTGGGAGACCAGCCGCTTACTGGAAAGCTTTACCGTTCCCAACACAGCCCAAGCTGCATCTTTAGAGTCATGTGTTGCTCTCTCCCTCTTCAGGTGAGGACTGAGTCCCATCCCCAGCATGACCTGGGCTTTTCTGCACATTTTTAAAAAATGCTTATTACTTTTATTTTTGAGAAAGAGAGAACACAAGTGGGGGAGAGACACAGAGAGAGAGGGAGACACAGAATCTGAAGTGGGCTCTAGGCTCGGAGCTGTCAGCACAGAGCCTGATGTGGGGCTCACACTCATGAACCATGAGATAGTGACCTGAACCGAAGTGCGACACTTAGCCAACTGAGCCACCCAGGTGCCCCCCTGACTCTGCACATTTAATGAAAGTGCCTTGAAACCTAACTAGCTAGCTCTGTGTACCATCATCAGGAACAAGTAAGAACTTCCTTCTTTCTGCCTCACACACCTTGAGTATGCAGAAAACAAGCAGGCAGTCTGTCACCAGTTTGCTTTTTTTATTTAATATCCTATTTCCAAAAAGGCATGTCCTTGGACATTCATACTTAGCATGAAAATATGGTTGATATCTAGGTAACACCTAGATAATCTTCTAAGATTTGTTTCTCACAAAGGAGATACTGGGTTTTTTTTCTGAGCAAATTGCAGAATTATGTGTGGACTTTTTCAGCAATTTACATATAACTTTCATGTTCTTATGCTGAGGAGGTATGTGACAGTTCAGAAATATGTTCCATTTATAGTAATTAATAATTTACCCTTGCTACATTTATTGCAATATTTATACAAATACGTTGTGCATAATTATTTTGATTAGGTTTAGATATTGAACTGTGAAACAAGCAAGAATGTATTCAGAAAGCAGGAGATGTTAAAAATGTTGCTGTTATTAAAAATGATTCAAACTGGTAGAAGTCAGAAGCAGCATATGAGCTGAATGCTGTGGTCTGAGTGCTCAAGGCAGGCCCTTCACCCCTGCATTCGAGCTGACCTATCATTGGACATCAATTAGCATGCTTTTAGGACAGAAAAGACTACCTTGATGCCCAGGTGACCTCCAATAGAGCAGATGTGCCTAAAATTATTTCACCAAGGGCAAGGCCTTTTATACCAAATTAAACTAGACTTCAAAATATAAATAACCTGAGAAGAAGAAACATACTGACTTGAATCCACATTAAGATGTAAAGGGCAAAAACCAAAAATCGTTTCCTTCAGTTCTTTTTAATATTTTTTAAAGTTTATGAATTTTTTTTTGAGACAGAGGAACAGAGACAGAGGGAGAGAGAGAATCCTAAGCAGGCTCCACACCACCATCAGCACAGAGCCTGATGTGGGGCTTGATCTCAGAAACCTGTGAGATCATGACCTGAGCCAAAGCAAAGAATCTGTTGCTTAACTCACTGAGCCACCCAGGTGCCCCATCTTCTCCCTCAGTTTTGATTGAATTAGGGTGGAAAGTATAAGCTACCGACTATAAACCTGGTAGAAAGGGGGCCTCTAGAAAAAGATAAGAACACAACACTAAGGGGCAAGACTCCTCAGAGCAGAGAAGCAGCCACCTCAGAGTTTAGCCAAGGAGTAAGGGATTCAAACTCAGCTTTCTCTAGCTCCAAAGCCAAAGTTCTTTCCCATCTGTCGTACATACTTCCATGATCCAATCTTTTATTTGTTAATAAAATGTCCTATTTGCTATTAAATCATTTGTTAAATACAGTGGGATATTACTCAGCCATCAAAAAGAATGAAATCTTGCCATTTGCAATGACATGGATGAATCATACACTTATGATTTTACTCATGTGTGGAATTTAAGAAACAGAACAAACCAGTAAAGGGGAAAAGAGAGAGGGAGTCAAACCAAGAAACAGACTCAACTACAGAGAACAAACTGATGGTTACCAGAGGGAAGGGTGGGCAGGGTGGGGGGGAGGGTGGCGGGAATGGGCGAAATAGGTGATGGGGACTCAGGAGGGCACTTGCCATGATCAGCACCAGGTGTTGTGTAGACGTGTTGAATTGCTACATTGTACACCTGAAACTAATATAACACTGTATATTAACTGGAATTAAAATAAAAAGTTTAAAAAGAGATTTAAAAAATTATTTGTTAATAAATGCATGTGTTTATTAGTCTTTCATTTGCTGATAAGTTGTTCAATAAATAATATTTGTTTATAAAAGTATCAACAAAATTGATAATGATGATGATGACAATAGATGTAATTATTTGTCATAGGATCCTACTGGTGTGAGATTTGATATTCAGATATGTGCAGGTAAATTCCTCTGCCTAGAATATTTATTCATATCCACAGATTTATATAGAAGCTGAGGAGCCTTTTGAAGAAAGAAAAACTGTAACTCATATCTTTAATTGAAGCTTAGGTGTACATAGACATGCTTGATGTATCGAGATGAGCAAGGTTTTACATATCCTGGGGAAAATAATTCATCCTAAGATAAAAGCATGGTATGATAAGTCAGATGCAACAACCAGAGCCTAAGAATCAAAGGAAGTGGTGAGTAAGGTAGAAAATGGTAGATGCCATGCACCACCCATGACCAAGTCATGAAGGCAAGTTGTGTATCCCAGGAGACAAAGGATTCTATGTGCAAACTAAAAGCCTGTCTTTCTAAAATCTGCATATTGGGTCACAAGCAATGCTGCTGTGGGACCCTCCCTTCAACAGGGTAATACAAGGGTAGAGCCATTTCTTTCCCAACCTTCAACACACTGTCAAGCCACCCCCTTCGCCCACCATGTTGTAGAAAAGATGCTTGATTGCTCTAGGCCACAGCAGATCTCTGGCTTTGTAGAGCTGAAGGTGGTGCTTCCAAACTTACCATCCAGCTAACATTGTCAAGTGGAGAGAGACGGCTTATCAGTGGTAGCAATGATATCAGAGACCCAAGATGAGCCCTAAGTGTCTGAGCACAAGGAGCTCACTACTCAGGAAGTCCAATATTTTGGACTCAACAAGAGACAAATTGGGTCTTGGAGCCCCAACAATTTAGCTTCCAGTTTAGAGAGTCTTCCTCTATACCTCACAGGAGGTGCTACACTGGATTATGTACGTACATTAGCTCATTAAATTATGCAACAATATTTTAATGACATCAGATCATCCATATCTTGAGTAAGCTGCAGCTGAAGAAGATAAATTGACTTGCCTAAATTCACACAGCTTGTCCTCTTATTGCTGTTATCATATGACCTCCCATGACCCTGCCACTTAGACCCTGACCTTCTAGCAATAACCTTTTATACAGAAAACTATTATTTGGGATCATGTCCTTTCCCTATAATTATATTTGAAATCAATAGAATATAATATGGTAAATAGAAAACCAAAGGTCAAGATGAGCAAACAGACACATCATGGATACACTGACAAAAGGGAATGGAGCACAAACTCACTATTTACATCCTTTTTAACTGCCAAATATGAGAATGGTGGCATAGTTTTCGGGCGCCTGGATGGCTCAGTTGGTTAAGTGCCTGACTCTTGCTTTTGGCTCAGGTCATGATCTCACAGTTTTGTGGGTTCGAACCCTGAGTCTCTCCCTCTCTCTCTATGCCCCTCCCCTTCTCACCCTGTCTCTGTTTCTCTCAAAATAAATAAGTAAACTTAAAAATTTTTTAAATAGTTTTTTTAAGTTTTTTAAACATTTTTTTAAAAATCATCTTTGAGAGACAGAGAGACAGCACGAGTTGGGGAGGGACAGAAAGCGAGGGAGACACAGAATTCGAAGCAGGCTCCAGGCTCTGAGCTGTCAGCACAGAGCCCAACATGGGACTGGGACACATGAACCCTGAGATCATGACCTGAGCTGAAGTCGGATGTTTTAATGACTGAGCCACCCAGGCACTCAAAAAATTTTTTCAAAAACAGGATTACGGTAGAGTTTTAGAAAGACAATAGGGCATGCTCACTCTTAATCTCAGACAAGCTTTGTGTTTTTTCCAAAGAAAAGTGCACTTCCAGGGGCACCCGGGTGGCTCAGTTGGTTGAGCGTCTGACTTCGGCTCAGGTCATGATCTCACGGTTTGTGAGTTCAAGCTCCACGTCGGGCTCTGTGCTGACAGCTCAGAGCCTAGAGCCTGCTTCGGATTCTGTGTCTCCCTCCCTCTGCCCCTAACCCACTCACATTCTGTCTCTGTCTCTCTCCAAGATAAATAAACATTAAAAAAATTTTAAAGAAAAGTGCACTTCCAGACAGTATGAAAATTGTAGATGAATAAGAATCAGGTGTACAAAACACATTCGTTAGGAACAGTAACTATGACATTCTTCCAGTTTCCTTTGTGAAAGACAACCGCCAACAGAATTAAGTTGTCAAATACTTATTGTACAGAGAGCATCCTTTCAAAGGACAAAAGACAAACTCTACTGAAAACTGAGCTCATAAGCTGGGCGGGAGTGATTGATTTTGCACAAACGATAACGTATGTTTCAGCTATTTCCTAAGTGCTCCCAGTTAAACCATTTTAAGGGAACTCTAGACCAATAGTAGCAGAACAAGTGTAAAGAAGAAATGGCAGGAAAGTGTTTTCTGCCCAAAGCCTTCAAGACATTTAATGGAGTTAGAAGTGTCCTCCTTACCTTCTGGATGGCTGCCAGGCTGACACCTGACAAACTACCCACGGTATCTGACAAGCACTGGTAATGGAGGTGCTCTTTGTCAGGAGCCAGATCAGCTTGGTCCTCAAGGTAGGGAAACGTTGTGCTTATTTGCGTGAAGAAGCACGGTTAGGGGGAGCTTTTTTCTCAGGGGTTGGGGACAGAGGCCAGCTTGCAACCTTGCAAGTCCTCATTCTAGTGCACTGGCAGGAGGAAAGAGATGCAGGAAAAGAGCTAAATCACAGGGGACTCGCTTTGAAGTCTTGCCAGGCAAACTGTCATTTCTGCAAAAAGTCCATTTTTCAGAGATGATACTGAAGGTCTATTTGCCATCCTTAAAAATCAGGTGCATTTTGCTGAGGGGGGGAAGGAACAGTGAGGCGGTGGCAGTTAAAGAGTCCCCGATTCCACTCTCTGTAAAGGATCCACGCGAGAGACTGAATAGCGATGGTGAATCATGGGCTCACAATTCAAGAACTGCTAAAAATATCTCTTCTCTGAAAGAAAATGAAAGTTCTTGAAGCAAAGAAACGTCAACTTTCTCACGGCGTAATGCAAATAACCGCATCGTCTTAGATCACAAGCCTCACAGGGTAGAAGGGAAAAGCTTACCCGATGACAGACGCGTAAGTATTTTGACTATTTACATGAGACCAACAGGCTGGCACTCTAACGCTCTGTGAGGACATTTGTAAGGTTTTATTTGTTACGAACTGAATCCATACTCTTTTTGACTCAAGAGCCTCCATTTACGAGTAAAAACATGTTTCTGTACCCTCCCAGATTTGATTGGCTTCTGTTAACAAATCCTCAGTGTTTTAGGGGTGGCTGCCACTCAGAGTGTGGTCCTCATCAGCATCACCTAGGAACTGGCTAGAAATGCCAATCATAGGCCCCCACCCAGACCTGCTCAATGAGAATTTGCATGTTAAACATCTTCAGGTGGTCTGGATGCACCTTACATTGGAAACACACTGTTTCAGAGATCCTTTACCTGGGTAGGCAGGTCCTCACCTGCCTTGCTGGAGACTTCCCCATTGTCAGTCATGGCATAATGCAGAAGTCACCACCCATCTAGGAATCAAGGATTACTAGCTATGCAAAAGTCCTTCTGCATTATCAGGGTCCAGGGACATTTACCCTGACCGTACAGAAAGTTAGTGATAGAGGGGGAAGTTCACTCTTAGTTCTCTAGCTCCCTAATTCAGGGATCTTCCCATTTATCACTTCATTGTTTGCCCTTTCTGTAATACCCATCCCCCCACTACTGTTTCATAGCCCAAACTGTAAAACAGTACATTTATTTTCAGTATACTCAAGGTTTAAGGATCCTTCTGGTACCATTCTTTCCCTAAACCAGTCATCAGCGCCATTGTCACGATCCTGCTCACCAACAAGATTCTATCAAGCTGTGAAGAAGTTCCAGTAAGAATGAAACTAAGAGCAACCAACATCTAGTAAACACAGTGTTTGTCCTGGCACTCACTGAGTTAAGCTCCTTCCTGACTTAATCCTCATGATATCTCCATTAATGAGTGCTCACAAACAGTTAATTATCTCATTATATTTTATAGGTGGGAAAACTGAAGTTAAAAAACTAAAGTCACTTGCACTAGGTCACACAATCAGTGACATTTATTCATTTATCCCTAGCTGGAAGTGACTGGTAATTTAGGTGCTCTCTCCCAAAGGCATTTGCACTTGAACAACATTAAAAACCTTAACAGAAATGTTGAGACTCCAGCAGCTACCAGCAAGAGGACCTTCTTTTACCCCTGACGTCACAAGCCCTACAACAGGGCCTGAAGTACAAACACAAAGGGAATGAATCAAGAATAAAACCCATTTCCCAGCAAGGATTGTGTCCAAAACCCACCTCCAGGGTGTATGGCAAGAGAGAACGTATGCAGGGAAAATATCAATTTTCCAATCTAAGGAGGTACTGCTCTACCACAACACCATTGCCACGTGGCTTTGCTTGAGAGGACATTTGCTAAGGAGCTCAGAAAAAACAAGGCAAGTGGCTCATTTCTCATTGTCGGTAAACTAATGATTATGTCCTGAAGGCAGTCCGTGTATGATGACCTGCTGCTGGAAGTGAGAATTCTACATTTTGACTGAGAAAGGAGTATTTTTCCATTGTTTCAGGCAGTCTTTATTCTTTTTCCAAGAGAAAAGAAGAAAATTGCTGCCAGTATTAAGTAGGTCTAGAGGAATAATTAGGTATTTCCCCTGATCATTTAATTGACCATGGTTGACCTCTATTGGAGCCAATTAAATTTCTTTCATGAGGAACCACTGACCTATTTTATCCCATTTTCATGTATCCCAATATTTGACAAGATGGTGAAAAAGTCTGATTTGTTTCTAAATGTTTATTAATCTTTAATTGCTAGAAATTCTAATACATCTCTAGGCATTTTTATCATTGATAATCACTAGCTTCGATGGAGAGTTTTCTGCATTATTGGAGAGTAGGTTTCTAAAAGCATGAAATATTACAATGTTAAATATAGCTAACTGGGACATTTATTTTGTTTTTCCAACAGGGCTTGGCTGACACATTGTTCTTACAGTACACTCGGCGATCCAGAACCAGTAGTTTTTTAAGTGGAAAAAATTAAATGGGAAGTGCTCATCATTTTGCAAACTCAATTTTCAGAGCATTTCAGTGCACTCAACCAGATGTGTTAGGTGGTCAGAATATCATGGGCTATTGGATTAAACACAGAATGTGTTTAATTTGAAATGATCAATGTCATCATTTATTAAGAATGCTCAAGTGCCAACATATATTGCCATATATGATAATTAATATTTTGCATATTCAATGAACATTCCCTGAAGATGGTGATGAATCCCAGATTGTAGTAAATACATTGATTACAGGGCCTATACCGATATCATGTTACATTCAAACAGATCAGTGGCTTTTTGCATTGGATCACAGAACTACTGCTGAGAAGCACTTTAAAAAATGGTTCCACTTCAAAAAACTTTTCTAGAGAAATAAAAACCTCCTTTACATAAAAACACTTAACCTGAATATTTTTATTCAGTGAACCCATGTAGTACAGAGTGATTGATGCCAAGATACACAAACAGCTAAGAATTAAAAAAAAAAGATCTAATGTTAAGTCACTCTTAATAACTGAAAAGGCTTTACCCCTAAAGAAAATGATCACAAGGTAAATAGCTGTGTGCAAATATTTCTATTTGTGTTTATAAATAGAAGCCTTACATATTTCCAACAGGGCTGGCTTAAGAGAAAATATGCTTACATGCTTTCTAAAAACATAGGGGAAATACATTATGCTTTTGGTTAATAAATAAAATAGTTACTTGCATGTTCAGTTTATCTTTATTTATACAAAAATCATATACCATTAAAGTACATATTAGTTGTGAGTCAGAAAAATAATTCAGGTGGTCGATGCCTATACTGAAGATGATCTGAATAGCTTGTAGAACCATTTTTTAAAAATGCATCCATGGTGTGGACCATTCCAGAACATAAGCAAGACAACAACAACAAAAGAATATAAGCAAGACACAATATTCTGTTCCTTTCTCTCTTGATTAGGCCTTGTAACAAATAATTTGAAACTTTGGCAGATTTTACCCTCTCTTGAACTTCATTTTGATAACTACTAGTTGTATTTTGCATAAGAGACACAATTTAGGGACAACATTCATAAAAACTGGTCTGAAACAAAGTTGGATATAGAACTTTATCAAAGTCCTAGGTGCTGACCCTTTTGAAATCTGGTTCCCTGGTATTGTTGAAAAGTTGTCGTAAAATTTACGTAAATGGCACCATATTTAAGTTTCAGGTCAAAATTGATAAAATCATGATGAAAAAGTAGGCTTGAATTCTACGGAAAAATAGCTGGAAATTTGCCAACTCTCTTTGGTTTGATTTACGCAATTGCATCTTGACAGGAACATTTTTAATAGTGAGAAAATTCAGGGGCGCCTGGGTGGCGCAGTCGGTTAAGCGTCCGACTTCAGCCAGGTCACGATCTCGCGGTCCGTGAGTTCGAGCCCCGCATCAGGCTCTGGGCTGATGGCTCGGAGCCTGGAGCCTGTTTCCGATTCTGTGTCTCCCTCTCTCTCTGCCCCTCCCCCGTTCATGCTCTGTCTCTCTCTGTCCCAAAAATAAATAAACGTTGAAAAAAAAAAAATTTAAAAAAAAAATAGTGAGAAAATTCAATTCAATACACATTTTAAGCACTGTGGGGTATTCAAAGATGAGGAAAGCACAATGACCGATCTCTAAGAAAGAGAATAAGAGAATGAAGCTAAGGAAAATGCTATATTTATTGAGCACTTACTATGCCTTAGACACTTCCAAACACTTGTTCTGATTTAATGCATAAAAAGAGATGTAATGAGTGCCTGGGTGGCTCAGTGAGTTAAGTGTCTGACTCCTGATCATGGCTCACATCATGATCTCACAGTTTGTGGGATCAAGCACCAAGTCAGGATCTGTGCTGACAGTGCAGAGCCTGCTTGGGATTCTTACTCTCCCTCCCTCTCTCTCTGCTCCTCCCTTCCTTGTTCTCTCTCTCTCCCTCTCTTTCTCCACCCCCCCAAAATAAATAAATAAACTTTAAAAAAGAGAGAAGTAACTGTTGACAAATGTTTGTATATAGCTGGTGCAAGAGGAAAGGAACACTGATGTCTTACGAAGTAGCTAGTATTTAGACTTACTTTAAAGATGAGGTGTGATTTCAGAAGTAGAGAAAAGGATGGCATTCCAGGAGACTAAAACTACATGAGTAAAGGCGTATACACAGCAAAAATTACAGAACATACTTAGGAAACAGTCTTCTGGTTTGACTGTGTGGTTGGCATGCTGGGGCAAAGAGAGAATTTTTGCCTTCCTTACCACCATAGAGTTATGGTGTGTACTAAACAAAAAGATATCTCATTTGGGAATTCAGTATATATAAAATATTCCCAATGACTTTAATAGATTAAGTGAATACATTTTATAGCATTTCTTTGGGATATTTATAAGTTATTTAGACTAAATAATGATAAAAAGTTGAATTACATTAATAGTAATGCATTATTCAAAATGAATTCATTAAATATGAATTACAGTTTATGTGATGATCTCTGAAAATGATCAAAGTGGTTTTTGGGCTCTAAATTGATTTTCTTTTTAATTTTACCTATCGCATCAATTTGGGGGAAAGCCAATATGCTTTTCCCTATTTTCTTTTCATACCCTAAACTTTGTGTTATGCATATAATTTCCTTCTTTATGAACCACCCAAATGTTCCTACTTTCATACAACAGGAGATGTGGTTTGTCTACTATTCAGTTGTCATCTGTTTGCTTCTGAGTAGTTTGCCCCAGAAAACTGTGTCTCACACATATTTGTATTCCTAACACTGTATCTGGAAGACACAGAACTTTGTAGTAGTAGATCCTGGCCAAAAGAGCAAAGGATTAGAAATATTTTCCGGATAGGAAATATTTGCTAAGAAGAGAATTGTGTTCAAAAAGCCAAATCTGGGATCAGATTGGCTGAACCATGCTAAGACACCATATCAGCTCAGCACATACATGTCTATTCTGTTCTCTCGTCCACCATGTTTAAGTTTCTCAGAGCAGAAATTGCATCGTATGCCGCTTCACATCCTCAAATCTTAGCACAGTGCTTTGGGCAGAGTTAAGTGGGAAATATATATTTTACTTGTGGTGAATATTAACAATAATAATAGCAATTATTGAATACTTAACTATACACCAAGACTGTATAACAGAGAATGGATTTCATAGGCTCAACAAAAAAACAATTAAAACAAAACCAAACAAACAGAAAAATACCCAAATCTCCAGAAGTTTATCGTCAGTCAGTTGGGAACATAAAAGTAACCATAAATTAAATTGAAACCAGTATGAAGAGATATATCAACAGGCTCAAAATGCTTTGGACTTCATGTTTTGAGAAGAAAGAATGAGCGATCAGAGTGAGATGAATTTAGTCAGCACAGATTTCTGTGGAAAAAGCAAAAAGGGTGAGCAACATGGATTGGGGAGAAATTAAATGAAAACATCCTTAGTAAAAAGGGGTGGGTGGATTCCAATGAACCCCCATATCAAGAAGGAATGGTCAACCACTAATTGCATCAGTCAGTGTGTCCTTACCAAAACCTTACCTCTGCATAAACCAAAATGTGTGAAATCACAATGTATTATGCATTTTATCATCTACTTCATCTCCCAGGTCTACAGAGCCCTGCCTTACCTCAAACAATGGCTTGGACCATTTCCCTTGGAATCGTCACCTCAGCCCCCAGGCAACACCTCATGGTTCCAAGCGCCTAAATTTGATACCAGGAATGTTCAACCCAGCTTTGCAATAGAATCCTTGGGGAGCTTTTAAACATACTAAGGGTAGAAATCTACTTCGCAGATATAGTTCTAAAAGCAATGTGAAGAACAGTATATGTCATTTTTTGTAAAAATGGAGAATTTTGACTTTAAGTCATGTAGAGGTATTATACATCTTCAAGATATAAATTGTAATAAATGACAATAACCCAAATTGGTAACTAATCACAAGAGAAAATAATTATTTCAAGTGACTTTTTAACACAGAAGTCTGAACATATATTCAAGACAAAAGAAAACCTAGTGTGAAATTTTAACGTTTTTATTGTTAGTAGTAACACTGAAATTGCAATTTTGAAATTACAGTATTTATACTTAATATAAAGAATATATATATTTATATATGGAATAATTATGTAAGTATCTTGTTATTAGGAACCAAGATTATAAATATTAAAAAGAGAGAAAGTTAAGAAAAAAACTTGTAGTATTAAAGTATCAACTTTTTATTTAAAAATAAAGTTTTCTAACCTGACAACTAAACGGGCCTAGATGATTAGGATTTAAACATGTAGTAGTTTCATGAGTAGTAGTATCATGAGTAGTTTTATGGGGAGGAGATCTATCAGAGGAATTCAGGAGCTGGAATTCAGGGGAACGGAGAGAAAAAGTGGATATACTTAGTCCAATAACAGTGCTTTCACCAGAAGAAAAAATAATTTTGGAAGTAGCACAGATGCATGGTGTGTGTTTCCAGATAATCTTCTGCCTCAACCACATCCCACAAAGGCTTCGTCCAGAACCCTGGTGAAATGAGGCTTCTCAAATAATTGGTTAATCGCTCAAAACCCATAAAAGATTGGACAGTGCCACATGGTGTTGCCTTATGGCTTATGTACCATAGAGAAGTGATCTTTAAATTATGGGATGTGTACCCCGGGGCATACACAAACACTTCTTAAGTTACTCCGGGCATGGATGGTGTAAGGAAATCAGATTCTAAATCCTTAGCCGCCACAGGAACGCTTTTCTAAAATTCTCTGCCTGAGACAGCACCTGCCTTAGAGGTCTCACACTATTCTTCAACTGCTTGCCCACTGCCCCCTCCCACGAATGGGCTTCCCCCACTGCACAGAGGAGAAGCACATCTTTCCCTGACCAGGAGCCTTCTGTGGCACATCACCTAGAGGTAAAACTCTGGTCAAGGTGCAATTCAACATAGCGGTGTTCTCCAAGTTTCTTTCACCATTTCCACACCCTCCATCCTAGGAAAATCCGCATACCTAAAACTTTCAGGTTTTCTATTTAGTAATTACCAATTTTTTTAATTAAAAAAAAAGACTCAATTTTGAGTCATTATTTATTATTAATAATTGTAATGGGAACTCAGTACAGATGGTTTAATCTGTGGAACCTTATTTCCCAATAAAATGTTTAAATTCAGTTGTCATTCGTAATCATATTTTGTTGCTCAGAACTGTATGCTATAGGCTGTTAAGTATTTGGGTGGGAATGTTTGCTTACATTAATCTATACACCCTTGTATTTTACCCTGAAAATATTCTTAATTAAGTGTATAAATTGTGCATACCCAAATACTCCTCAGAATTTGTTAGATTCAGAAATGCCTTTGATTTGACAGTGGGAATGTAATGGGACCACTTTTGCTTTATAAAGCGTATTGAGAACATAGCTAATGGGGTGTCAGTATCATTGAGGTCCTAATCAAAGGTCTGTCTTGTCTGGCTTAAAGGCAACTAAATATCAAATTGGAGACATCTAACGTAAGCAAAACTAACGGGGGGGGGGGGGGGAGGCAAAGAAAATTGTTCTCTGCCAAGGGAACCTTATTTTGGTATTTAAGAGTTATGTTTCAATTGGGAGAAGTGAAATGTAAATTGACCAGGACAGAATGAGAAGTCACTAATGACTGAAATATTGTTCGTAGTCACAACAAATCCACAGGCTGTATTAGAGTCACGAGTTTTGTTCTGCTGGGCTGTTTTTTTGCATTTAAAAACAACAGATTAAAAAGCAACTTATTTTATTCACAAGCTTACCAGAGCAAAATGTCATCCAACATGGTGAGGATGTCTAAATATTCTGGAATTTTTTTAGTTTTCCAGTATTCTATCAGCCTGCTATTTCTATATCAGCTCACACTGACATGTGTAGTAGGATTTCTTTTTTTTTTATGTTTGTTTATTTATTTTTGAGAGAGAGAGAGAGAGTGAGAGAGGGAGTGAGAGAGCACAAGTAGGGGAGGGACAGAGAGAGAGGGAGACAGAGAATCCCAAGCAGGTTCTAGGCTGTCAGCGCAGAGCCTGATGTGGGATTCGAACTCACAAAGGGTGAGATTATGACCTGAGCCAAAATCAAGAGTCAGATGCTTAATCGACTGAGCCAGCCACGTGACCCTAGGATTTCTGGTCTTTGCTGGCATCGCTCTTATTATCCTTTACACCTCTTCCACCTTTCCTCCCCTCACCACCCGGACCTTCAGACTCTCAACAGTCACCTTCACCTTCTACCTCATGACTTCCTGACATTAAGCCCCCAGAATTCATTTGTCCACATCTACCACTTCCTCATCTACAGATACAATGATAGCACGAGCCCCTCACTATAAACGGTGATTCTTTTCCTAGGTTTCCTGGGAAAACCCCTTTTAATGTCTTAAGAGACCACCCCTCCAAGGTTTGCAGTCTTTACCTTAGTGTGAAATCCAGTGGATATTTTTCAGTCTGTATGAACCCTGATTATTTGGTAGCATCTCATACTGCTAAAAATCAAAATGCAACTTCTTATAAGCATTCTGATCATTATGGAAAGGTTTAGTTATTTCCCCTAGATTGTATCTATTCTGGCAGGAAAGTGAACAATTTGGTTTTTGAAAGATTATTGAAAATAATTTTGCAATAAATATTTTCAACAAAATAATAATAATAATAATAATAATAATAATAATGGCAAATATTAAGGACTTAAATGTCCCAAGGCACATTTTTAAAAAATATTTATGTATTTATTTGGAGAGAAAGAGAGAGTAGGGGAGGGGCAGGGAGAGAGAGAATCCCAAGCAGGCTCCATGTTGTCGGCACAGAACCTGATGCCGGGCTCGATCTCACGATGATGAGATTATGACCTGAGCAGAAATCAAGAGTCAGACACTTAACCAATTGAGCCACCCAGGTGCCCCTCAAGGCCTATTTTAAATGCTTCATATTTAATAATGCATTTGATCCCAAAATAACTCTATGAGATAGGTCCTCATATTTTCTCCATTTCACAGGAGCTAAAGAGAAATCTTAATTAAATTGCTCAAGGCCATAGAAGTGGCATGTATATGAACTCAAACTGCCTGACTCCAGAACCTGCTCTCCCTCCCACCAAATGATGTTGTAACCAATAAAATTCCCTTGACCAGATGCCTCATGCCCAAGAAAGCACATTAATTGGGATTTGGTTATAAGGTATAGCATCTAAAAAACTGACATAAAGACAATGATGAAGAGAAAGGAGGAGGAGGAGGAGAGGAGGAAAAAGAGAGAAGGGAGGAAGGAAGGAAGGAAGGAAGGAAGGAAGGAAGGAAGGAAGGAAGCTTGGTAACAATGAGCTAATAAAGAAGCACCTCCATGTCAGGTAGCTTCCAGTAAGTAGAGCAAAACCAAAGCACAGAAAGAGTAAAGAATTTGTTCAAGGTCATAAAATTAAGTCTGCAACAGAGTTTTCTAGGTCATATGCAGCCGACCATGCCTGCTACCTAGATTGAGAAGAACCAACATTTTCTTTTAAGCACATTGCTAAGTAAAATTACAAAGATGGTAGAAGGAAAAATGAAAAGTTAATCAATAATTTGATTAAGTTAGAAAATGAACTTTTGCTTAAGAATAAGATGCTTGAGAAAAGCATTAGGGCAATTAATTAAAATGCATATAATGTTGCTGCTATAGGAATTTAGCTCAGAGAGGAGGATTAAGTAAAAATAGATTTTTCTTCACAGACAGAACATCGAGGGAGTACACAACAAAGAAATGGTAATAATTTTTTTTAAAACCAGATGATCAAAGTTTTGCTCAATTTTCCAAATTCAAACAATGGGCAGGTTTCAAAGTCCCTACGCAAGGTCCTTCCGTTTTCACATGGTCCCCATTACTTTTCTTTCATATTACTCTACATCTTTAAAGCAGCTTTTGCATCATGTGGCTGATGTCACCAACCGTTTTAAAGGTGAATGATCTTTGTTGAATCTCATTCTCCTACCCCCACCCCCAACCAGATTTTAAGCTCTTTACATGCTGAGACTCGGTTTGGATTCATTTTCAAAGACCTACTGCAAGGCTCTGCACCAAATAGGCAAGAAACAAGAAGGGCAACAGTCCTTTGTATGAATTTAATATTTTAAAGTGGAAGTGTTTGGACCTAGAAATAAGTGACCTTAGTTCATGGAAACACTGCCATGCTTCAGATCATTCATCATTTCTCTAGAATGCAAAGTACATTTTAGACACAGATAGTACCAATGAGACACAGCTTTACATAGGGATAAAGGATACTCTCCAGCCTATTCTCTAAAACCCAGGGAGTAGCAGTAGGGCAGGGATAAGAAAGAATGGTGACCAAAAAAGGATCTGAAGGTAAAAAGCAAGAATGAAAGCTGTTCATGGCCAGGTAAATTCTGGGGAACAAGGTCTGTGCTATAAAAGGAGAGAAGAATAGAAAGTAGTATTAATTAACAGCGACTAAAAATTAAAAAGCTGCCCCATTTGAAAGTATTAACTGGGTTACTAAAAGAAACCTGGAAAAATTACTGTGGGCTGTGAAGTGTGGATCTGGGACAACAGAGAGTATAGGAAAATGCAATTTATAGAGTGGAAAGCTAGATGGGATTTTTTAAAAAGAACATTCAGTTTGACCACCATGATGGAGATATTTATGCTCTCAGGAAGAGAGAAATGCTGAGGTATAGCCATGTTGGGGTTCTGTCACAGCAAAAGTAGAAGACAATGGAATATTCAGCAGTTAAATTAGGGGAGAAAGGCCCATTTTCTTTACCAACAGATTTATTTGATATTTACTGAAATTAAAGAGATTTAAAGCAAAAGGGAAATCAGGCTCCTCTTACACTTACGTATGGAATCAGATCTAGAGATACTCTGTACTGCTCATCTGCTCAAACCTCTAATATGCTGGGCAGATTTTGCTTCTTCTCACCCAAGAGCAGGAGGATTGGTACCTTCCTTACTTATACTAATCTGATGTTTCCAGTATTTCCTTTTGTTTTTTCTACCACGACTAGCTTTCTCTTGAGTCTACTTCCTTTTGGTCCATTTTCTATGTTTATGTCTGTTCATCAAAAAGTCCTTTTTAAGAATGAAAAGCTTATGCTGGTAAATAATAATGTTATCTTTAGCTTCCTTTTATCTATATTTAAAAATAATAATTCCTTTACCCTTTACACTTAGAAATAGTACTTTACTACTTTAATGTCGAGAACATGTCTCAATTTCTCCACATTGTTTCTGAAGGTCAGCAAACCATATGAAATTCCAATAATTCAATGTAAAATGTAATAACCATATAGTTCCATAGATGTTGTTATTGTTTTTAGTTTATCTCTTTATTGGAATTATAAAACACTGCCTACTTCTTTTACTAAATAAAACCTTCAGATATTACTGTTTAATATGTAAACTTGATCAAATTTGCCCCATATTATTGCATCTCATCGATAACTTTTTTTTCCTAAGCTTGTCAAGCTAGTTCTCCAATTCACTAGTCAATTAGAATTCTTTGTTGTTGCCAAATTGGAAAGTTTTATCAACTTTTCTTATTATGTATGTGTTTATATTATAAAACACAACATACTCATAGATATAAAAGTATTAAAAGTCACTTATAGTGCCTTAACCTATAGATAGCCAGTGTTGATATTCTGCTGGGCATCACGTAGAATCATAGCGTTACTTCACAAAGACTAATAAACAAAACACTTGCTGATATACGAAGACCAGTCCATGAATTAGGAAGATGTTGGTTCATGGTAACTGTTGATGCAAGTGTATCTTGACCAGCCATTGGATACTAACCACTCTGGCTTGGGATATCTTCCCTCAGGAAGATGGCAAGACGAGAAAGCCATTTTGCAGTTGGCTTTTTTGACCAATAAAGCAATAAACACTTGAAAAACTATTTGTGGGGCGCCTGGGTGGCTCAGTCGGTTAAGTGTCCGACTTCAGCGCAGGTCATGATCTCATAGTTCATGGGTTCGAGCCCTGTGTCAGGGCCTGTGTTGACAGCTCAGAGTCTAGAGCCTGCTTTGGATTCTGTGTCTCCCTCTCTCTCTACCCCTTTCCTGCCTGTGTGTGTCTCTCTCTCCTTCTCTCGAAAATAGATAAACATTTAAGAAAAATTTAAAAAAAAAGAAAAACTATTTGCTTGTTTGCTCTTAGTTTTTATTATAGATCGCAATGGATTGGAATTATTTCTTTTTAGAATAGATTTTGCATAATATAACATGGTATAATACACCAAAAAGTATTTCAACAGCTATTTACTGTCTAACTTTCCTTTGGGCAACTGTTGATGTGGCTATGAAATGGGTTAATATAAAAGTTTTACCTTATTATCAAGAGCTTAGAAGTTATGAGATTTCATTACTGTTCTCAGCTCTCTGGGGAAAGCTTGTGTGGGGATTAGGCTGTTGGTTTTTCACCCAAACTTGCTCTTCTCCCTCAATTCCCACCTGGATTGTTAGCACCACCATTCAGATGGTGACCCAAGCCAGAGAGGTTTTGACATTTTCTTCTCCCTCATTCTGACATCTGTCTCATGCACTTGCTTCACATCTTTAGATCATATCCACTTCTCTCTTACAATGTCTGCGCACTGTGTTTGAGTGACAATCATCTCTCACCCAAAAGTCCTCACTGCTGCCTCTCTGTCTCACTCTGTTCTTTCTCCAAAAAAGTATCCAGAAACAAATTTTATGATCTGCACCCACTCTGATCATGTCACTGTGGCTTAATGCTTGTCACTGATTCCTCATTCTTTGCTCTGTTCAAGATAAATTCCCAACTCCTTAGCAAGACACCCTGGGCCTTTTAATATGTGACCTCTGTTCACCCCCCACGTTTTTCTCCTTCTACCCTCTAGCCTTGCCTGTCATGCTCCAGCCTTACTAAACAAGCTTGGGTCCTTGGAATGCAGGCTTTTGTTCATGATGTTGCCTCTGCCTTAAGCACTTCCCCTTTCTTCATGGCCCCCCTCTCTCCATGTGTGTCCTGCTTTGCTTTGCTTTGCTAATTCAGTATCAACCTCAAGCTCTGTATTTAGACATCATTCCTCTGGGAAGGCTGCTCTGATTCCCCACCACCACCACCACCACTGTAACCTGGAGACCTGTGCCCTCATAGTCCCCTGACTCTGTCCCTACTGCTATTTACCTGACCATCTCCTCCCAGAAGGAGCTCCCTGGAAACACAGAGAGAAATGTTACCTCCCTGTGTCCTTTCACCCAGCACAATGTTGTGCTAATAGTAAGAGCTTAATACGTATAAATTAGTTAATTAAAATTATTGCATTTCAATCCAATACCACTTTCATTATTAATCAGGATCACAATCCCATATCCTGATTCGTATCAACCAGCAGTCATTTCAGGGGGATGCAAAAGAGATGGGTTTTGTGGTCAAAAACACAGCTCTTCCATCACCATGCTGAGTGATTAATGGCTCATTACTCAACCTCTCCAAATTGCATTTTCTGTAAAATGGAGGAAACTAATACCTACCTCATAGGACCAGCTGGCAAATCAGACAGTGAAGTAGAGCCCCCACTTCTGGTCTGGATTATTATTTAGACACAAACTATATTGTCCACAGCACCCCCACCCCCACCCCAGTCATGTGCATCCATGGGATGAAAATCTGCCATTTCTTCAGTCAAATGCTCTACCCCTGGGCTATACCTCCAAGAATCTGCTGCTTCTGAGTGTTAGATGGTTGGTGTTTATTATTCTACTTTCTATAGTTTTCTGTATATTTGAAGTTTTCAGTAAATAAAATAAATAGGTTTTTTTTAAACTGAAAAAATGAAATGGTAACAATTCTTCCTTTCCGCTGATGAGATTGAAAATAAAACCACCAACACTGAGCCTGTTAGGTCAAACATACAGTTGAAGTCTTTGTCCTACCATGTTAAGTGTAGTTTCTGTGCCCTTCATGCACTAATATTTTTCAGAGATTAAAACAGAATAAACAAGCAGCTGGATTAATATATTCTATATTTGTATCAATTTAAATAAAATAGGTATTGAAAGTTCTAGTACATGCTAGGTAGTGGTATAGGAATGACTTTTGTGATATACCTTTATATTTCACATATTGTATATTTCATGATATATTGTCATGATTTCATTTAAATCAAAGATAAATGTCTTAGAATATTCATATATCTTAATATAATCCATTTTTAATATATTATCACTCTTATTTTATTGTAGTAAGATACATAGAATATACAAGTTGCCACTTAAACCATTTTTAAGTGTACAATTCAGTGGTATTAATTACATCTAAATATCATGCAATCATCACCACTATCTATTTTCAAAATGTTTTCATCATCTCAAATATAAGCTCTGTACCCATTAAACTCCCAATCCCTCTCTCCTGTCTGGCCCTGGTAACTAACCTCTCATCTGCTTGAGGTCTCTATGACTCTCCTATGCTAGTGACCTCATCTATGTATGGAATCATAAAATATTCGCCCTTTTGTGTCTGGCTAAGGTTTATGCACGTTGTAGCCTGTGTATTTTTACTTCATATATTTTTACTTTACCTCACTTTTTTACAACTTGGATAAAATTCCATTGTACATACATAACACATTTTCTTTGTCCACTCATCTGCTGGTGGACACTTGTTTCCATCTTTTGGCTGTTGTGAACAATTCTGCAGTGAACTCTGGCATACCAGTATCTGCTCAAGTCTTTGGGTATACGCCTCAGAGTGGAATTGCAGATCGTATGGTAATTCTATACTTAATTTCTTGAGGAACTGTCAAACTGTTATCAAGCATATTCACAACCATATTCCAATTTTATGTGATAACCAATTTAATAATAGTAGTAGCAACACAAATCATGTTACTAAAAATGCCAAACTTTTATAGAGCACCTCCTCTATGCCAGCATTGCATCTAATTTTTTCAACAACTCTGTATTATAGTTATTAGGAATAACCCCATTTTACCATTGTTATTAGGATTAAGCCCATTTTACCAAAGAGGGAACGGGGTTAACAAATGAAGCCATTTGTTTACATGGTGCTGAAGATGGAATGAAATCTCCTTCTCTATGAAACCCCTAAAGAAGATCTGACTGTTGATATCATGTGGGTAGACTCAGAGCCCCAGTGACTAGAACAACCTGCTCAAGGTCACAAGCTGAGTACTGCAGGGTCTACACTATGACTCACCGATCGATGACCTGTCCAGTGCTTTCCATTGCACCTGGCTGCCTGCCCCAAACTCCTCAAATGTATAACATTATCATCCTTTTATATCTATAAATTTATATTCTCTTTTAAATGAAGCTCTGTGTGTCTCATCAGGAGAAAATAAGGACCAAATTTAATAAAATAACAAATACCTATTTATTGAGCAATGTCTTTGTACTAAGCATTAGACCAAGTTTTTCACACCTATTTTCTCATTTTAACTTCACAACAAACCTATGAGCGGTGTATCATCAATTTTTACTTTTCAGGTAACATGTAAACTAAGTCTCAGAAAAGTCAAAGAACTTTCCCAAGGTCACACAGCTACTAAACTGTAAAGCAAGACTTTGACTCCTGGTTTGCTTAAATTCGAAGTCCATTATGTTAACTCTTATTCTGTAATACCTCTCCATCATAAAGAAAATCAGATCAAGCATCATGAGTATAAATCTTTACATTCAGAACAAGAAACCATGAATCAGAACCACCAATGCTTATGGCTTTATTATTAAAAATCACTTGATTTCTTAAAGTTCTACTCTTTTTGTTACAATTGTCAAATTCGTGGAATGTTGGTTGATCCTAGATTCCTTCTGGGCAAGGCAAAATGGGAGAAATTTCCACATCACTGAGCAGTGCCAATGACTTGCATGAAGGACAGACTAAAGAAACAAACGAACGAGGTTTACAATAAGATTGTTAACAGAGCTACAGGTAAATAGTAATAACTATTTTCCTGTCCTGTTATATTAAATGGTCTCCGTTTTCAGCTGTCATGTGTCTATCACTGTAAGTGACAGAACAAACAAGCATGGCTAAGCTGTTAGCTGTTCTAGTGCTTTATTCTTCTATCCCCCCTCTTGCAATGAACTTGCTTCCCTCACCAAGACAGAAGGACCATTTTGGGAACACTGCCCACCTTAGCTGTCCTAGAGAGGCCATGTAGTGATCAATAGTGTGGTTGTTACTTCACACCGCCCAATATCAAATCCTGGCTCCATTGCTTACTAACAAGTGAAACTAGACAAGTTGCTTGACTTCTCTGTGCCTTGGTTTCCTCATCTGTAAAAAGGATAATTATAGGATTGCTTAACTCATCTAGTTGTTAAGGGGGAGATCTTTGGGGGGATGCCTCGGTGGCCCACTCTGTTTAGTGTCTGACTTCAGCTCAGGTCATGATCTCACGGTTCATGAGTTTGAGCCCAGCATTGGGCTCTGTGCTGACAACACAGAGCCAGCTTGGGATTCTCTGTCTCTGTCTCTGTCTCTGTCTCTCTGTCCCTCCCCTGCTCGTGCTCTTTCTCTCTATATATCCCATAAATTAAATAAATAAATAAATAAACAAACAAACAAACATTAAAAATAAAGAGGGAGATCCTTGGAAGAGTAGCCTATACTAGGAGCTCAATAGTTGTAAGCTATTATTACTATTATTATTATTATTATTATTATTATTACTATTACTATTATCCCTTACTACCTTACAGAGAAAAATCAGTCTTTCCTGAACTTTGGCTTCTGTGAGAAGCTGGCCAAATATGACCATGTCTGACAAGAAGGTTGGCCAAGTAGGAGGCAGAAGGCCCCTTAGTCCCCAGAGCTTGCTGTTAACAGAAAACTAAGCAGGAATTCTATAATCCCCATTTGACTCTGAACATAAGTTCCACAGAAAGGAAGTTTGAATTAGTTCTAGTAAATCAAACTTACTAGATTTATTAACAAAGATGGGCCACATGGCTCACTGTAATGTGACTGTTGATTTGGTAAAAGCCCATTCTCACCCTCCCATAAACATTTGTTAACACCTCCATGTCACAGAGCTGAAGGCAAAAACAGGAAATTTGAATCTCATTCTCAGGATCACTGGTCAATGCGTGGGGGGTCAATGCGTGGTCAATAGGTGCTTATTTCTAAAGAGAAGTGGCTTAGGGTGGGAGATATTAATGGCATTCTCCCGGCCATAGGCAGGCTTTTATTAATGCTGAGTTCTCTTACAATTTGAAAATTACAACTCTCCTTTAAGGAATCTGTTCAATCTGTATTGAACCAATTTCTGAATACTGAGGTTCATTAATAATGTCATTGTGATATAGTTTTGTATCTACTTAGAAGAACTCCACAGAGTTGGGAAACTATTGACCAGGTGTAAATTCGTCTAATTTTACCAAAACATGGAGGAATCCCATCACAAGTAGAATAGATTTCTATTTGTTACCAATCAAGAATTGTATATTACATGAATATTTCCATTCCCCAATTCCTTATAATATATACATGCTAACCGTTCTTTTTGGGAAGACAACAGCACAATGAGTATAGTAACACATTACTCTTACTATGAGTTCTTACTAACAAAGGATTAAAGGACAAACTGGCAAACTGAAGTTTCCGATTTCAGATCTATTCTATTGGGTTATAACACATGATTTCTTTGACCTCCCCAAAAGCAATAAAGTATTATATTAGTTTTCTGTTCCTCCTGTACCAAATTACCACAAACACAGCAGCTTGAAACCACACAAATTTATTACCTTATAGTTCTGGAGGGAAGAAATACAAAATAGGTCTCATTGAATATTGTCAGGGTATCAGTAGAGCTGTGTTCATTTTGGTGCTCTAGAAAAGAATGGGTGTCCTTGGCTTTTCGAGCTTCTAGAAGCTGCCTGAATTCTTTGGCTTTTAGCCCCTCCTCTATCTTAATCAGAAATGATGAGCTGAATTGTGTATACATCACATCACTCTGACCTCCTCCTCTGCCTCTGTCTCCCACTTTCAGGACACTTGTGATTACTTCAGGCCCACCTAGATAACCCAGAATAATTTCCCTATTTTAACGTCAGCAGGTTAGCAACTTTAATTCTATCTGCATATTTAATCCCCCTTTTGCCATATAGTATTACATAGTTATAGGTTTGGGGGAATTAGGATGAGGACATATTTGGAAACATTACTCTATGTACTACCAGTATAAAGGAAATTGGAAGTGAATACAGGGGAAAATAAAATGCCCTTAAATGACACTTGCAAACATCCCATCCACCTGTCTTGATCTAAACTGTTAAAGCACACAAAAAGCTGAGTGCATGATATGCTCTTAAACTTCTTAAGGGAAGGTCACGCTCTGGTTAGCCTCAAGGATGAAATCCACTATACCTGCAAACTATAATTACAGAGCAAATGCTTAGGGACTTTACTCGGAAAGGTTGTGGAAAAGGTCAATGTTGTCCCAGAACAATGAAACATGTTCGCCCCTGCTTCCTGCTTACTTAGATAGAATTTACACAAAATGAATACATGCATAACAATACTAGGTGCATTCTTGCATTGTGGAGAGTCAACACATTCAAAGAGAGCAATTTAGAAATAATTTAAATTAAAAGCAAAAATCTCTAACTGATGTGTTTCTGATGGCCTCATTTAGACATGCATTCCTTCCTTTGCCCTCTTACGTTTCTGCCTAGAAGGCTAAGTCCTCTCTGCAAGTGAGCAGTTGACAAATTGGTGTATGTTTCTGGTGTCCTTGCCACTTGTAAAACATCCCCCTTGTCTTTGCAAACCGTGGAGGAAAAGCTAATTTTTATTAATTCAATGCCCTCACGTGAAGAAACCACGATAGCTTCCACCGTTTAACAAACGTAGTTGAAAACAAAGCTTTCAGTTCCCTCAATCACATGGCTTCTTCCATCCTGCTTCAGGTTCTCTCCTGCTGCCTTCTACCCTGGTCCTTTTCTCTCCCTGGTCTGTCTGCTCACCTTTCCACACACACTCACCTCATCCTCACCTCCTTGATCTCGCTAATGTTATCTGGCCTGTAATTGGTTCCTTTTCTCAAAACCATTGCAACATCCAGACTTCAATTACTTTAATCAAATAATACAACACAGATTAATCTCATATTCTGAAACCCAAAGTAGTTAAAGACATCGAGATTCCTAATTTGTTTCTATGTATTTTCGCTGATCTTCAAGCATGTCCTAGGTTTAATTACATTACATCCCACATCTTGTTTTATATTTCTCCCAGTACTTAAGACAGAACTAAATGCTCTAACTCATTACTAGTCACAGAACCACAAATTACAACAGTGAAAAATAATGACACATTAGATTCATCAAAATAATAGAAGTTAGAAAAGTTGATAGTATCAACTATAGATATGAAGAGTCTAGAACGCTTATGCCTGTGTGGATATAAAGTTGCACAGCCATTTGGGCAACCAAATTGGCAGGATGTATGAAATTAAGAATTTGTTTGCTTTAAGGTACGTCAATCCTACTCCTGGGTGTGTATTCCAGAGATCCCACAAATGTCATCAGGGACACAGATGAAAATATTTGCCATGGACTTTAAAGTGGGAATGGGGAGCTGCAGGTGGCCCTGAGGTCCATCGTGAGGGGGCTGAACAATAGGCTGTACTGAAAACATACTTTATAATAGTATGTAGCATAGAGAAGCAATATGGCAAGATAGTAAACACATAACGTTGCAGCAGAGGGGGTGGCAAAACCTTACAGCATAATGTGGTAGAGCCCCTCCCTAATGAATATGGTGGAGGCCTTCTCAGAACAAAGGAAGGCAACGAGCAACGTGGCCCAATCAATCCTATACACGTATGTATAACTGTGACACAACTCTGTAACTTGGACCGTGTCCAATCAGACTATATGTGTCACATATGTGGGAGACAAAGAAGTAGAAATTGCATAAAGGGCTACACCCCGCTGCACTCGGGGCTCAGCCTTTTGGGGTCATAGCCTGCTGAGCCCGTGTGGGCACGAATAGAGCTGCTTCCTGGATAGAAGAGCTTCAGTGTCCTCTCTGTGCGAGAATCCTGCTATAATAACATTACTCCTTTAAATTTAAAACATATGCACACTTATGCTAGGCAAAATAAGTTAGAGAAAGACAAATATCATATGATTTCACTCATATGTAGAATTGAAGAAACAAAATGTAGATGAAGGGAAGGAAACATAAGATAAAAACAGAGAGGGAGGCAAACCATAAGAGACTCTTAAATACAGAGAACAAACCGAGGGTTGCTGGAGGGGAGGTAGGTGGGGGGATGGGTTAGATGGGTGAGTGGCATTAAGGAGGGCACTTGTGATGAGCACTGGGTGTTGTATGTAAGTGATGGATCACTGGGTTCTACTCTTGAAACCAATACTACACTGTATGTTAACTAACTTAAATTTAAATAAATAGTTTTTAAAAAATCAGAAAAAAAAAATATACACACCAAAACATTACCTATTGGTATATTTAAAGACAATGAATGTGCGCATTAGGAGAAAATAATAAGTAAGCAGATAGATGGTGCTGGATCAGATAAATAAGATAGATGAGTGACCTTGCAAAGACAATTTTTAATATACAGCTATCAAGCTCGGGCATGATTAACTAAATCTGAGATCAGAACTAAAAAAGCAGATGAGACACAGACAGGTGCAGATACACAGACTCCAGAAATCCTTTATTTAAAAGTTACAAGCGGTTTTCTGTCTTTTAGAGGGTTTATTTTTGGCCAAAGGTACCATTATTTACCCTTCATATAAATCTAAAAGTGACCAATGAAACATTTTGTAGAACTGTTAAAAAAAGGCTTTCAGGTGTTTTGTTGACCTAAATATATTTCCATTTGAGCAGCTGCATTAACTTCTGAAAACATAGCCAGCAGGGAGCTTTGAAGCATCTGCTATCAAAACCATCAGAACAGAAGGCCTTTCTCTTCTATCTCCTACAATTACATTGAAATGAATTCCTGACCATTATTTCCTACCTTCAACATATTTAAGTTTCATCAATAGTCTCCTGCAAGTATAGCGCCATAATATTTTAATGGAAGTGTTATTTTAAAATAATTATTTTTAACTGCAATTCTATGTCTGCACTGCTTTTAATCCAACAAACTGTTACAAATAGCTCCTTGTTCATAGTTATTATGCAAAATTTAGAGTAACATGACCAGTATGGAATTGCTTCTCTTAATTAAACAAGTGTGCAGAGAAAAGGGGCATAGGAAGGTTTGCTTATACTTTAATAAAAAAGAATCGTGGACTTACAAAAGTCTTATCAAAATGGACTATAATTTAGGCCAGGCCAAATCGGTTCTCTGTAATATTTATCTATCTATCTATCTATCTATCTATCTATATATATCAGTTCTCTATAATATTTATATGTATTATATTTTTTCTCCCAATGCAGTGTTGATTACATTAATATATATATTATTTATATATATTATATATTATACTCCTAAAATATATATATATAGCACTATATATCTATATGCCTACATTTACTATAGAAGACTATGTATATGTTAGAAGACTTCTCTATAGAATAATATATAAATTAAACGAAACACAAGAAATGGAAATTGAGAAGGCAGCATTTCCCAAGGAAAATTCATTCTAATCTACCAATCATGATTCACTGATTTCAAAATCTCATGACAACAGTCCTGACATTTTTTGAGGAGTTAACTGACAACTGTTGTAAACAGGAGGCCGGGTTAACTAGTTACAAGTTTGACTTGGTTTCACTGAAAGTACATTTTTAGTTCTGTTTGTCACACAGCAGTGTTGGCCAGGGGCTGCCTTGTTTGGAACTCCCTGATTTCTGCATGTGGGGGTTATATCCACATCATGTGCATGGGGAATAGGCTGTGTACATGTTTCTTAACTAGTATGAGAAATCGGACACACTTCACTTTCCTTGATTTCTTTCTGAAAAAAAGCACAAATTGAGCAAATGTCTGAAGCTTCAAAAAACAAAAGCCACGAACAATAAATTTCAGTTTCTTTTGTCAACTTTTTTCTCCCAATGCAGTGTTGATTACATTAAAACACTCCATTGTCTGTGCTCTTGAACAAGGCACTGGGCTAGACATTGTGTATCAAACACAAATAAGATACAGCCCTGCCTGGGGAAGATTAAAATCTCATCAGAAAAATGCAAATCTGATGCATTCCAGAGAGGGCCATGCAGAGAGGAGGCTGTATACAGGAAGGGCGTTAAGTCAAGCTCTGGATTGTTTCAGTCTTGTCTTGCATGCCTCCTTAGTCTTTCCAGTGCTTAGGAAAGAAGATCCCCAACCAGCATCATCTGACCAGATCTGTAAGCGTTTCCTGAATGTGCTCAATGGCACAGGCATACATCTGCCACTTCAAGAAAATCAAGTCTAGTGGGTGGAAAACAGTACTTATGACTGGCATCTCCATAAGGCACACATCTATGTTCCATAGTACTCAGTGATTAAAGTAATTATGGGCATCAGATATTATTTAGCCTGTTTAGGACTTATGCCTTTGCACACAGCATAGTTAATAATCTTAATCACTTTAGAGTAGAAATTGTGAGAACCCACTAACAGTATAAGCTGGCAAAGAGGTCTCTTCTCCAGGGACAAGTGGGCTAATTGGTGGTGGCTGTTTGGAGCACCATGCTGAAACTCAACAATATAAAGTCATGAATGTTCCTTAATAATGATTGAAATGGCATCTGAAATGGAGTAACTCAAAATCAACAATTTGTGGTTAGCCTTTACGAAGTTGCTTCAATTAAGAATTTTTAACATTAGAGGCACCTGAGTGGCCCAGTCAGTTAAGTGCCCGACTCTTGATTTCGGTTCCAGTCATGATCTCACAGTTTGTGAGATTGAGCCCTGCATTGATCGAGCCCTAACAGAGCGGAGCCTGCTTGGAATTCTGTCTCTCTCTCTCTCTGTCTCTCTCTGTCTCTCTCTGTCTCTCTCTCTCTCTCTCTCTCTCTCTCTCTCCCTCTCTCTCTCTCTCTGCCCTTCCCATGTCTCTCTCTTTCTCTCAGAATAAACTTTTTAAAAAAGTATTTTTAACATAAGTAAAACAAATGTCTCTGTTGGTACAAATGTTTCCTGGCCATATCTAAATCCTTAAACTCAAACCTCTTCAATGTATCCTTAGGCCAGTTTCTCTGAACTAACAAATCACAGAAGAAAATTCCTAGAAACTGAACATATGCTAAAAACAACAACAACAACAACAACAACAACAAAACGATAGTTGTCTCCTCTTAGATTCCTCGTTCCCATCTGACCCAAGTGAGATCTGGTATTAAGTCACTCATTTAAAACTAAGTCCACTTGCACCACGAAAAAGCTCAACAACATTTAGTTTCTACATGTCACATGGACACAGATCACATTTGAAGGGAAGTGATTACAAGAACACTTTATCTGAGCTATATTCTGAATTCTCTTAAAAAACCCCTTTAACTGGCTGTTTTTATTACAAGTAGCATAAAGAGAAATAAAAATGAGTAAGATACTAGGGCTTTGGATGGCAGCTCTATAATGGAGTCTAGGATATTTGGAAAACTGCCTGTAAACAGTACTTTTCTACATGTGGGATTTGAAGCTCAATTTCAGTGGAATTTTAAATAAGACTAGCTATAATTCTTTTCTCTTATTTCACATGTCTCAATGCATTTGCATTGCAGAGCTGTGTTCCTCCCAAAAAATAGGATCTCCAAAAGTGAAATAGATCTTAACCTAGAACTCTTTAGTCAACGATAGTCTTTTTTTTTTTAATTCAACACTCCATCCCATATCATTTTACATCTTATCAACAAATATTACTCATCTGGAATGCAAACACTGGTAACTGATATTTATCATGTATTGATTAGACTTGAAACATTGCATTAACCATTATATGTCTTTCATAACATGCAATCCTCCCAGCAATCCTATGAAGTAGGTATTACCATCACTATCATGATGTCTATTTTATAGATGAGGAAACTGAGAAACAGAAAGTTCAAGTAGCATGTCTGCGATCATTATGTGGCAGGACTGAAGGCTGAATTCAGGTAGTCTCATTACAAGTTTGAGCTCGTGACTGTTACATATTAATCACAATGACAAAAATTCACAAAAATAATCGGTTCCAATACACCCACAGCATTGCTTTGAAAACAGACCCCCCTCCCTTATTCAAAAAGCTTTAATTGCTAAAAGCACTATAGCAACCAGAGTGGTCCCGCGGGAAGAATTAGTTCCCCCAGGATCAATATAGTCAGCAAGTCTAACTCTAAGGCAGCCCACAGATTAAATAAATAAATTCTAAGAAAATAAGCTGAGACTCATAAAGTGAGTTCACAGACTTGAACACATGAAATAATCCCAAGAAGGATGACTGATATTAATATGAAAATTTACTGTGTCCAGTGAGCGACTCCCCCATACATAAAAAATACCCAAAAAGTAACTTAGTTTTCTCCATGATTGTTATCTTAACTAGCTCATATATATTTGATTTATTCTAGATAAAAATAAAGTAATAATCCAATGACATTCTCTTCTTGTCTCCCATACTTGGCAAATAGACCGGCGGCTGTGGAGTCTTTATCAAGGCAAGGATAAATGCATGGACATTAGATTCCAGTGCCCCCCCCCACTCCCTCACCAATGGGGATATGTTCCAAGACCCCCAGGGGATGCCCAAAACTGCAACCAGTACTGCACCCTACATATGCTCTTTGTTCCTGTACACACACACCTCTGCTAAAGTTTCTTTTAAAGAGATTAATAACTAATAATAAAATAGGGCAATTATAACAATATACCATAATAAAAGTTATGTGAATGTGATCTCCCACTCTCAAAATACCTTATTGCACTGTACTCTCCATCTTCTTGTGATGAGGTGAGATGATCAAATGCCTATGTGAGGAGATGAAGTAAAGTGAATAATGTAGAAATTGTGACATAGCGTTAGCTTACTATTGACTTTCTGATAGGTCAGAAGGGGGATCATCTGATTCCAGACCATGAAAAGTGAAACCACAGATAAGAGGAAGTACTATACCTATGCAGACAATATTTATAAAATTTGTGACAATGAGAAGAACCTGAAACTAGGCCACTCTCCCCATTATATTTTAGAAACAGCAATGAGGTCACTTCTAAACTCTGCTAGGTTTTGGATGCTAATATGGTGCCCTTGCTTCACTGTGTGGTTTATACAGCCATACAATCATTCCTTCAGTATCTGCTCTCTGTCTGCCACTTTTTAATAAACTTAATTTTTAATTGTTTTTCCAGTGGTTGCCATGTATTTGTGTTGAAGGCAACTCATCTCAGACATCTACTTCTCTTAACAACCAAATCAAAATAATTGACAAATGTTAAAAGCCAAATTTTACAACCAAGTAATGCTTACTATCTTCACAAATTAACTAAACTTTATCCTCTGAAAATATAGTCTGCATAAATAAAATTATTTGAGCAAGAAAATCTGGAGGCTGCAATTAGACTTTGGATTATTCCATCATAATAAAATAATATGCAGCCAAAATATTTGTTCATATGTTTGATGTGTCCTGGATAAGACTGGACTCCAGTATTTTTTAATACTGGATGAGGAGTTCTTCGGAAGGAACTGCTTTAGGCTTGGTGCAACCCAGTTTTCTGGACTGGCACCCCAAATCTGTAGGCTGATGCATACATCCCAGTTTTTGTTTGCTGTCCTGGCATAGCTAGTAATATCCCTCATTTCACTCTCAAACGTCTTGATTTGGGGGATAAATTGTATAGTCATCATACATCAGTGCCCTACAGATCTGATAACCAAACTTTGACAATTGTACAGATGTTGTACTATTGTTTTTTGTCTTAGTAAAGCCAGAGGTCAGGTCCCATCCATCAGGTGGAGTGAGACTGTCTGAAAGGAATGGACGGTCTCATTGTCCATCAATGAAAGGTGTGAGTCCTGGGATAAGATGGGGTCTCATTGTCCATCAATGAAAGGTGTGAGTCCTGGGATAAGATGGGGTGGCACAGGAGGTGAGCCTTAGGCTAGGGTGACAAGGGAGAAAAGTACCAGACCTAGAATTGAGACTTCAGCCTGGCTGGACACCAAAGTACTGGGAACCTCTTATGGTAGAAAGTGGACTACCATGTGGAATAAGTCCCAAGTTGAGAATGGAGGCATGGCAAGACAAAAGCTGTGCATTATTCCTTTGGTGATCCTTCTGTCCCTATTATCAAGAGACTCTTCCGTAATTTCTCATTGTTGGTTTCAATGTGGGAATTCAGGAAAAAGCCTAGATATTTACATGGAAAACCATGTTAAGGTGGATGCCTGCCACCCACGGCTAGAGCAGCAACGGTGGGAATGGTCACCAATTCTGGGTACATCAATGCCACCAGCAGCTCATTAACTGAGGCAGCCCTCCAGTGGCAGGACACAGGAGAAGGATGCCAGACATTAGTTCCTGAATACAGTGGCAGGCACACTTCAAAGGCAGCTAATTTCTAGCAATAAATCCAAGTCTCTTGCTCCCTTAATCAGTTCTACTTTCAGAAACTCCAGGGGAGGATTCCAGTTGGTTTGGCTTGGTTTAGATAAAAAGCCCATTTATGCACCAATCAACTTTGGCCATGTAAGAAAATGGACATCTCCAATGAAGGCAGCGAAATTTCAGGAAGAGAAAAAAGAACTGGGCATTAATCCAGTAGAAGTCTACGAGAGCCATGAGGCCAGGATCTACTGCTATCTGGGTATTTTCTATCAGAGTCAATTCTTGCTATGTTAAACAAGACCGTTTCTTTTTTCATCTAGTTCTTTAAGGGTACTCATCAATACAAAAATAAGAAACAATTTATGGCCTAATGCATCAATTTAAAGAGTTTTCATAAAGTGGATTTTAAAACAAGAAAATGCATTTGTGAAAAATGTGCTTGCTTTTTTTTCAAAGAATCACAGCATTTTGCTGGACAAATGGATCATAAAAATCATAAGGAAATAGACTTTTGTGATCTAAGAACTTCCTCTGGCCAGACGAGTGGTGGGTTTATTTTTTAAATATGTACTTTTGATACATTTTAAAAACATATCAAGCTCAGTCACATAAGATTTTTCTCTAAGTATGTGTATGGGTTAACATTATTATTTAGCTGTTTGGATGCTGAATCATTATGCACCGAAAGGAAGAAAAAAAAGCTTTCTCCAACTTCTTGCATAAATTTGTGTATCCACCACTAGAGGGCACAAATAAGGCTGCTTTCTGGGGAAAAAAAGGTTTTGAAAATGACAAAATTCCAAATTTGGAACAGTGACTGAGTAAGATATAAAGATATTGCATGTTTTCTTTAAATCTGAGAAGAAAAATCAAAACATACTCACATTTAAACATAGACCATTTAGTTCTGTTCTCTCCCTCTCTTTCTCAAAAAAAAAAGTATTTATATGTGAAGAGAGTAAGAAATATCAATGGCTCACAAAAATATAGACATCCATAAAATTATTGAATTGAAATGGCTATCAAAAAATAGACTAAGATATAAAATTACTGCTACAGCAATATGGCAAAATGCCACAAATTGACAAAAGTACTCATATTTGTCTAAACCACACTTTGAACCTTTGGGGTAATTCTCTCCTAAAATCATCAAGCACAATACAGTTCACAAAACTGATTCTAAACCTTATAAATATCAGGTATACATTGCATGTCTTCTTAGGAAACATGATACGGTGGTAAAAATAGGGTATGATTTGTTTGCTGTCTTCACACAATAATGTGCTTGAGTCATGCTTGTAGAATACCTCCATCTTCAACAGCTGTTTTACTCCTTTAAAAAAAAGGAGGAAAAAAAACAAACAAAAAACAAAACCCAGCCTCACCAGAAAAAAGCAAACACTCCCTAATCTTGTCACCCTAGATGTTTGACAAGTACTAATCACTATGGTTAGATATG
The DNA here is from genome assembly GCF_022837055.1 of Prionailurus viverrinus. Lineage (NCBI taxonomy): Eukaryota > Metazoa > Chordata > Mammalia > Carnivora > Felidae > Prionailurus > Prionailurus viverrinus. The sequence continues at coordinate 73,450,955 of NC_062561.1, forward strand.
ATGTCTCTCTTGATTTGTTTTCAGGTATTTTGAAGAAAATCTTTCTAGAACCAGTGATTCTACTGGAAATAAAAGAAAAGGAAAGTTTGCTGAGATGCCTTTAGGTGGAGAGAGGGTGGTGAGGTGAACGGCACAATGATTTGACCTTAGTGACAAAAGTGAAAATGCTCCAGTGTTTTGGATAAAAGTGATGGGTGGGCAGTTTCTATGCCTTTTACATCTTGAATTTCCACCTGATACATTTCAAATCACTAATTTTCAGATAGCATCAAGAATGTATCAAAATACAGGTTACCTTCGCTTGATTTAAATTTCTCTAAAACACAAAATTTTAAACATTATAAACAATGACTTATTGATTTTCATGAAATTGCTCAGCTTAGTCTCTCCCAATGTCCTTTTTAAAAACCACACTTTTAATTACTTTTTTAAAGGTCCCATTCCACAAGCAACAAATCCAATACCTTCTTCAAATGTTTTCCTCTGCTCAAACCCTGCTTCCTTTCCTATAGGAGGACACAAACTAAATACACACACACACACACACACACACACACACACACACACACACACGTATACATACACACTAGAAGACACATTTTATACACACACACACACACACACACACTCACAATAATGTTAATAATAATGTGTTATATATACATGACATATATGTTAGCATATATTAGTAAGTTATATATAAGTAGGTGTGTGTATATATATGTATATATATACACACATACAAAGGCAGTGGGGCAGCATGGTTTCCTCTAGACCCTTAAGTATCTAGCCTGAAGGATGTTTGTACTTCCTGTCTTTACTGTCAAACCTGGAGTATCTAAGTTTATGTATCCCATAGGATTACCTAGGTCTTATAAGATAACTATAATTATTATTAAATAGTTTCCTACAAAGTAGTAGTGGGTCAGATTATCAGGAAAATGCCCTCAAGTCTTAAAACCAAGACATTATGCATCATGCATTTTATGATTAAGGAACAAAATAATCATATGTTACAATTTAGTTTCTGATAGGGTCTATTGTATCCATCATTACCCATGATTTTGTTCCTAAAACACACTTGGTTAAATCAATATATATAAATATAAGTGTAAGTATAAGTATAAATATAAATATAAATATACAACCACTATATATGTGTGTGTGTATATATGTATGTATATATATGTATATGTATATATGTATGTATACATATGTATATATGTGTATATACACACACACACACACACACACACACACACACACATATAGTGTTTATTCAAAGGAAAACATAAGTAGAGATCCAGGAAATAAAATTATTAAAGTGGTGTTTGATTAATATAAATTAATTTTGTGTATACATACTTATGATGGCTCTTTACAGAATAAGTAAATTAAAACAGGATCCATATTTACAAGAAAATTTTAAATACCTACAGTTTTCCTTATGTCTATTCCTCTAGTTTATTTCTGGATTGTACCTTAGTCGTAGAGAGTCAGAAAAAAACCCTGAATTATTCAAGTAAGTGCTTGTAAATGGCAATAGTTTTTTTTTTTCTTTAGCAGTTTGCCTTATAATTGGAAAATTCTTCAATTATACTGATCCAGGGGCCTCTCAGAAGAATATTGAGAAATGTTCTGTCTAAAAATTGAATCATTACAGTGTCTATCATCTAGTGTAATTCCGTATCATCTGCTATGGCGTGAATGTTTGTGTCACCGCAAAACTTATGTTGAAGCCCTAACCTCTGACACAATGGTATTTCAAGGCTTTGGGGAAGCAATTAGGATTAGGTGAAGTCATGAGGGTGAGGCTCTCATGATGGGATTAGTGACCTTATAAGAAGAGGCACCAGAAGCTCTTGTTCCCATGCTCACTCTCTCTTTCTCCCTCTCTTCCTCTTTCTCTCTCCTCACCATGTGAGCACACAGCAAGAAGTTGGCCATGTACAAGCAGGAAAAGAGCCCTCACCAGAACCCAACCACACTGGTTCCCTGACATCAGACTTCCAGCCTCCAAAACTGTGAGAAAATAAGTTTCTGGTGTTGAAGCCACTCAGTCTATGGTGTTTTGTCATAGAAGCCCCAGGAGACTACTACATCACCATTAACACAAAAGACTACTAGTACTCAACACCTTAACTAAGCACATAGCCACAAAAATTACAACAGTTCCATGATGTATGCATGGGTATGTGCATGGGCTATGACACAGAGTGCCTAAGGCTTGCCTGGCATCCGATTAAGCAAGGTACACATAAATTGTAGTAGCAAACTGTACCATTTTACACACATGACAAGGGGAAGCCCAAATGAAGAAAAGTGAGACCAGTGTAAACTCACAACTTTTGCAATTAATACCAGTACAAGAAAATCAATTATATGCAGTTATGTCTGAAGTCATGTATTAATAGGTTTGCTCACCAAAATAATTTAACCGGCAGCATGAGCTGATGGTCTCCAGCATGTTACCATTTGATATATTATACATTACTGTGTGGCATTTATTATGGTTTTAAATATATTTTAAGATGTGCTTCAAAATAAGTTCAAATACAGTGTTAGCAGAATCTCTGAAGCATTTCTTCAGAATTGTATTACTATTTTTTTTTTATTTTTTTTTCAACGTTTATTTATTTTGGGGACAGAGAGAGACAGAGCATGAACGGGGGAGGGGCAGAGAGAGAGGGAGACACAGAATCGGAAACAGGCTCCAGGCTCTGAGCCATCAGCCCAGAGCCTGACGCGGGGCTCGAACTCACGGACCGCGAGATCGTGACCTGGCTGAAGTCGGACGCCTAACCGACTGCGCCACCCAGGCGCCCCAGAATTGTATTATTTTTTGAAGTACAATTTGAAAACCCCTCAGTGAGATGATAAGTGTGGTCTTTCATGGCCATCGGATGGTCAACATGGAATGATACCAATTTCTATTTCCATTATTCTCTGTCCACTCAGGCCCCCTAGGTGAACCACATGTATTCATAAGTACAGTATTCATCAGTAAGTCCCAATAACACTTTCTAACTTAAATTCCTTACCCAATCCAGCATACTTTGTCCTCTACTCTCGATCTTATGCAACTCAAAGCTTAAGTCACCAATACCAAAGATACAGGTGCTTTAAACATTTTTCATCTGAATGAGCATCATGCAAACAAAGAAGGAAAAAGGATCCTAAAATTATTACCTAAATCAGAAAAAGTTAAATCATTTGAGCAATGAATATCTATCATCTACCTGTCTATTCAAATGAATACATAACTACAAAGTAATTTTCCAGTAATATCTTATACAAAAATTCCAAAATAAACATTTCTGGATTTTGTTATGCTATTTGACCAGTGAGACAGATGATCTTGATTGCCAAGAGCTACTGTGACCTTTTTTCAGTTCTAACAGAACCTCAATTTTGGTCAAGGTATTGTGAATAAGGATACGAATTGTGCCACTCGGAGGAGACTGAACCCCTTTTTAGTGCTATTATGTGAATTATGACTAAGTTAAGGCAATGACTGATTTAGGAATTGGCTTAGGACCCACTTCTGATGAATGAGCTATGTGAGAAGCTCTACTGGGGATGGAGGGTGTTAGGTGATGACATCAGGGGATGCTGCATCCATCCTGCAGTCATGAGGGGAGAAGCCAACCCACCCATGTAACCGAGTAGCAAGATGGAAAAAATAGATCCTAGTGAGTGTCATTTTGCTGCTGAATTAACTAATTCCAGAACTTCCCTACCTCCTGACTTCTTATTTATATTTAAGCAAATTTTAATTGGGTTTTCTAATTTTTCATTTTGAAAATACATTAAGTCATACGACCCACATCTATTGTACATATGTACTCCCTTCAATGGACAGTTAAAATGGCTACTAACAGTCTTTATTCTCCAAAGTTACTGTAGTGTGCATGGTACTCATGAATAGCAGATGTGATAAACTTCTCCCCAGAGCTACATAGGCCCCAAAATCACCTCAGGAATTACTGCCACATTAATAAAATTAACCATTATGCTTTTACCCTAATACATTTTTGGAACAGAAAATCCTGCCAAAAGGGAGAAAGAGTATTTAGAGAAGTATATAAACATTATTTTATTTGAGTACAAGAGATATGAAATCCATTTATTGCAAAAGAAACACACAAGAAAACATACTTGCAAAATCATTCCTATTTATTTTTCAGAAATGTTCTACTTAGGCTCCAAAGATTGTGCATCAGGGAAAAACAGCAAGTATGTCATAAAAGACCAAGTCCAACCTAACACTTCCAAAAGCAAAGCAAATTACTGAATTCAATTACACCAGAGCTTTTATATTCTGCAAGCCTTGTTCTTGTGAGTCATAAAAGTCTTCCTGGTTGCATATCCAAAGTCACTTCATGTTGACTATCAATGTCAATGGGGGAAAGGGGGTTCTGTTCTGTTTTATTTTATCCTTTACAGTGCAACACGTAATTTATATGCAGCACATGGTAGTTTAGATTGATTCTAGTAGCTCTTGATGGGGCCTTGAAGCATTAACTAGCTAATGAAGGGGATTTTGGTGGTTAACAAGGCATTTTGTGGGATGGCCACCAAAGTCATATTAGTTCTAACAGAAGCATGAATAGGGCATGAGAGCACTATTTTCCCACTAGCACATTTTAAAAGGTGGCCCTTTGTCTCTGTTTGACATGTGATAGAGAACCCATATACAGAAATGTTTCATTAATTCCCTAATTCATTCAATGAATATTTTGAAATTGCCTCTATGACAGGACTATAGAGGGAAAAAATATGCTAGTTAGAAAATACTCTTTTCCAAGTCCATTATAAGTGGGAAAATGGAGGCCCAATGAGGTGAAGTAATTTACATCAGTAACATCAATACAGCTATTTAGTGGCAGCATCAGGACTGGATTCTAGATCTCTTACCTCCCAGGCCACTGTTCTTTCAACCACACCATGCTGCTTAATCAATAATAAAAATCCTTCAAATGGTGGTCTATGCTCAACTACAATGAAGAAAAACATGAGCTTCGAAGAAAAAGAATAAAATATTTTTTTTCAAACTGGTCCTAATGACCTGATTCATTCATTAAGAATGTTAATGAAAATGAATTGTAGAAGGCACAGGGAAGACCATCACATAAAATAACAGTGGCCGGAAGGGAAAAGAGCAATATCCAAAGTGCTGATGGAAACTTAATTCTCACTCCTTGCTTCCGTTTTCACTTCTGCCAGTGGGTTGTGGCTTAATCTCTGACACCACAAGAGTTACCAATGATGCTCATTGACCAAAGCCGAGTGATGAATAAATAGCATCCATTGCGACCTCCAAGAATGAATTACCTAAGCTATAAAGTATTTTGTTGAATTATTTTAGATCACATTTAGACAAATATTTATTGTAAAGCATCTTCCTCATGTCTAGTCAAGACTTTATTAGCAGATGGAGAAAATGAGAATCAGAGTGAAGCAACTGACCCAAAGTGAGCCAAGAAGTAGACTACAGAATTCCAGTTTGGGTTTTCTGATTTCCAAGTTCACATTTCCTTCTGTCCTGTGTTTGAACAGGTAAGATTCATGGGCTTATTGCAAAGGCAGGCCAGGCCTTATCAAAATATGCAGGGATGTACATTTACAGCGCAAACCATTTATCCTGCGTTTCCATGTGCCAGACATTCACTCCTCAGGGCATGTGATATAAGGAGGAATAAAGCACAGTGTACTTTCAAGGAGCTTATGTGACAGAAAGGAAAAGAGACATATAAACAGGCACTTCGTTATCATGTGATAAACATTACAACAGTGGAGCTAAAAGATTATCGAAAGGACAACTTTTAAAAGCCACCTGTCCTGCACATGTCAAAAATATTATCATCAAAAATATCACTCTTTTGTACTAATCATTGGCATACACATGGAGACCTTTAAAATGCAAATAGTCCTGGGGCATCTGGGTGGCTTAGTCAGTTAAGCCTCTAACTTCACTCAGGTCAGGATCTTACAATTCTCATGAGTTCGAGCCCCGCTTTGGGCTCTCTGCTGTCAGCACAGAGCCTGCTTCAGATCCTTTGTCCCCCTCTTCCTCTGCCCCTCCCTTGCTCATGGATTCTCTCTCTCTCTCTCTCTCAAAAATAACTAAACATTAAAAATAAAATAAAATAAAATAAATAAAATAAAATAAAAACAATATAAAATAAAATACTCTGCATAGAGCCCAGAGTCTTTGGGGCTGAGGGTGGCTGGTCTGCCTGGCTCCCTGGAAAAGCAGGAGTCAGGAAAAGGCAGAAAGGAATAAGGGAGTCAAAGGTCACTTAATTCACCTTTCTGTCTGATCTCACACTTTCCTTGTGGAAAAGCTGTACGTGTCAAAACTGGTTCTCTTGTTTAATTTTAGAGGGAAAAAACATGTGGGTTTTAGTCTATTTTGTATGCCACACCATGCTTTTCAAGAATTGCTGTGCTCACACACAATGTAAGTAATAATCACTCTTCAAAATTTGGCAAATGCCCAAAACATAACAATTCTCACAGACTGGAAGGTGTGTGATTGTTAGCAAAATCTTTATCTAATAAATTGGAATTAAAATGTTTTGTCAAACGTAGCACCTTCAAGGCTATGATGGATAATGTGTCAATGGTCCCTGCAACGAAAATGTAAGTTTCACCGTACATAAAAATGTTCATTTATCTTCCATTCAGTTACTTTCTAAAATCTTAGGTTAAGATTCAACATAATTTCTGGAGAAGAACAAGTTATTTCAGAACTTCCAAATGAGAATTTGGTTGAATGATCATAATTATTTTTTTAAAAAAATACATACATATATATATATATACATATATATATACACACACACACATATATATATATATAATCACATTAGTTCTCTTATTGACTTGCACACAAGAATTTTTGAATCTGATTTTTTCAATTATACTTTCTTATGTGTTTTTAATTTGATTATAATTTGGGCCAATATTGCTCTTTATAAAAAATAATGAAAAAATTATAATGACATGTAGAGTGGGGACTCAAGTATGTGTTAGGAATAGAGTTTTTAAGAAAAGTGTCACAAGACGCAATTTGCTTTGTATGCCCTCCATTCCATTTTCATGATAATATTTTGAACAAATAAATATTTACTGGTTATCTGGACTAGATTCTAAACCGGAATCTAGATGGAGGTGTTCTTGGTGGCACTAACCAGCATATACCTTGAATATGTGGTTGGTATTGCACAATCACAAGCAAAGTGAGCATGTGCATGCACGCACATACACACACACACACACACACACACACACACACACACTAGGATGTGATAAATTGATCATGGAAATAGAGAAAGCTGCAGTATTATAAGTAATATTTCACATTCTTCAAGTACCAACTCCATGTCAGGTTGGGTGCTAAGTCCTTGTCCTGGATTATCTCATTCCTTATAAGAATGTAATTTGGTCAAAATAAAAGTTCTAAGGTCACATGTCACTAATAAAAATAATTGATTTCCAAATGGATGTTTGAAACATTTATTGACATAAAATGATGTCTCCTCGGTTAGATCCTGTGAAACACTAGTTTCTTTGACTACTACTAAATGTGACTTAAAAAAAATGTTGTGATGGTTAATTTTATGTGTCAACTTGACTGGGCTAAGAGAAGCCCACATAGCTGGTAAAACATTATTTCTGGGGGTGTCTGTGAGGGTGTTTCTGGAAGAGATTAGCATTCAAATCAGTAGATTGAATAAAGAAGATCCACCCTCACCAATGTGAGCAAGCATTATCCAAAATCCATTGAGGGCCCAAATAGAACAAATAAACAGAAGGATGAATTCTCTCTCTCTCTCTCTCTCTCTCTCTCTCTCTCTCTCTCTCTCTTTCTTGGGTTGGACCTTGCTTCTTCTCATGTTTCTGGACATCAGATTTCCTAGTTCCCAGATCTTTGGACTCCAGGACTTAAACCAGGGGTCACCTCCCTCCCCATGCCACACCATCCACGCCCCTGGTTCTCAAGTCTTCTGACTCAGATTAAATTACACCACCAGCTTTCCTGGTTCTTCAGCTTGTAGACAGCATATGGTAAAATCTCTCAGCGTCCATAATCACATGGGCCAATTCCCATAAAAAGTCTGGTCCCCTATATATCTATATACTTACAGATATACCTAATATATATATATATATATATATATATATATATATACACACATACACACATATATATAGTATATATATTGTATATCTTCATATCTATATCTATAGATATAGAGAGATATCCTAATGGTTCCATTCCTCTGAAGAACTCTGGCTAATACAGATGGCAAATAAGTTTGACAAAAAAATAAGGTAAAGCAAGTCAGAGACTGCTCTGTACCATAGCACTTCTTAAAGCCTTTATTATACAACTGCATATGGAATTCTATGGGGGAGAAGGACTGCACACTCTGATGTGCACACTCACGCCAAGGTACATACTCCATCGCAGAGCATATCTCCAACCTAGTGCCACAGAGCACACTTTTGGGAAACATTAATACACAAACTCAAAATGTAATATCGTGTCAGTGTCCAATGGGCAGGGCATGTTCAGGAAGGAGATTAAATATGCAATCTGTTTGAAAGGAGACGTTCAGTCTGATTGATGGAAGGAAAGGGGAATGACAAGGACAAAGGCACAATGGCGGGCAGGACAAGGCAGATAAATGGAGGTAAGACAGCAAAAGCAGACCAGGTCAGATCCAGCAAGCCCTTATAAATCAAATTAAGGAGTGAAGTAATAAAGAAATCCTATTCTTATACACTCCTTCAAACCATCTCCTTTCCTTTACTGGAGACAACAGAAAATTACAGGACCCTGTTCAGCGGTCTCTATTCAGTTGTGACAAAAAGCACAGGACTTTTAATCGAAAAGTTTATAAGCCAACTCAGAGACAAAAATCGCCATTGATTTATACACTTACAGAAGAACCACTGTTGTTGAATTGCAGGTGCTGCCATTACCTTAGAATGGGAATTGAAGGGAAAGGCTAACTTAGTTTAAACAGTATAAGATGGCAGAAAGAGCATCGACCAGGAATGGAGAAATTTGCTGTGGTCATCTGGGTGACCCCCCAGCAAGTCCCTTCATCACTCACAGGCCTCACCAAAAAAGGCAGAGATTGTGGCTGGATGGTCTACAGTTTGATGATGTCCAAATAGTCTATGCTTCCTAGAGCTTGTTTTGTTTATTTTTTAAAAAGCAGCAGTGTTATGATATGAAATGAGAAAGATAATACCTACCTGGAAGAAGTGTTACAAGTGCTATTTAATGTAGAAGATGAAAACCATCATGTAATTTGCTCCATTATTTCTTTAAGGCAATCAACTTTTGCTTTGGCTTTTCCATGTACCTGCCACATGCCACTTACAGACACCCAAGTCACAAATCTCCCTCCATGCCTTGGGGTCACACCTGCCCCATCTGTCCCCATTCCTCTTGCCTCCTTTAAACATGACAAGTTGAGGAATAAGGCATTAGGGAAGAGAGACAGCACTGGATGGAGAGGGCAACTAAAGGGGCAAATACAGAGTGTTTCTCATCTTGGAATTAGCCTGTTCTTCTCTAGGATTCCTCAAAGCATCATTTCCTTGATCGAGCCCAATGGTTCTCAATTGTGGGTGATTTTTTTCCCTCCAGGGGACATTTGGCAATGTCTGCAGACATTTTTGGTTGTCACAGCAGTGAGGGGGGGGGGCGGGTGTTCTAGTACTTGTGGGTGGAGACAAGGGATGCTGCTAAACACCCTGCAAAGCACAGAACCACCCCCACACCTGGGCACCTGGGTGGCTCAGTAAGTTAAGCATCCAACCCTTGGTTTCAGCTCAGGTCATGATCTCACAGGTCATGAGTTTGAGCCCCATGTTGGGCTCTGTGCTGACAGCGCAGAGCCTGCTTAGGATTCTCTCTCTTCCCCTCTTTTTCTCTCCTCTCTCTCCCTCTCTCTCTGCCCCTCCCCTTCACATGCTCTCTCTCGTGCTCTCTCTCTCTCTCAAAGAATAAATAAATAAACTTTAAAAAACAAAAACAAAAAAGGAACTGTCCGGCCCCCAAAGCAGCAAAGCCAAAGCTGAGAAATTCTGCCTAGTTGAAGTGAGTTCAGCAAAGCAAAGACTGTGTTGAGGATGTAAAGGAAACGGAAACACTAGCAGTAGGTAGCAGACTTGTGAGGAGGATACCTTTTTTATTCTACTTAGCTCTTTTACACTTTAAAAAGTTTTTTCATGAGCTCATTTTAATTTTTTCCCTTCCTATATGGTGGAGCAGAGAAAGAAATACTGTTCAAAAGTTTCATGCCTTTTGTGATTTTTATGTTCGAGCACCAGGAGACAGATCACCAGACACTGATTTTCAAACTCTTTCATTCTTTTCCACTGTAATGAGCTATAATCCATGGAATAACCTCTAACTCCAAATGGAAGTGGTAGCTGCAGGCCATGTTGATTATGTGATGTGGAGGGGGGAAGCCCAGCACATCTGGAGCGAGGTTGTGAACCCCATGTTCTCTCACATTTGCTGGGACCTTCCCACCATCTTAAGCCTCTCTTAAAAAGTTAAAAAAAAAAAGAGATGAGAGAATGTAACATCCATACTAACGCTAAATCATATGCTGAAGATAAGCTGAGTTTCAGATGCCTCCAGTTCTACTTTCACTGTAAAGCAAAGGGTCCACGTGAAATAATGACTCACATTATTATATAACACTTATATAACATTTACATTTATATAACTTTATCATTTACATGGTGCAGTTTTCATAGCCATTAGCTCACTTATTTCTCACAACAGCCTTACAATACATTATTAGCCCATATTCCTAAGGAGAAAACATCTAGGAAGTTCAAGCTCACACAGCTCACGGGGTCTGTAAGCAAATCCTGATTCCCAAGGAAGTGGCTACTTTTTCACACTGCCCAACATAAAGCACAGACGGGCTGATACATATGATATTCTATCACACTCCACACTCAGGGACACAAATTGGTGTTCTACCCTGGAAAATGGGTAGAAATTCTGATTTTCTAACCTTGAAAATGAAAATGGTGGTTTTCTTCACCAAAGCTAGGTGAGTGCTACTGCTAACAAGCTTTCATCTCACGTCACTGAAATTTAAGACCTAGAAAAACTCCAAAACACCATGACCAAGGCTTCTGGTCATTAGCTGCCTTAGTTTGCTGGGACTCCCATAACAAAGTATCACAACTAGGGGCCTTAAAGAACAGAAATTTATTTCTCACAGTTCCCGAGGCTGGAAGTCCAAGATCAAGGTGTTGGCAGATTTGGTTTCTCCTAAGACCTCCCTCCTTGGCTTGTAAATGGCCATATTCTTCCTATGTCTTTACATCATCTTCCCTCTGTGTGTGCCTGTGTCTTCTTCTCTTCTTAGAAGGACACCAATCATATTGGATTAGGGTTGAAGCCAATGACCTCATTTTAACTCAATTATCTTTTTAAAAATTCTCTCTCCAATACAGTCACACTCTGAGTCACTGGGGGTTAGGACTTCAACATATGAATGTGCCAGGGACACAAATCTTCCTGTAACACTGGTGTCAGAAGATTTTTTAGAGCTCAGATCTGGGTCCCATGCATGAATAGCTAAAACCTCAATTCCAAAATAGAAAGATCTTTTTAGAATTATGCCATGTTCTGCTTTTACCTATAATTTTTTTAATCTGTTAAAAAATACCTAAACAGTGCATTTTATTCTTAGAGCTTAGCTTTGTGCAGTGATGTAGAAAATGTATTGACATGTTAATCTACTAATGTTTCAAGTTCTGCTGAACATTTAATTTTAAAAGATGTGAGGGGGTTGTTCAAGAGGTCTGTTTTTGGCTGGTGGGAAACCACTTTTGACTTTCTATGTGACTTCTCTCTCCCTCCTACATCTATCTACACCGTGGCAGCCCTGGGTCCTTGCTAAAGTCAGGAAGTGCATAGCTTCAGTGGGAGCTGCTGGAAGCAGAGAGGTTCCTGCTCTCCTTTCTTCTAGGTACATTAACCGAGGTTCTCCTACATAATTCAGAATTATCTCAAATAAAACAAAGCTTTTCTAAACACACCTGACATTTTCCCAAATTTTGGGAGGCTGGAGGAGAGAGAAAGAACATCACAGAAAAGGGTTAGGGCTGAGGTTAGGGCTGCTCTATTGATGGAGAATGAAAAAGAACTAGAATTTTATATGTATATATCTCCTGATATACACATGAATGTGTCTATGAACTAAAGATGGTAATTGATCTATAGAATAACTGTAGAATAACAGCATAGAATAACAGTAATTGTAGAAATAGAAGGAACTTAATTTGTGGATCATAAAGTCTGAATTATATCCCCAAATCTGCCATTTGTTTCTTTCATGCCCTTGGGCAAATTACTATCCCTCTTTGAGGTTTGCTTTTTCATATACAATTGAGTGGGTAATAATCTCAGTACTGCCTATTTTATTGGTTTCATATGGATCAAATGAGGTACAGTATGTGAAATGCTAATGCAAACTATCACCACTTTAAGAATGTTAGTTAGCAATGTATTTCTGGAAAGAGTAAATTCATTTTCTACAGCTTTTTCTCATTTTCTTGAAGACAAATTCTGTCTTAAGTAGCTAAACATAAACCGTAAGATTTTAAGCATAAGCTCAACCCCAAATGTAGGGTAGAGTTTAAATGAAGCTTGTGTTTTCAAAATAGAATGGTAGGAATATTTGGTGCTCTTTTAAGGAACAAATTTACCACTACGGAGATTAGGGTTTTCAATCTTGCAATGGCTTCCATTTTTCTTTTCAACTGCGGGTACTGGGAGTGTGGCAGAGGGGGAAGGGCATTAACACAAGGTTGCACACCAAGCACACCAATGAACTTACTTCTTCTTCCTCTAGTTGGAAATCCATAAAATCTCAAAGAATGAGAGAAAAGAAGGAATTATATATACTCTTAAAAGAGATTATAACAACTGATACTTTATAACTTCTTACTATGTCCAAGCACTGTATTAAGCAATTTATAAACATTGTCTTATCTAATCCTCACAAAAATCTTTTGAGGTAGGCATTGCTCTTCTTTTCTAGCTCTGAGGAAACTAAACTGATGTTTAAAGAGGTAACAAACACAGATCTGTCGACCTCAGCATCCCTGCTTTTAGATCCTACTAAAAGTAGATGTCCATGAAGAATGACACCTTTGAGAATGTAAACATAGTTAAACCTTTGAAATCAAACAGTGACTCTATTTTAAGGATTCCAATATGGATGTGAGGATCTACAAATTGATTTATAACTTTATATTCTGAGTCAGAGTGAATACAAATGGAAACTACAATAAATTATTTAATACCAATCAAAATTGTATTTTTCCCATTATTAACAAAATCCAAACTCACATTTGTTTCCATATGACATGTAAAACACTAGCCACAATAGAATGTGGCAAATTTAATAATTAGTGATATGAACAAAATATTATAAAGGCAAAGAGAAGGCATTAATTGAATCTGACACTGTCAAGAAAAAATTCATAGTAGTGGCATTTTGAGGCCCTCAAAGGAGAAATAGGTCTTCTCCAAATGGGGAAAGGGTACAGTAGCAAGAAATTAACATCAGTTCAGAGTACAGAACTAAGAGATGGATGGCATAATTCCTTATTAATTATAGCTTAAATTGTTCCCCAAAGAAGATAACAGCTATTCTCCATTATTCTTCAGTGGGTTTGCAGGAAATCATGTCTACAATGGAATCTTAGATCTTCTATCAGCAATAAAATCAGGGATACATCTCATTGTTCACTTGTTATAGTACCCATCAAACTGTAGCATAATTATGTGCTTACTGCTTTATGAGATCCTGTCCTATTTATATTTGTATGCCAAGCACCCTGCATGGTACCTGACCCACAGTGGAATTTAACATACATTTGATTAATTAAGTGTCAATTGCAATCTACAGTCAATATTGGCTGAATTTCTCTTCAGGCTTTACTTTCTCTTTTGAATTTTTACTGTAAAACATCTTACAATTAAAAGCTTTCTCTGTCAGATACCAAGAAAATTAGCATCTGCCACCAGTTTACTGAAGTGCCTCATCTCAATGAGGTATACCCTTGAGTTTTGTATTTTCCTAATTAATATTACTAGAAATGCAGTGTCAACCCTCCTTCTGTGCTGGGCAGAGTATTCAGTTATTAAAACTTCATCCAGGTAAGTTTAAAACTTCAGTGTCCTTGATTCAAAGTTTTCCCTCCCCCTGAGCAGGACCACTGTGCTCTTGGCATACCTACTTCCTCTTCAGTTTTCTAGGCTTCACTGCTGAGACTCCAAAAAGGGAAGGAAGAATGGCACACATTGGGTCCTTTTTTTGTTGGTCCTTGCAGGCAAGAGAAGGCAATGCATGTGCAAGCTCTTCTGAGAGGCCCCCCTGTACAGTTCCTGGATGTGGGAGGTGTGGTGTATCCCCACTCTGAAGCCTCCACCATGTAGGGTCCACCCACTGTTTCTCTCCTCCCATGGAGAGTTCCCTAGATAGTCTCATAGTGAGATTGTTCTAGCCCAGCTACAGTCCACACCATCCAGCTCACGCCCAGGAGACTCAGCATCCTTGCCATGCCACATGTAGCAGGAGAGAGCTGGCTTCACCATACAGCCTATGCCTGTGCTCCTCACATCCAGCTTTCTTCCCACCACTCCCTACTTCAGGGAGATATAGGGCTACATGAACTGGTCTCTGCTTGAGCTGATGTCCAACTAGGGAAAGAGATATCTCTCCTTTCTGGCAGATGTCCTATACTTCACAAGGGCTTCTCTTGGAACCCCTCTAACCTAGCTTTGGGAAGATGAAAACATGCCCCTCCAAGGATGGGAGTTACTTCCCTTTCTTTAGAAACACAAACAATCCCCTCAAGATCAACAACCCCAAAGTCACTAGAATAGAAGAAAGGAGAATTCTAGACAGCGCGGGGATTGGAGAAGAATCCTAAGGCTCACTGTCAGGCATGGCGAGGATGTGATTTAGAGCACACGAACGCCACAGTGCGTATCTATTTTTGGTGTCAAAAAAAAGTGGTTATAAGGTGGTAAAACAGCTGGTGAAGAGCCTCTTCCAACCTTTACATCCAGCTGTAGCTCAAAGTGTGTTGTTAAATTATGACTCAACAGAGGAACTTAAAACTAAGCTTCAGTGCTTCAGCTGGACGATCTTCAAAACCACATCGGATCATGTATGCATTCTGCTCAGAGGACATTAAAAGTAATACTGATAATTACAATTATCATTGAAAAATTAAGAGAGGAAGATAAACAGAGGGTATTCCCGAGAGAGAGAGAGAGAGAGAGAGAGAGAGAGAGAGAGAGAAAAGCAGAATGTAAAGGAGAAACTGTTCTTCAAAATTCAAGTGCATAATTAATACAAGAATGTCTTCTACAACTTACTAGGCATTAGGTAAATGTTTTGAAGAAATAAATGCATGAGTAAAATAAAAATAAACATAGAAAGGATGAAAGAAGGGAGGAAAAGAAGAGCCGTTGCCAGAATTCCACATCTAGTTTTCCACGGAAGATTCTCCTCACTCTAAACGAGGAAGTACTACCATTCTCAGGGGAAAATTGAGCCTCTTTCCACTCGTGTAACTGACTGTCTTGTCACCACTGTATCCCTGGTGTCCATCTAGCTAAACAGATGGGAGAGCAGCAAATACACCCTTCCGGGGAGAAATGCTACAGTGACACAGTCAATATCGTCGTGTCTTCACGAATGAAGGAAAACCATCAGGGGGAAGCTTTTCAGGAAGTCCTTTATATTTAATAATATTTTAGCTGTAAATATCAATATGTATGCAACCAACTTTCTGTTAGTCATATCATCCCAAGGAAAAGAATACGGATAATAGAAAATTGTTTAAGAATTCCTCAGCAAAGCTGTAAGCTCTGTGACAGCAGGGACTGTTTAATTAACCCCTATATTACTAGCATGGTGCACCTAGGAGATACTAAAAAAATATATGTTTGGAGAGTTAATGAATTCATGAATGATATTGCTCACTCTAGACATTGACTTTAATCTTCTTATTAGACAAATCATAATTTTTCATTTTCCTTCATCCTGAAGGTAAATTTTGGTGGCTCAAAGCATGCCTCTATGAGCATTTCTGCTTTCTATGCCTCTACAACGTAATCTAAATGTAAAAACTAAATGGAACAACAAAAACCTAACACAAGGAAGACATCTTCATTATAAGCATTTTTAAGTATGCTTATTTCTCGTTTTTTTAAGAGATACTAAGAGAAGGAATTAGAATGAGTTGCAGGTTTCTTCACGTGGAACTAAGTGAAAGCTAGTTAGTAGCTTTCAAACAATGCTGTTTTAAATCGCAACTAAAGTTTCAGCGAACACAGAATCTCTGGGTGAGAGGAGGAACAAGGCTTCTATTTTAGGCATTTTGTGATAAATTATAAGAATGGATCACATGAATAAATTTACTGGAAAGCAATTGAAGAGAAAGCTTTTAGAAAAACAGATTTTTGGCAAAAGCAGCCATGAGCTATTCTGGTCTTTGGCATTATGAAGCCCATAGAGCAAATTTCCAAAGTAATTAATATAAGTGAACATTACATTTTAAGAAATCAATGCTTTTATATGAAATCCAAGGATATAGAGCCTATAATCTAGACTTACAAATGAGCACTTTGCATCATTAAAAGTATCACAAAGATTTGAACCAAAGGAGCCAATCAAGTTTATAATATTAGTAATACTGCAAGCATTACTGGACAGATGCCCTAATTTTCAAAAATAACCAGTAAAGTTTCTGGCATTTCCCAATGTAACATGAGACTCTGTTATGTGTTAATTGAGAGTCAACTTTGATTTAAAGATTGAAATAATAGAGACAGTAAATTATCCGGGGAGCCAACTATGGTTCCCTGGGTCTCTCTTATGAGAGAGAGAAGGCTGTCAAAAATGTGCCCCCATATGAACTATGTTTGTGCTCCAGCTTTGTGCGTGAGAAGGTGTCCAGCTTCTTTCTATTGTAAGTTCAGTAAAGACTTTTCTGGGGAGATGTTTTAAGTGTGTAACTCTATCTCTGGTCAGTCACAGTGGCTAGTGGTGTTTCTCTCATTTGTATGTAGGTTGGTGGTAAAGACAATAAAGGATAATGTGAGTGGCATTTACAATTCTTAATTTTTTTAACATTTTTTTTATTTTTGAGAGACAGAGAGAGGCAGAGCATGAGCAGGGGAGGGGGGAGACAGAGAGAGATCAGAATCTGAAGCAGGCTCCAGGCTCTGAGCTGTTTGTCAGCACAGAGCTCGATGAGGGGCTCAAACTCACAAACTGCGAGACCATGACCCGATCTGAAGTCAGACGCTCAACCGACTGAGCCACCCAGGTGCCCCGTGACATTTCCAGTTCTTAGAGAAACACACTTGCTTTGAAAATGTCTCTAAGTAAATAACTATGCTGTAAACATACATCCACATATTTCTTATGGAGGGATTCATAAAAATTTCCTGGAATATGTGAAACATTTGATTTCCCTTTTCAAAAAAGCTCATCATGTTGCCAAAGTGCATAGCCTGGACTTCCAGTAAATGTAAATACTTTGAAAAACTTTCTCCCCAGTTCTATTAATGACCTTTCATAGCTAAGTTATATCCGTGGTGACAAATAAAGGCATGCTGGATAGTTTATGGGTATCATACCAATTTTGCTTTAATTTTATAAATTATCCTCTTGCAAAGAGATGTTGTACACCAGGTGCATAATCTTGCGTAATATGTCATGTTTTACCAGATAAGAAATTTTTGCCATCCATCTTCCAGAGAGGAAGTATATATGAAGCATCTGCTGTGACACACACCATACTAGGTGCTAAGCTTACAATATGAGTAAATTAGTGTCAAGGCTATGTGGCTAAGGGGCTTTAGAGCAATTGGAAGAACAGCTATGTAAACACATGAAGAAATGCTATAGTTTCAGAAACGCTATAACAAGAGGTAGGTACTATGTCTTACAGAAACAACAGTGAGGGTTCAATTCTCTCTATAGAGCTGCTGGCAGTAATTCCCAAGAAGTCATTTTGGGATAGGTCTCTGCAGGATGGTTATTGGGCATTGGTATTCTAGTAGGTGATCTGGCCCATTCCAAAGTCAGGCGATCCAGGGACATAAAACCATGGGGTATACAGGTGCAAACATGACCAAGGGGAAGCTGGATTATGAAGATTCACAAGTACTGTGCTTAGGAGTTTAGAGTTTTCATAGAGGAAATGGGGAACCTTCCAAGGCTTTTATGCAGGGTGATGAAATGATCAGATTTGCATCCCTGCAAAACATTCTGGAGGCTACTTAAAGAAGAGTCTGGAGCAGGGAGAGATTAAGAGAGATGGATTAATGAAGCTATTCCAGAATTAAAGGGGAAATAGTGAAAGCTTAATTTAAAAATCTGATTTTTGTTGTAGATTATGTTATTTTTCACCAACTCTTCTAATGTTCTCCATGCAGGAGGGTCATACATTCCCTCTCTGTTAACCCAGCAGTGGAATGTCACTTACAGGCACAGGTTTTATGAGGCTGATCAATCAGCAAAGACCCTGGATAGAGTTATAGCCAGGTCACAATGAGGGTAGGGCATTAGCAAGAAATGAATCTTTGCACACTGCTGAGATCTGGGGGTGTTTATGTTCCTAGCCTACCCTGACTTCCACAAACCCCAAATAGCATACATTTTATTTTTATTTTCTTGTGCTGCAAAGCATTGCTGACAATCATTCAGTAAATATCTGTTGGATATCTACTTGGTATTCGACAACATTTTTACTGCTGACCATTTTTCACCTTTAGAGACTTTGCAGTCATGTTAGGAAGAGACGACATTAAATAAACCAGTATCTGTGGGAATCCGAAAGCATACAAATCCCTTCCATCTGGATGGGGTGGGCCATGGGTGGTTTCCCTCATGGTGGAATGTGAACAGGGAGAAATAAAAATGGTAGGCAATAAAGACCAAGATGGGGAAAAGAGAGACAATGAAGTTATAGAGGTAAAGGCAAGAAAGAAGAAATGTGTGAGTCACCTTTGGGATAGAACGGACAGTCCATTCTTAGTAGGCAGTTAATGTCTGTGGCAAACAATATGTTGGCTGGTGCCAGAGTCCGACTTAGTGATTCCTCAGTCACACTAGCATGGTTCAAGTGCTCAACAGTCTGAGGTAGCTAGTGCAGGCAGATACAGAACATTTCCGTCATCACAAAAAGTTCTAGCGGACAGCACTGGTCTGTAGGAGAATAGAGCTATTGGATATTCTTTCCTGCTTTGTCAAAGATTAGTTGGCCATACTTTTGTGGGTCCAATTCTGAAGTCTCTAGCCTATTCCACTGGTCTATGTGTCTGGTTTTCTGCCAATACCATGCTGTCTTGAGGATTACAGCTTTGTAGTAGAGGCTAAAGTCTGGGATTGTGATGCCTCCCGCTTTGGTCTTCTTCTTCAATATTACTTTGGCTATTCAGGATCTTGAAATAAGTCATACAGAGAAAGACAGATACTATATGTTTTCACTCTTGTGTGGATCCTGAAAAACTTAACAGAAGACCATGGGGAAGGGGAAGGAAGGAAAAAAAACAGAGAGGGAGGGAGCCAAACCATAAGAGACTCTTAAAAACTGAGAATAAACTGAGGGTTGATGGGGGGTGGCAGGGAGGGGAAAGTGGGTGATGGGCATTGAGGAGGGCACCTGTTGGTATGAGCACTGGGTGTTGTATGGAAACCAATTTGACAATAAATTTCATATTATAAATAAATAAATAAATAAATAAATAAATAAATAAATAACAGAAAAAAAATAAATAAAAGTAATTGAAAAGATTAGTGATAGTGAGAAGGGGGAATAAACAAGAGACAAGGCTGTTGAGGGAGAAGAATGAGACTTTTTTTTGCAGTGAAACTGGAACTGAGTGACAGGGATCTAAATCAGAATGGTAATGGTAAGAATAGGAAAAAAAAAAAAAGGAATACAGTCGATTCTCATTATTTGAAGATCTTGTGTTTGCAGATTTACCCAGTGATTGAAATTTATGTGTAACCACCAAATCAATACTTGACTGAAATTTATTTGTAACCAGCAAATCAATACTTGCTATACTTGCATGGCAAGCATACACCAACTGGTGCAGAGTGGAGAAAAATTAAATCGCTCGGTGGCTGTGCACATTTCCAGCTGAGGTTGAACAAAGTGACATTCTGCCTTCTCGTTTCAGCTCATACTGTAAACAAGTGTCCTTTTTGTGGCCTATTTAGTGGCATATTTTCCGCATTTTTGTGCTTTTTGATGGTGATTTCACTGTTCAAAATGGCTCCCAAGTATGGTGCTGCAGTGCTGTCGGGGGTCCCTAAGCACAAGAAGGCTGTGATGTCCCTTATAAAGAAAATACATGTGTTGGATAAGCTCCAGCCAGGCTGTTGGTCATGAGTTCAATGTTAATTAACCTATATATTGGAAATAAGGCATCTTTGAACAGAAATACAAGTAACACCAGGTTATATATTGATCGGTTGATGAAAATGTTGAGACCAGAGGCTCACAGGAACCTACGCTTGTATTTCCCCTAGAAACAATGGTTCCATGTTCATGAATTCCATGTTCACAGTGACTCTGTAGACACTGTGAATACTAGGAACTGTGTGGAAGGGATTGTGACAGAAGCTGGGCACTAGGAGGCTGACAAAGAGCAAATGAATGGACACCTCAGGTTGTACCCATTGAAGCAACATGGCACCATGTCCAGACCAGAATTTTCTTTCAAGTAAAGTGTAAGATATTCTCACACTCACTGGAAAGAAGCCACTCATGACCGACTTTTTTGGCATGCATACTCAGACTATTCTTTAAATTTACTACTACTGACAATGCAGACAATACTTTTAATAGTTCACCTTTTAAACTTAAATAAAAATTGGATTGGGGACTTCTAATTTCTAAGTCTCTATGTGAATCATTCAACCTGTCTTAATTTTTACACTATTTCTCTGAGTAGTTAGCAAATAAAAAGTTCGAAAAGTAAATGAAACACTGAACCCACTGAGCTAACAAGAATATACATGTGGGACTTTAGTTCCAAAAAGCTTTGAAAAATCTGTAAGAGAATCCTCATTAAAATATTAGAAAATATCTGAAATACCAGATCTTTTTTTTTTTTCAAAATATGGCTTGGAAGATGCTGAACATATTTAAGGAGGAATCAATTTGTAAGAGAAACAAAGGCCATAAATTGTAATCCTTCAGGTGATGAATCAATAAAATTAAATAAATGTTAAGAACTGGGTTATTCTGCACCAAAAAGAATCTGTAATTCAATTTTCTTGCCTTTATTCCATAGCTTGTTAGTGTATATGGCCACTGAATCCCTTTCAATAAAATTATAGTTTCAAAACCCTGAACCAAAATTTAAGTTTCTTTGCAGAAATATGAGTAAAAATATGAAGCAAATCACTGCCTACCCTTAAACATCCCCACTGCTTTTCATTAAAGATGAAAGTTTATGTTTGCATAGTGTTGCTAATTTTCATATCAATAGAAATATATGCTTCTACAGTGTAAACAATTCCTGGAGAATGAAGAAAAAAAAGCATGGGGTACAGAGGGGCAGAGGTTACAAATCCCCAGTGTCTCATCAAACTCCAATCATTCTTCAGTATCTGTGTGAGTCCCAACACCTTGTCAACTGGCCCATCACAATGTCATTCATAGCTCCCTGGGATCACCCTTCAAGATTCTCATGACTACTTGAAATTTTACAGTTGTGCACCTGTGTAATTAGTGATTCTCTCCCCAGTAGACTGCCAGGAGAGCTGTTTTGCTCACCACTGCGTTCTCAGCATTGAGCTGAATATCTGCACACAGTAGGTGCTTGCTCAAGGAAATTTTGTTCAGTGAATGAATGAGTCCATGAATCAGTGAATCTCTGTACTCTTTATGTAATCTCCGCTCCTCCCGTAGGCTCTCATATGGGAAACAAAATAACACAGAAGGAAAGAGCATGCCTCATACGATCAGACTTACAAAAAAGCAGGGTTGAAATGTATGCTTGCTTTGTGTGACCTCTTCTGCCCAACTCAGAGCTAAGTGCACAGATCTCAGTAAATGGTGCAGACATTCTTATGTATAATAGTTGTTTCCTGGAACTCTGATGAACATGCATATTCAAAACTGCCCTAACTTTCTGAGTTTGGTTTCCATCCCTCACACCCAAGAATAGACTTTTTAGTTGAAGCTTGCTTTTTTTTAGTGTTTATTTATTTATTTTGAAAGAGAGATAGAGAGTGAGCAGGGGAGGGGCAGAGAGAGAGGAGAGAGTGAATCCCAAGCAGGCTCCACACTGTCAGCATGAAGCCCAACGAAGGGCTCAAACCCACGAACCATGAGATAATGACTTGACCTGAAAGCAAGAGTAGGATGCTTAACCGACTGAGCCACTCAGGTGCCCCTTCCCTCTTTTCCCCTGAAAAGAAAATATGGTTTTTAATTACTCGGGAGCATGAAGCTAACTAATGTGGCAAAAGAGTCAAGCAAAATTGGGAAAATGATGCATTGTAGTCACTTAGAGCTAAGAGGCTTGTTCCTCTGTCAGGCTGGAAGTACTCAAGATTGGCGTTTGGGTCTCAACGGAGAAAAGTCAACATAGATCATGAGGTCACACTCAAAATGCACAGCAGCCACACATTTAATTCCTCAAATGCTAACAGTCTTCTATACATCGTATTTTTTTTTTTGAGAGAGAGAAACAGTGCTAGCAGGAGAGGGGCAAAGAAAGAGAGAGAGAATTTTAAGCAGGCTCCACACTCAACAAAGAGCCTGATGTGGGGCTAATCCCACAACTCTGGGATCATGACCTGAGCCAAAATCCAGAGTTGGATGCTCAACTGCCAGAGCAACCCAGACACCCCTCTACACATCATCTTAAAAGGAAAATTATCTGTCACTTATCCTAGAAATGGTCTTGTGAATTTAAGGACACATGCCACATTTCCAAGTGCACGGGACCAGATAATTTGAGATATAAATAGCATTGACCTCTTACTCAGCTATTAGCACGCACAATGAGGATTATGCTCATCCTTTTCTTCCTCCATTGAAATTCTCAAGGAATTGCCGTTCGTCTGTCCTTACCTTTGACATTTTTGCTCATTCTGACACAGTTTGGATATGCTGGGAGGAGAGATAAGGCTTTTCTCTTGCTCTCTCTCTCTCTCTTTTTAATGTGACCCAAATTTCCACAGCCTACTATTTTTCCTTTTGTGGAACCGTGCCTTTAAATGTTGAATTAGAGGCTTCAGCTCTGCTAATCAATATTGTTCTCTCCTTCGTGAATAGCACTGCCAACGAAGGACTGTGCACCCAGAGGAACTTGTGCAAAAAGGACTCTGAAAATCTGCGTGTTAATGTGGCAGCGGAAACATTCATAACCGAAAATCAACCTGAATAATAAACAGTTATCGCCCCACTGCTGAACTAAGATAGGCCAGATGAGTGACAGAAACAAAGGAAAATGAGATATATTTTGTTTCATGAGAAAAAGCAGCTGCCTTCTTTATCATGCTAAAAAAAAAGAAAGAAAGAAAAGAGAAACAAAAATTGTGGAAAGGGAGCCAGACGCTGCTTTCATTTTATTATTTTTAGAAGTAATGAGCACAGTTGTGATAAGTCCTGTGAAGTGGGGGTGGGGGGGGGGGGACATGGCACCAATGCCATTAATTCTTTCCGTGGGGCTGCATCAGTACAGACTACGAAGCAGAGCTCCCCTTTGGTTAATGTGGTGAAACAGTCTGTATGAACTGGAAAACACTTTAAGAAAGCTTTGTGCGAATCCAGTGCGCAGAGCGTGGTAATCATTTTGGATTTCTTACAGAGGATCTTGAGCTCTTTTTCCCAGGGACCTGAAGCTTTCAGAATATGCTCTCTTGACTTCTCACTGTGGCTGATTGCATCAACAAGACGCACATTTGCTGAAGGCAGGCCCTTGCTACCCACAGCTGAGCCAGGGTATCAGGGCTTCTGGATGAGCAGAGGGAGGCTGACCAAACCCAGTGAATATGCTGCAGAGATTCTCAGGGGTGGGGGGTGGGGGGGCAGTGGGAATTGTGGCGATTCCTAGGAGAGAATAACCCCTGGACCGATGTCTACTCCCTTTCTGAACTGCTTCAGTCAACAAACACACACTTGAAGATCAGGCCTGTGCTAAGTATAAGCTGCTGATTTTTAGCTTAAGATACTACATTATAGTGAAGAAAATAACAGAATTAGAGGCAGATGCTCAACTGCATCTGGAACAATGCAGAGAGTGAAGAAAAATACACGCCCACAGCCTACTCCTTCCCTTCTCTGAGACAGAGATACTGCTCTGTCATTCATCCTGGTTCCTCCCTTTGGGTTTAGTCTGTAATGTGCAATCTTTAGACAACAAGATTATGCCAAGGGGTCTCTGCCTTTAAGCCAGCAAGTCTGCTCTCGCTCACAGCCTCAGCTCTTTCACAGACTCGCTGATGGAGCTATTTTGCCCTCAGTTTTGCTTCACCACATTTTCCTGACATCCTCAGTCCAAGAGCTCTCGCTTCCTGCTGCCTCCAATCTCCCACCCAACACCTGTCGTCCCTCCCAGCCTCCCTGAGACACTTGTCCTTAGTGCCGATGCCAGTGTCACTGAGGCCACTGAGGACAGGATGCAGATCCGATCATCAGACCAAGTTTTGCGTGTTTCTTAACTGAACCAAGTGCAAAGGAATTAAGCCCCAAATGGGAAGTTATAAAAGGAGAGGCAATCATTATTAAGCATCATCCCTGTAAGATATCCCAGAAAGCAAAACTAATGACAAAGGCCTCTCTGCAGGGAAAAGAAATCACCCAGTTCTCTCAGTTTATATGACCATATTTGCAAATTCACACTGCTGCTTAAAGATGTGCAAATAAAAAAAATAGTTTTCCTGTTTCTTATTATGGATCTAACCCTGCTTAAAAGCCTTAACCGAAAGTAATCTAATTGGATGACCTTTCAGGAACTCAGCTTCCCCATGAAAGCTTGAGACCAGCAGAGCCCAATAGACCTTCTGTGATGAAGGAAATGTGATGATAGATCTGCAGCGTCCAACAGAGAAACCACCAGCCACACATGGCTACTGATCACTTGAGAAGTGGCTAGTGAGACTGAATTCCTAAAATTAATTTAAATTTTTAGAGCCACATGGGACAGAGATACACATTTTAGAGTCATCAGGATATAGATGATATTAAAACAATGAAGAAACACCCACAGGTTTGATTTAGTCAAGGGGTTCTGTGAAAAGTTAGGTGCTTTGAGAGACCCCTTCACTATCCTGTTGATCTGACACCACAATAATGGAGCATTTGTTCAGGAAAACAAAAATCAATGAATTAATTAATACAGCCATGTGTGGCTACCGGCTGCCAAATGACCAACATGGCTGTAGAACATAAATGCGGTGCTATGGGTGTGTGGCTGACACAATGTCATGGAGCCTTGTCCTAGAACAGTGGGCTGGACCAGAGCAGGCAGCTAGGGCCTTCCATCCCTCCTTTGGCATATCCTCTCTCACTGAGAATTGGGTAAAACTGCGTGATAGAGTTGTCTATATCACACAGGAGGTATGGTTACAGGAAGAGGTAAAGTAATTGAGATCATACTTTTTTTTAATGTTTATTTATTTTTGAGAGAGAGAGAGACAGAGTGGTGGGGGAGGGGCAGAGAGAGAGCAACACACAGAATCCGAAGCAGGCTCCAGGCTCTGAGGTGTCAGCACAGACCCCGACATGGGGCTCGAACCTACGAGCCATGAGATCATGACCTGAGCCGAAGTTGGATGCTTAACTAACTGAGTCACCCAGGCGCCCCTAGATTATACTTTTCTTTTTTTTTTTTTTTCAACGTTTATTTATTTGTGGGACAGAGAGAGACAGAGCATGAACGGGGGAGGGGCAGAGAGAGAGGGAGACACAGAATCGGAAACAGGCTCCAGGCTCCGAGCCATCAGCCCAGAGCCGGACGCGGGGCTCGAACTCACGGACCGCGAGATCGTGACCTGGCTGAAGTCGGACGCTTAACCGACTGCGCCACCCAGGCGCCCCTATACTTTTCTTTTTTGATAGATCCTGCTATCATGTCTGTTATCTTGACAAGAACACAAAACTCCTATTATAGGATATCAGCTCTTCTTTTAATCTCTCTTATTTTTTTTTATTGAGGCCTAATTAACATTTAACACATTAGTTTCTTTTTTTTTTTAACGTTTATTTATCTTTGAGACAGAGAGAGACAGAGCATGAACGGGGAAGGGTCAGAGAGAGGGAGACACAGGATCTGAAACAGGCTCCAGGCTCTGAGCTGTCAGCACAGAACCCAACGCGGGGCTCGAACTCAGGGACCGCGAGATCACAACCTGAGCCGAAGTCGGATGCTTAACCGACTGAGCCACCCAGGCGCCCCAACACATTAGTTTCAAGTGTACAACATAGTGATTCGATATTTGTACACACTGTGAAACGATCATTATAGCAAGTCTAGTTACCATCCATTACCATATGAAGTTACAGGGTTGTTTTTTTTTTCTTTTGAGGAAACTTTTAAGATTACTCCCAGCAATTTTTAAATATGCACACAATACTATTGACTCCCCACGTATCTACCACTCTCCCCTCCTCCATCTCTTTCTCCTCCCTTCCCTCTCCTTCCCCATGCTCCTTTCCTGCTCCTCCCACTTTTAAAGCAAAGATACTACTTCTGTCCTCAGCCCAAGCAGATGGCTGTCCTGGTCTAACTTACGGAGAGAGCCGTTTATAGACAAATTCGGCAGAAGACGCATGGTATGGTATCTCTGAACACATCTTCTGCCACAATAGCATCTATTCTACAACCGGTTCATTGTTGCATTTCGGTGAAAGACCTCTGACGACCAAGACTAACAAAGCAGATTTTGTTATCATAAAACGATATGGGTAAGTCAGAATGTTCCTTAGCAATTGTTTGTTTTTAAAACAAAACAAAGCAAGAAGGCTTCAGTGAAATTCTGCTACCCAGCATTATATTCTTTCAGACTATACAAACCAAACAAAGGTAAACCTTTGTCATGGCAAAGGGTATGGACTGTTGAGCTTAAAGCACTAAAATTATTCAGAAATGACAAGTGGTAACATTGCTTTTAACATCAGACTCTTCATCAGAGTGCAGAAGGAAGTTTCTTCCTTTGACTTAATGTTTCCTTGATTGGAAAATCTTTTCAGGAAGAGACAAAGCGTCTATCCTTTTTAAGTATATGAATAAACAAAATAAAAATTGCAAGTCTTAATGTCTCTTATTTCTCATTTTAATCTTGCTTAAAAATATTTAATTTGTATAAAAAAGAATGAATAAAATCACTGCAAGTGGCAAATAGTTCTTCAAAAGAAAGTTTCTTTTCCTTAATTCAAAAAATAATTATATGTGTTACTGAATTTAAAGAAATCCATATTGGAAAAGGCTTACATTGCCCATCAATAAAACATTTTTAATGCCACTTTTTATTTTTTTTTAAATTTTTTTTTCAACGTTTATTTATTTTTGGGACAGAGAGAGACAGAGCATGAACGGGCGAGGGGCAGAGAGAGAGGGAGACACAGAATTGGAAACAGGCTCCAGGCTCTGAGCCATCAGCCCAGAGCCCGACGCGGGGCTCGAACTCACGGACCGCGAGATCGTGACCTGGCTGAAGTCGGACGCTTAACCGACTGCGCCACCCAGGCGCCCCTTAATGCCACTTTTTAAATAAGATTTACTATTCTCTTAAGAAGCACATCAAGATAGCCCCCATGTATTGATGACTGGACACGCCCACCCTCAAATTATTCTTCAGTAAATAAAATTTTAAAAATCTTTCAGTTTTCTGTTTTGTTGCTGCACTGTATATTTTATGAGATTTCAAAATAAATTTTGAAAAAATGTATAAGTATATTTACCTTTTAAAGTTAAATGTACGTGTTTCTAAGTCATTATCATAAAATATTTCTATTTAACTTTAGGAAGAAGAACATGTCAATATTAAATCAATTCCTACTAGTTATTTAAAATAAGCATTTCTACTCAAATAATCCAGCCTCTCCCCTACACTAGTTTGGAATGATCTTCCTTTACTACTGTATTTTTAGACTGCCCTGGTACCTGAATTGGAATCAGCCAGAGAAATTTGGTCAGTCATTCTGGAAAAATGTTCCAAAGTCTCCTAATATGACTTTGCTTAGTCTTTTGGACACTTGTCCCCCTGAATGAACTCATCCTTTCGGGATGCACTGTAGCTGTTGCCCTGCCCACTTGTCACAGTTCCTTGCAAATTGTTCAGCCTACAATTAAAGAGTGTGAGTCTGAAAGGCCCTTGTTTGTTCACATAAGATAGACATTTTCTCCATCAATACCACTTGTACTTTTTGCCTGAAGATCATCTTGCTAACAGGAGGCAAAATCAGAGAGGCTCTGAAACCCAGGTGCACGCCCGGGTACCTAGCAGGTAATCTGGGAGTACGATTCAGCAAGCATCATCAAGTATCACTGGCGGGGCACTTGTGTGGCTCAGTCGGTTAAGTGTCCAACTTTGGCTCAGGTCATGATCTCATGATCCATGAGTTGGAGCCCTGCATAGGGCTCTGTGCTGACAGCTCAGAGCCTGGAGCCTGCTTTGGATTCTGTGTCTCCCTCTCTCTCTGCCCTTCCCTCACTTGTTCTCTCTCTCTCTCTCTCAAAAATAAATATATCAATCAACATTTAAAAAATGGTTTAAAGTACCCTTGGCCTTTGTTATGTCAGTTACCAAGCACAAGGGACACTCAATATTCTCACCAGCACATAGACACAGAAACCAGTCAGTTTTTGCTGCTGTGAGTGGCCAAACTGGGGCATATCAGCTACAGACCAACATTGGACAATACTTTCTCTACTTGGATTTCCCTATTCCAAAGCATCCTATAGCTTAAAAACAAGCATAAACTGGAATAAAAAAATGTATCATATTTGAGGCATTGTGGACGTGAATATTTTTTAAAATACTTCCACAAATCTAAATGTATTCGTTGTCCCCACATTTTGCATGCTCACCATGTGCTGTTGCTGTGTCAGTTTTAAAAAAGGAAAAGTCATCTGTGAGCAAAGCGTTCACTGCTGCATCAGAACAGTACTGAATTGATGGATGAATGACTATGTGGCAAAGCATGCACAAGTACTTGGAGCTACTTAGCTCAAATCCAAAGCACACCATTGATTCTTAGCAAGGGACTGGTCCAGTGGGAACTCTGTCCTTCTGGAGCTTAGAGTTCAACAGTAAAAACAAACTGATTTGAAAGATTAAAACTTTCTAGAAAATTGATATTCTTTTTTTCTTCATTTATAGGGTACAGAAGACAGCCAGACCTTGAGTCTACAGCTGGATCCCTCAAGAAATCTGATTGGAATCAAGCTAAATTCAAATGATGCCCAATGGTTATGATCCTAGTGTCCTTTCTACTGGTTCATGATGTGCCTGACATTCTCCGGAGTGCAGGCTCCTTGTTTTACTGAAAGAATAATGGTCAGTGCTCCTTTCCTTTTTTCAAGGAAAATCATTAGCTTTTTTAGTCAATATGGGACATGGTGACTATTACTTTTCAGAAATACCATCCTTTTCTGCATTGCCTCTTCTTCCCGATTTTGCATCTGCTGATGTCTGTGTACTGAATCTATCCTAAACTGTTTTGTCAGCAAGTTATTTCCAGAAAAAAAAAATGCAAAACTCTCAAAGGGTATTTGAGTGATTTCTCAGGAACCTATGGCTCATTGAAATCCTATATTCATGCAAAGGGGAGTCCATTACTAAGAGCTATTCAAAGGCAAGTGTGACACTGAAGAATTTATAAAGAAAACGAACTCCCATGTTAGAACAAAAGTGCCCTTCATTTCATAATTTCATAATGCCTTATACCACCACACTCCTTTAAATCTATTATTAAAGAAAATAGACAAATTTTAAATCATATCCCCAATTAGCATAAATGACAATAACACAAGCCATGGTATTGGCTCATCACTTGAACACATAGCACCTGTGTCTCTCAGCTCATGCCCCGTGCCTCCCCTGAGGTGAAACATAACACCTCACATGAGCATCCTAAACCAGCAATCTCCAAACATCACACCCTCATCCCCAGCACAAATATAGGGCCAAAGCCTCCTTGACCATCTTCCCCAGCACCTTGACTGACCTATCCCCTTTCCTTGTCCAGAGTCTTGACTTCCAGAATGCGTAAAGTCCAGTGCCCCTGCTCTGCTTCAGTAGCTTGACAAAAGATAAAGTAGGGACTGTGGAAAGCTAAGAAATTGCCATTGGGGGTTGAAGAAACACCATTATGGCCGATAAGGTTGGAAAATGAAAACTCTGCAAACTGAATCATAATCCTCCCATTGTGTAAAACAAGGACCCGACAGCTGCTAAAAAGCAGCTGTTGATTTAAGTCACCAATTTTACTCAAATTCCCCAGTTCTCCAATATAACTATGAATACTCATGCATTTGTTATTTAACTTTAATTTTAAATTAAATGTATCATTATAAATTAAACTCAAATTTAAAATTTTATCTAATTCCCTTTGATCATGGAGGTACATATCCTCTGGGAAATGGGTATCACGGAAACAGTCAGTGATGAGGAAGAGATGCCAAGAAAATCACATTATGGAAGGACAGAAAAAAGAAAAAAGAGGAGGAATTAAAGCTGAAAGAAACCCAAGGGTTACCTGCAGGATGGAATTCAGTAGGGCAGCCTATGGCAATAGTGTAACCACATATCAAATAGGATAAAAGTGTGTCTATAACATGACGTCCTCACTCTCTCTTGAGCGTCCTACAGCATGTGGTGAAGAAATGGAGATGCCATGGAGAAATAGCCAGTTTAACCCAATAATCAGTGTCATCTGTGTAACTGCAGAGGATGGCCCAATCTCTGCCTCCTCCACCATCCAGAATGCTTCTGGTCCCCATAACAGTCCTAGCAACCACTTGATGTGATTAAGGTTACGGACTGTTATGGGGTTGAATCATGTCTCCAAAAAGAGACATTGAAGTCCTCATCCCCATTATCTGTCAATGTGACATTACTTGGACATAGAGTCTTTGCAGGTGTAATCAAGTTAGGATGAGGCCTTTAAGATGGGCTCTTAATCCAAGATGACTAATATCCTTATACGAATCCCGAAGAGACAGAGACACAGGAGGGGAGAAGGCCATGTGATGACAGAAGTAGAGAGTGTAGTGATGCACCTGCAAGCCAAGAAATTCCATGGATTGACAGCCCCCACCAGAAGCTAGTAAGAGGCCAGGGAGAATTCTACCTAAAGTCTTAGAGGGAGCATGGCCTGCTAACATCTTCATTTTGCATTTACAGTTTCAAGAGCTGAGAGAGTAAATTTTTGTTGTTTAAAGCCACCCACCTTGTGGCACTTTGTTAGGTCAGCCCTAGGAAACTAAGTCACTGGGCTTCAGATGGGAAGATTGTCCTGGATCACCTAAGTGGGCCCAACATAATCACATGGACCCCTTAAAGGTGGAGAACCTTTCCAGGCCATGGTAAGAAGGAGAAATGTGATGGTGAAAGCAGAATTAGAGAGACAGCACATTGCTGGCCTTGGAGATGGAAGAAGGTGGCCATGAGCGAGGAACACAGGAGGCTTCCCAACTGGGAAAGGCAAGGAGGCACACTCTATACCAGGGTCTCCAGGAGGAACGTGGCCCTGCCAGCACCTCAGCCTTAGCCCTAAAGAGATCCATGTTGGACTTCTGCTCTCCAGAACAGTAAGATAATACATTTGCATTGTTGAAGCCACCAAGTATGTGATAGTTTTTATGTTTTGTGACAGAAAACTAATACAATGGCCTATATTACAAAACAGTGTACTCAGTGATCATTATTATTGTTATTATTTGAATTTCATCACATTTTGTGGAAATCTGTCTTCTCTCTTGTTATGTAAGTACCTGTTTAATGGCCTCAATTTTCCATCTTGGCCCACAAAGCCTAAAATGTTCTCCAGCTGGCTCTTTACACACAAAGTTTGATGACCCCCCATTTTTGATTGTTAGCAAATTTCAGGTTAGTTAAAAGGAAAATACTTAAAAAACATAAATTTTTAATTTCTCAATATTTCTTGCTGAATAGTTTCCGGAAGTTCAGATTTGAGAAGCAGATTTATTGTAAAGAGCTGTATAATTATAGCTTCCAGAAAAATCAAAACAAATGTACTCACTCTTACTATAACTATATTTATTCATTTTTTAAAGCCACTGGGGCTGTTTGTGATGTGCCACCACAGTGCCCTTGGAATGGCAAACATGTGAGTCAAGAGTCAGAAGAAGGTTCTAGACAACATGCAATGAAGAGGAGGACCGACTTCTATTTCCAGAGACCTGTGCAAGCCCACTTATGCCAGACAGATGGAGAAGATGCCATTTCTACCCACAGGTGGCTTTGTAGCACTGGGCGTAGGCTAGCTCTATATAAAAGCCAAGTATTTGATAAGAGCGCGCAAGACTGAGGAAATAATAAAAACTTTCCAACTTGAAAAATGAGATCTACCTATAATATGTTCAGAGTTCATTCCCCTAAGGATTCTTCAGAACTCAGAAATTCCAAATGAGATGGTAAGTAAGTTAAATACAACGCTGTTCTCGCTTATTAATCATCTGTTCAAAGAGTTCAAAACTTATTCATCTTAATCACACCATTTGGAGTTTGGTAGCCTCATTTGGAAGAACTGGAATTTAAGAAGGTGTAAATGGATTGCTGAAGACAGACTGGGTCATTCATTAAGAAAAGTGATTAGCATTGCCAGATTGTCTCTGCCCCACAGACCAGTTAACCCTGTTCTTGTTTGAGAGAAGATGGTAGCTTAATGAAAAGCATCTTTTATTCAGTAATAACAAATAGCTGTTTAGTGTCTACCATGTGCTGGGAACAGGAAAGCCAGACTTGCCCCCGCTCCTCAGTGAACTCCGTCTTCTGCTGTCAGAACAGAGGATGTGTTTAACATTTGCCTCCCTCACACCTCACCACATCCGACCCCTCCTCACATGTGTCAGTCTGTGTGCCACATTAGCAGACAACAGGCACAAGCAGAAATATCTCCACCCATGGCCAGAGAGCTCAATAAATCCAACAGAGAGGCCATACATGTTCTTCAGAGTCAGACTTCAGTTCAAATCCACTCTCTCTATTGGCAAGGTGACAGTGGGAAAATAGTCTAATGGGTAGGCAGCAGTTTTCAGAACTCACACATAAAAGAAAGAGAATAGCATGTCTTTCATGGTGAGCTATGAAAACACAGAAGTTCACCCAGCTGGCTACCATAGAAGGTCATCAGTAAAATTTAGCCACCATGAATGATTTTGAAAGAGATAAAGTAAATGTAAAGAACACTTAGACTTCTTTGAATAGTTCCGTAGGACTCTTGTTTGCTAACTCGGTTTCTGTCTCAAAGGCGACTCAGTAAAGGAGCCCCTGATATATGCATAGGCACCTCCCACATAGACATGACAGAAACATCCTGGGACAGTGAAAATGTGCCAAGAAAGGGCAGAATGGCACATTAGACAACTCAGAACAAAGGCAATGTGTTGACCATTATCTCCAGAGACACACATAAGCCTACCAATCCCAGTACAATACAAGCATGTCAACAACTTTAAATTGAGAAGAAACCAAAATAGTGAAAGATGCATGGAAGGAAGGGAGAGAAAAGCAACAGGGTGAAAGGGCCACACAGGGACACAGGAGGCAGGCAGGTACACATCTCTAATTATGTAGAGCACATGGTACGATACCTCCATCCATCTGCACTCACGTGTATAGTGAATGGGCAACAGTCACATGTTTGGGGAGTGGGCGACCACCCTCACTCTGCCTCTGAAGCTCTGTGATTGAGAAGATTCTATTCTTTGGAACTAGAGAAGTGATAAATGATGATGGAGAGGTAAGAAGGCAATTTAGACAGTTTTCAAAATAAGATAAATGGCTAGTAAATGTGAGCAAAACAAATGATCCATATTTTTTTAATAATGCAAATTCAGTCAGTGTGATGCAATGTTCACCTATCAAATGAACCAAGAATTAAAAAGCAGATGAGGGCAGAGTGAAACAGAGGCATTGAGACATTGCTGGAGGAAATGTAAATTGATGTTAAGAGTTTGAAAAGTAATTTGGTGATATTTACCAAAATAATTTGGAATGTTCATACCTTTGACTTATTAATTATTCTTAGAAACAATCATAACATATTTATAAGGAGATACACCAAAATGCTCACAAAAAGTTCTGTACAGAAGTGCCATACAACCGAGAAAATTGGAAATCCCCCAAAGTGTTCAATACTAACAGGATGCTTTAAAAAGCCAGAGCATATCCATATGCTGGGATACTCTGTAGCTATTAAAAATAAAGGCTTTTCAATAACACAGGGAAATTTAATAACATTAAAAATGTCAAGTAAAGAAAGCATATGTTCTCACATAAGCTAAAATGTATTGAGAAAAATACACCAAGAAATTAATATTGCTAGAATTATGAACACACATTTCCTGATTCCTCATATTGTTTTTCAAATTTTCTAAAAGCACATGTCGTTATCCTTAAGTTCAGGAAGGACATAAAGCTAAAATAATTACCATAATAAGAAAAAAGATCAAAGGAAACTGTTCTTGTCTGTTTTCTTTCATTGTTCTGAGGTCTTGTGTCCATTGGAAAATAAGAAAATGACTATCGGGAAAAGAATTTTATTTATTGGCTTCAGAAAGGCCATGAGACAGTAAGAAGAGAAGTGAACAGGTGGCCACATAAATTCTTAAAGAGGGAGCTGCTCCTAAGAGAGCAAATTTTCTAAACCTCTCTTCAAAATATATGCTACGTAATGTGGCATTTTTCATTTCCATTTTCCAGACTTATTTTGATTGAAAAGTTATGCAATAGGGCTAAAGCTTTAGAATATACCTAGGCTATGCTCTCTTCCTAAATGTATTCTAAAGTCATTTCACCTCTAATACATTTCTTATAAGTTAGGGAAAGAAAAAGTTTCTGGCATTCAACTATGATATCCTGGGGTCCCTCAACTCTGACAGCAGAGACCTTTTAAAAAATTTATTTACTCCTATTTTCTTCCTCTATCGCTTGACTTTTGTATTTTAATCTGAGTTAAAGGATCTGTCATATAGTACTGTGTTTTACCTAAATTCTTTTTGGTAATCACCATATATACATACATAGACACAAACAGAGCATATATGATTACATATATAATTTGTTACATACCATATAATGTTATATGTAATATATATATATATATATATATATATAGCGACAACAATAATAATAATAAACTATATCAGGTGCAGAATAAGAACTTTTCTTGTAAAGATATCCATATGAGTTAATATCACACCTTCCCTTTAAAATTCCATTTCTATCCAAAAATTAGTTTAAATGTTATCTATAGAAACCACATGATAAAGTAAAAGGAGTCTGAAGCTGAAGCCCACAGACCTGTATTCAGAGCTAGATCCCCCAAGTTTATTATAGGGACAAATCACTCAATGCCTTGGCCCACACATTTGTCATCTGCTGAGTGGAAATGATACAGTCCTCACAGCATAACTGTGACATGAGATAATACATGTAGGAGTGAGTATGAATTGTAAAGCTATTATTTTAACTCCTTCACACCAAAACAGGGGTAGGAAGCCTTTTACAGGACTTCTCCACTCAATTAACATGCTATATTTATTCAAATGGAGAAAAGATCCAAAAAAAAATTTTATTGACCCACTCTGGAAGACGTTCTTAGCCTGGACTCATTATCTTGAATGCAGACACAAGAATTTACCAGTATTAACATGGTGTAACTTTTTCCAGATAAAAGAAAATAAGTAAATATGTCGATAAGTAAAGCTGACAATTTACAAAACAGAGATGAAGCTATAGTAATAGTGAATGAAATTTTGCCAATAATAAGCTTAATATTTCTCTGGGTAACATAACCATTATTTTCTTACATTTGCTCATTGGATTAACAGATTAGGACTTGCATGCACTGCAGAATAGAATGGTATAGTGTTTTTCATACTTAAGTAATGAAAAGATCTTTAAAGGAAAAGATCTTCTCACTAACTGCAAATGTTGACAAATCATGTTCATAACAATATTAATATATAAAACTTGGTATAATCTGTCTGCTCTATCCATATGACTTGTTTACAAGTATAAAACTAAAAATTGATAAATGGAAAGCAAACAAAACTACAAAAAACAGTATGAAAAACAATAGCATTAATGTGAAATACTATATTGTTTGCTAAAACTAAACAACCATTCTCAATGTGAGTATAATAATACACACACACACACACACACACACACACACACACATTCACACACACATTTAAAGTCTGACATGTCTCTATATGCAATGTTCCTAACATTTTTCTCTGTCCAAACTTCTATGACATCTCCACTGGGACGGTACATGCCTGAGTTACACATGCAGTGTTCAGATGGGCACACACCTGGGTTGCTCATGTAAGGTGCATGGGAAGCACATAGAGGCACACACTTGAATCACACATGCAATATACATAAGAAGCATGTGCAGACACATGACTGAGCTACACGTGGAGGACAACTCCAGTCTTTCCCCATTAACCTAGGATAAATAAGTAGCACTCCTCAAGCTATAGTCATATGATCAACCCAACTGAAAATATGGGTAATAAAATTGCATGACCAAACTCCATTAGGAGTAATCTGACACATGTTCATACTATTTTTTTTAGACTATAATCCACATGAAAGTACAAATTAGTCATTTTCTTGAGAAACACGCAAGCACTGGGAAAACGTTTATACATTCCTGTTTGAGGAATTCTAGTATCTATATCATAACTTAAATCTAAATATTTTGAAAAGTTTTTTATTAAATAGAATCACAGAATTACTGACTTGAATAGAATTGCCGAGGTGCCAAAATCTGCCAGATCTGACATTGATTTTTGTTGCTGACTCAGACCAACGACATCAGCAACAGCATCCCTGGGTTGGGAGCTAATTGAGTCTAGTCTCCATCCTTGCCAACTATCTTCTTTCTTAGTTTCTCTCTTTGCTACCTTAGTGTCCTATCCTTGCTCTTTGTAAATAACACTCATTTGGGACAAGCAAAACAGACACACCATTGAAACAGATTTGTTTTCTTACTGACAGCCCATAAAATAACTCCTCTGTGGAAGAAAAGCCACTGTTACAGTCAGTTGCATACCTAGAGATTCCAAATTCTCCTGTAAATATTTAAGACTGAGGCCTTTTCTCTGTTAACCACAAAACAATAGACTTCCAGGCCTGCTCAGCTGCATAAGTTAACACAAAAAGTAATGGACATTCCTCATAAGTAGATGCTTACATAGCCTGCTCTTACTCACATAGCTATGGTCTCATAAGAGAAGCACAAAGAGAAATAGACACCCAACAAGCTGATCTACTGAATTTTCAGCAATTCATTCAATTTAACAAATTGTTAGGTGCCTGTTATCTGAAAAATACTATGCAGCTTTGAGTTTTCTCTTTATATCAATGATGAAATAAAAGAACAAGATACCTAGGCTCCAAGTTTTATTCATCCATCTCCTTTATTTAAAACATATATTGATCATTTATCATGATGTACTAGGCATTGTGTTGGATTCAGCAAGAGATTAAAGAGGGGAGAGATCATTTCTCAACTGAAGGACTGGGACACATGTTATAGATGAACTGGCATATAACTTTAAACTAGAAAACATCAGAACTGCAGCAGAGAGAAATGAAGAGGGAAAATAAAGGGGAGCAAAGAGAAAACAATGTAGTATTGTGGTTAAGAACAAGAATATGGTCAACTGCAAAGATCCAAGTTCATGCTCCAGTATTTTCAATTACTATCTGTATAAGCTGGAGAAATTATTTAACCTCTTCAAGTCATAATGTCCTTTATGTGCCAGAAGGTGAAACAGAAGGACTTAACAAATTCATTTTGTTGACATTTCATTTTGTTTTTGTTTTGAAGAATTAAATGAGATTAAGTACAATATCTGGCACAGGATTAGTGCTCAATTAAGGCTACCTTTTTGCATTGTAATTATTATTTTAAATATTCTGGTGTCAAAAATAGCATAACAAACTTCACAGAGCCAGAAAATGTAGAACCTGCCGTGGAAATGATGAACATTCTCCTTTGGTTAAAGTTTAGAACTTAGAAGAAAAGCAGAGGCTGATAGATTTGAAAAGTTAATTCTGGTCACACTGAAAAAAAGGTTGAGAAGTTGGGTTTAATGTATAGATAGTACAGAGACCTTGAAACTTCTTCAGCAGAGTAGTAATATAATAAGAGGAGTGCTTTGGGAAGAAGCTGGTAAGTGAGCTGAAGTGGAGAGAGGTGAGAAAGAGAGAAAAAGAGAGAGAACATTTCATAAAAAGTATTTCAATTAACCAATTAAAACTTACAAGTAACTAAAGATTTGAAGTGATGAAAAGGAGGGATTGGATGTGGGAGAGCCATTATGAAGGTTAGAATCCCTTCCAGCTTTTAGTGATGTCTTTAAGTTAAGAAAGTTTAACCTAAACAGTTCTTAAATGAAAACCAAAGGTCATAGCATTGACCCAATTGGTGTTGTAATAAAAACTCTAAATATCGGCTGTATGTCAACTGTGTGCCAGGAACACACATTAGGTACCATTTTAGCTTCATGCTAAGGCTGGATACCCAATGGATTTCACATGCTCACACAATCCAACATAGAAGGAAAAAAGGAAACTTTTCTTCTGGTTGTTTCCAGCAATCTTCCCTCATACCTCCTTGGCTTGAATTGGTTATATCTCCATTCCTGAACCACTAACTGTGATCATGGGATCACCATGTTCTTTGAGATAAGTCCTGTTTGCCTGAATCAACTGTTTTGTCTAAAATAATGAGACTATGTTATTGTGGTGATAATGGTGGTTTTCAACCAGGGGCAAGTTTGCCCTGCAATGGACATTAGGCAATGTCTGTTGTCAAACAAATACTAACTGGGAAGGTGTTACTGGTATCTACTGGGAAGAGTACAAGAATGATGTTAAAGATCCTACAAAGCACAGGACAACCCCACAATACAATTATTGGACCCAAAATATCAATAGTGTCAAGGTTGGAATGCCAGATTAGGGGAATCAGGGATTACCTCTGGATCTGATCATGGGATTGACTTCAAATCCAACTTCACATTCATAGAGAAGGGTAAAGTCAATGTTAGAAAGACAACCATTAAGTCCATTAAATTCATATACTAATCAAAAATTAATTGGATGGGAGAGCACTGCAAGAATATTAAATAAAGACTTCCAAAACTATGCACCTTTGTAAAGGCAATGAGAATGAGACAACAAGCAATGTTGGCAAAATCAACTTTTTAAGAACTTTGGAAATATGCCACAAGAGGAACCCAAGTAATGTTTATTTAAGAGAATAAATTGAATCTCAACTGGAAGAGTGAGTTTTGTGGTTTTTTAACTTGCCCTATTCCCATTCTCTCTCCCCAGATCCACAGTTGCCATTGAAAACAATAGCTTTGCAAATATGATAACCATGAAAATGAGCAGCCTACCAGCTACTGGAGAGGGCAGAACAGGTTTGAAGCTCCCAAAAGCATCATTACCAGGTATTGTTATAATCTGACCTGTGGCAGTTTCCTGAAAACATCCATTAGCAGGGCTTGCTTTCAGTTGACCTGACTCACATATCACTCACTGTAAACAATCTTTCTCCAGGGCTTTTTCAAAAACAATCAAGGGTAACTGTTTAACATCAGAGCTGCCTCAGAAAGTGGAGCAAACAAGAAGCTGACCAAAAAAACTAAAAAGAAAATTTGGTGAATGAGTCATCCACTGGGTCTGTCTTAGTCTGTGTATAACCGCCATTGAAAAATAGCATAGAGAGGTCTTTGAAAAGTTCCAACACATTTCTGGGAATCTAGAAGGCCACACATGTGTAGGAAGCAGAAAGACCAGAGGATCTGAGAAGGCCCTAGTCTCTCAATTCTTTCTGAACTGGAGGCTCTGAGCAAGCAGGAAGTGAAAGCTATTGAAGGAATTGAAGGCATTCTCCAACCAGAAACACTCAGGAAACACTCAAATATCAAAGGAAATATCTTGCCAACCATTAGCTGACTATAAGCTAAGCTGCCACACATTACAACACATAGAAATCATTATGCCTTTACTACAGGAAAGTCACAAAACAAACAGCAACAGCAACAAATAAGAACAGCAAACATAGACAAATCGAACTGTGGGTGTAGGGCAATCTGATTTCCAGGGTTGCCACATTATTTTATTTAACATATCCAGTTTTCAACAAAGATCATGGGACATGCAAAGAAATAGGAAAGTATGGCCCCAAAATAGTAAGAGGAGGAATAGCCAATAGAAACTCCCTGAGAAAGCACACATTGGAATGCTTAGATGGAAGATTTTAAATCAGCTAATATAATTATGTGCAAAGAACAAAAGGAAGCCATGAATAAAGATCTAAAGAAAAATATGAGCATGATGTCTCAGCAAACAGTATCAATAAAAGCATATCTATTTTAAAAAATAGAGATTCTATAGTTAAACAGTATAATAACTAAAACAAAAATCCATTAGAGGGGTTTAACAATAGATTTGACTTCAAAGGGGCGCCTGGGTGGCACAGTCGGTTAAGCGTCCGACTTCAGCCAGGTCACGATCTCGCGGTCTGTGAGTTCGAGCCCCGCGTCAGGCTCTGGGCTGATGGCTCAGAGCCTGGAGCCTGTTTCCGATTCTGTGTCTCCCTCTCTCTCTGCCCCTCCCCCGTTCATGCTCTGTCTCTCTCTGTCCCAAAAATAAATAAACGTTGAAAAAAAAATTTAAAAAAATAAAATAAAATAAAGAATTAGTGAGCTTGAAGATAAGTAATTGAGACTGTCTAGCCTAAGGAATAGAAAGAATGAAGAATAACAAACAGAACCTAAGAGGTCTCTGTGACATCATCAAGCATAACAGCACACACATCATGAGAGTCCTAGAGGAGAGGTGAAAAAAAGGGATAGAAAAAATATTTGAAGAAATAATGGCCAAAAACTTACATCCAAGAAGCTCAAAAGATGTATGTTGGATAAACTTAAAAAAGATCCACATCTTAGACACATCATAATCAAATTGTCAAAAGTCAATGGTAAAGAGACAATCTTCAAAGCAGCAATACAGAAGTGGCTCATCATATAAAGGAGATTTTTGATAAGATTAATAGCTGATTTCTCATCAGAAATAATGGAGGACAAAAGACAAGCAGATAACATAATCAAAATACTGAATGAAAAAATACTGTCCATCAATAATTCTATATCTACTTGCAATTTCACTTATATGAGGAATTTAAGAAACAAAACAGATGAACATGGGGTGGGGAGGGCAAACCAGGAAACAGACTCTTAACTACAGATAAAAAACTGAGGGTTGTTGGAGAGGAGGCGGGTGGGGTAATGGATTAAATGAGTGATGAGTATTAAGGAGGACACTTGTAATGAACACAAGGTCGTTAAGGAATGAATCGCTAAATTCTAAACTTGAAACTAATACACTGTATGTTAACTAACTGGAATTTAAATAAAAGCTTGGAGGAAAAAAAGAATTCTATATCTAGCAAAACTATTCATTGAAAATGAAGGATATATTATTGCCAGATAAACAGATAATTCATTGTTCATAGAGCTATCCTATAAGAAATACTAAGAAGTCCTCCAGACTAAGATAAAAGGATACTATACAACAAATAGAATCCACATGTAGAAATATTAAAAGTACCAGTAAAGGCAACAATATGGGTAAATATAAAAGATAATATAAATGTACTTTTGGTTTGCAACTCTTTCTAACAGAAAGATAACTGCATAAACAAACAATTAGAAAACTGTGTTGCTGGACTTAAATAAATATTTGTACTTAAAATGCACCAGAGGACAAAGAAGGGGGAGGAATGGAGCTGTGTAGCAGCAAAGTTTTTATATTACTGACCCAAACTAGATCTTTAAGTTAAGATGTTAATTGTAATCCTCAGAGTAAACATTAAGAAAATAACTCTAAAATATAATTATAAAACAATACAGGAGTTAAAATGATATGCTAGGAAACATTAACACAAAAGAAGACAGTAATGGAGAAATAAAGTGAAAGATAAAGCATATAGAATACAAGTAGAAAAATGGCAGATATAAAATCTACCTTATTAATTTTATTAAATATAAATAGAATAAACACTCCAATCAAAGGCAGAGATTGACAGAATAAACAAATATCACCCAATTATATACTGTACTAGAGATACGTTTTATATTTAAGTCACACATCGTTTAAAAATAAAAAGACTGAAAAAGATACATCATGTAAACTATAACAAAAAGACGGCTAAGTGACTATATTACTATCAGAAAAAATATACTTTAAGGCAAAAATTGTTATTAGAGACAAAGAACATTTTATAAGAACAAAACTTTCAATCCATCAAGAAGACATAACAATAAT
This sequence comes from Prionailurus viverrinus, assembly GCF_022837055.1. NCBI lineage: Eukaryota > Metazoa > Chordata > Mammalia > Carnivora > Felidae > Prionailurus > Prionailurus viverrinus. The sequence continues at coordinate 73,493,614 of NC_062561.1, forward strand.
AGGTACATATGCACCTAATAATAGAGCCTGAAAAAAAAAATGAAGCAAAACCTTACAGAATTGAAGGGAGGAATAGACAATTCAGTAATAATAGTTGCACACTTACATAATAGAACAATTTGGCAAAAGAGCAACAAGGAAATAAAAGACTTGAATAACACTATAAAACAGCTAGATCCAACAGACATACATAGAGCAGTCCTTTTAAAAACATCAAAGTACAAAATTTTCTTAAGTGCACATAGAATATTTCCCAGTATAGGTCACATATTAGCTCACATATGCAGTATATGACCATAATGTAGTATTAGGCCATAAATGTAGTACACCCATATGTGGACAACTACTCAACCATAAAAAGGAATGAAATATATACGTGCTACAACATGGGTGAACCTTAAAAACGTTATGCTAAATGGAAGAAGTCAGACAGAAAAAGACCACATACTGCATGCTTTCATTTATATTCAATGGCTACTGCAGGCAAATCCAGACAGTAAGTAGATTTCTGATTTGCCAGGGCTGGGAAAATGAGTAGGAGAATAGTGATTGCTGATGTGGAAAACATTTCTTTTTGCAAAGATGAACACTTTCTGGAATTAGGATGTTCACATGGCTTCATGAAAATAGTAAATGCTTCTGAATTACAGACTTTTGAAAGGGTGAATTTTATGGTATGAAAATTATATCTCAATTAAAAAAAATATGGGGGAACTGAAAGGTTGGTTGATAAAAGAAAACACTGAAGTAATTTATTGAAAAACAAACTAACTGTGTGTTTTATAATGGCAAAAAGGACATGAATATGATGATGATGATGATGATGATGGTGATGATGATGATAGCTAAGATTAATTAACCTATACAAAAATTCTATGCAGCAGATATTTTTTTACTCCCATTTTTTTTTCAATGTTTATTTTTATTTTTGAGACAGAGAGAGACAGAGCACGAATGGGGGAGGGGCAGAGAGAGAGGGAGACACAGAACCGGAAGCAGGCTCCAGGCTCTGAGCCATCAGCCCAGAGCCCGACACGGGGCTCGAACTCACGGACTGTGAGATCGTGACCTGAGCTGAAGTCGGACGCTTAAACAACTGAGCCACCCAGGCGCCCCTACTCCCATTTTTTAAATTAAGAAAATCTAGCAAGGAAGCCTGCTAAAGTCATCCAGCTAGGGAAAAATGTAGCGAAAATGAAATTCAATCCCAGATCATTAGCCACTAGCAATGATGATGTTCCTACTCTTGAGATCACATTTTACTGGTAGAAAGAGACAAGTAGACAAATAATAATAGACAAATGAAAAGAAATTTGTAATGGAGAAAAAAATAAATGGGGACAACACAAAGGATGAGCCCAAGCTTCTCAGGCAGAAAGGTCAAGAACATTCCTGGCAGATAACTGGAGAAGCTAAAGTCCTACAACAAGGATTTCAGACATTTTCTTGATGAATTTTGGCATCTGTTCTCCCTCCCTACTGCCTTAACCCACTGCACTCCCCCTACACCACACACACACACACACACACACACACACACACACACAGGAGCATGGCATAGGCAGTTTAGATATTAGCTGAGCCTATAACTATATAGTTAGCTGACACACGCATTATAAGGTGAATTGGTTTCTTAGCTTGGTTTAAAGGCTGTGCTCACATACTTTGTAGACAAGCCTTTAGGTACAGAGGTCTATCTCCTGAACATTTGGAACTCTTTCAAGTTCTTATTTGAAGAGTTAATTGAAACTCATTTTTTCACACAATTATTAGTAGCCTGTGCAATAAACTACCATCCCTACCCTGAACAAAATGTATGTAAACAGCTATTAGCCACATAAAAAGAATAGCACCAAAAGTCTACAGAGACAATAGTCACTGTCTCAAACACAGAAAGAACATCACATTTGGATAATGATTTTTCTGATTAAATTTGTTGTAGACAGACAGAAGACAGAATTAGATCAGTGGTGAGTTTAGAGGGTAGCATTAACAATGAGAAAGGAATTGAATCCACAAATATCACTTTGGAGAGAGGAAGCAGGATGTATACATCCTCTCTTAATAGATTAATTAAGATAAACTAAACAGCATGTTCAGAAAGTTTATAGGATTGGCAAATAATGTTTTGGTAAGGTCATTATAAACCATTCAATGGCTATTATGATGGTAATTTACAGCCATGACAATTGTCTAGACAAGAAAATTAAGACATTACTGGTTCCAATTTTAATTTGAAACAAAGCTAACCATATCGTATTAAGTGTCCTGATCTTGTGGCCTCCAGCCACTGGTTGCAAATGTTAAACTCATTTGCTGTTTTTCCCAGAACTGCTAACAGGACTGGGCAGAGACAGGAGAAAGAAATGAGTCAATTGTAAAGATATCTGGATTGAAGAAAAAAGACTCAGGGAAGAAGAAAGATTCTTCCTGCACAGCAGTGTTATCCAAACAGCAGGGTTCTCAGATTGTCTGGTGGTGGAGGACATCCCATAAACAGCCTCCAGTAAAGAGAAGGGTAGGTGTTTCTCTCTGAAAAGAGTCCATAGCTGGGCACAGCCTCTGTTTCTCCTGCCCTTACAACTTAACCTTAAAGCAAAGTGGAGGGCAGTGATCTCCATGAATAGGAGAGAAAATAGAAGGGAAAGACCCATTACTGTGAGTGGGATCTGGTAGGACAGTTCCATAGGATCACAGTTACGGGTATGCGATTGTTAGACCTGGTATTCATTTGCATTTGATAGCAAGTTACTGTCACGTAGGCCTCCAGTTGAAGTTCTATAGCACTCTCTAAAGGCAATTAGAGAAATTCTTAACATTTCTCTCTTGGGCCTTCTACAGTGGGTATCAGGTCAGAGTTAGAGGTGGAACATTTCGGAATCACCCTTAGGGTGTGCTATCAAGATCCACCACAGCCTCACCCCTCTACTGTGCCAGACTCAGGGGTAGAGTGGGGGGCGTCCTGGCCTGGAAAGAGCAATGTGAGGTTTGGATAGGGTCGTGCCTTCTCCTAAGACTCTGCTGGCCCTCAGTTTCTTTATCTGTAAAAGGAGGAAGGTGAACTTATACCTTCAAAATTCTGCAGCTTTAGATGCCCATTCCATATGAAATAAATTCTTCAATTCCTTTTAAATAAATAAATAAAATATAAATATGTATTTATAGATATGTGCATACTTACTTAGAAATATATGATGTAATAGTTAAGTTTACATACAATAAAATAATACCAATTTATATGTAATTATATTACAGAGCAGAACACACACAGATACACATATACCATATACACAAAATACATTATCATAAGGGTGTTTTCAGTCTCTAGCACATACAAAATAGTTTTAGGTCAGTACAAAATTATTTTCCGTTGCTCAGAAATCATAAGACGGAAAAGCCTCACAGCACACGGTAGCCCGCTCCTGCCTCAAGCTGGTAGTTAGCCATGGGAAACCTCTAGCTGAGCAGGAACCAATGTTTGAAACATGCTGTCCCAGTAGGAATGGTCTCAGACATGGCGGTGAGATAGACCACGTTTTTTCCCACTTATCCACTTTAGCCCTCTCTTTATTGGGCACCAGCTCCTTCCTGCTTCCCTGGCTTTCCTCACCACCCACATGCCCTGACTGGGAATTGCCATCTTCTGCTTCTCAGTCACACTCCCTTCCTCTCCCTCACCCTTTGAAGTCGACTATGGCGGCAGCCGCCGCATCAGCAAACCGCCATGCTTCCATGAGACACCAACAGGAGCCAAGGCACATGCTAGACGAGAATCAAAGGAATTAACAATCTTCTGAGCCTGAGGGTCTGTTATCCCAGCTGGAGGAGGAAGTGACACTACTATGGTAGGTAAGTTCTCTTCCAACTATATAATTCCAGAAAAACTCAGTCCACACCGACGCCAAAATAGAACACATATAAATTTTAGTCGGAGCCTTCTAGAGAATATTACCCAGCCACTGTTAATAATTCGAGGAGTGGATATTTAGGGCGCGTGGGCTTCTCTGCTTCCACTGACATTATATTCTGTTGGCAGCAGCCTATTCCTCTGATTGCCTTTAGGAAGCCATAGGAGACTGAACTGCAGTAGGCAGCCAGGATATTCATGCTGAAATTGAACAGAGCGTTCTTCTGAGTGGGGACAGGGGGCAGGGGGGTAAGTTCAGTTCCTCCTTCCGAAGACCAGAGACTATTTCCGTTCCACCTGGTAAATTCCATCTCCTTTTGGACTTTTTAAATATTGCTCCTGGAACGGACTGTTATTTATATATTGAGAGGAAAATCTGCCAGAGTGATGTGATTATTGAAACACTTTAAAGAATCACTAAAACACTGATCCTGTGACATGAGAGGAGCCTCCCTACCCTTACTTGAGGCCTTCCTCCTGCAGTCTTTGACAGAGCTAACAGACATCCTCAGCCTGTCCATGGGGATCACATGTTTGAACTCACAGTGCAAATGGAGAGCACTTACTCTTCACTCTTTGCCAAACTCTAAATCTAAAGTTACCTCATTGAAGCTCCAAATTACCCTCTTCTGTCTAAATGTCGCAAGAGTGACAAAGGTCTTGTGATATACAAGGAACCGGCTCAAGAACACAAACACTATTATTCCATTATTACCTATCTCTTAAGATTTGTAAACATGTGTAGGCAGTTGTTTACTTTATTACCTTGGCACCCATTCAAATTGAAATAAACATTATCCACAGAGATGGCAGGTATTGGTTGCTTATTAGAACAGTCTAGTACCATCGTTATTAAGAGCATTGTTCCTTCAAAAAATTAAAACACTCATAATCATGTGTCATTTTTTTAAATCTTACCTCTGCAATTTTACCTTTAATAATAGTTACAAATACATATCTAACAGTTAATGAGGGTTTTCTAAATGCTAGGTCTGAGTTAAGATTAGCTTTGTGTGTATTATTTCATTTATCTTCAAAAGAGCCTGATAAAGCAAGAACTATTATGACTTGGTGAAGACAAAACAAGTTGTCCAGGTCACAATACTAGTTAGGTAGAGGTAGAATCCCAATATTTTTTTAATGTTTATTTATTTTTGAAAGAGAGAGAAAAAAACTTTGAGTGGGGGAGGGGCAGAGAGAGAGGGAGACACAGAATCCAAAGCAGGCTCCAGGCTCTGAGCTGTCAGCACAGAGCCTGATGCAGGGCTTGAACTCACGAAACAGGAGATCATGACCTAAGCCAAAGTCAGACATTCAACTGACTGAGCCATCCAGGCGTCCCTAGAATCCCAATCCTTAACACCAGACTAGCTGATGGATTACCAAGTCCTTCAAAAGGGAGGTAATGTATTTATCCACCTTTGCCCATTGGCATTTCATGCCTGGAGGATGCAGAAGTCCTAGAACTCATCTCTCAGGCTCCATGCTGTAACCTATTCCACAATCTCCCCCAATCCTCCTAAAGTGCCAATTTCATCCTGCACCATATTACACTAGCTCATGTAACCCAATCCTTTAGAAAAGATCCAAACTCACACACTCTTCGCATTCACACCGCAAGTACCAAAACACTAGATCTTACTAGTTCCATGTAAAAACATTGAGTAAGTGTCTTTCTTCTTTCCCTAAATCACATTCAAACCCTATTGCATGCTCTTCTCCTTGCCTGAGATCCCCTTCCTTCTACACTGGCCAAATCCTCAAGCCACACTTCCTCCAAGAAGCTTTCCACATAACTTAGCAGTTATATGGCACTTTGGGGACTCATCTTTACACTGGCTTAGGACAATAATTTCTGCTTCAACAGAAAGAGCATGGGGCTTGGAATGCAGAGACCTGTGCTGAAATCCTAGTTTTTGTGATTTTATTTAATATCCTTGTAGCCTCAGGGTTTGCATTTCTGATGTGGAGTCATTACTCTCTGTGTCACAAGGTTGCTATAAGGCTTAAATGAAATTATAAATACACACATGTATATGTGTGTCAGCATATATATATATATACATGACATATACATGAATATATGTACATATGCTTTTGTACACATACAAATAATAGCTTTGAAAGCTATGAAATCCTCTAAAGAAGTAAAGAAGCATTACTGTGTTTTAACTGGTATATAGAGGTAGAAAGAGATAGATCAATCTTAGAGTCCTAGAGGGTAGCAAACTTTTTTGTTGATATCCTTCTCAGTTTCTAGCATAATGCTATATGTAATAAAGAATACTCAGAAGAAAGGCTTGAATAGGAATTTTTCTAAGACTCTAGGGAGAAATCACTATTCCTGTATTATACATTAGAAATATTGCAAGGCTAGACAAACACATGAGCGACCAGCCAACTAGTCGGTGGCAAACATAAATCTTTGAATTCTCACTTGAAATTTTTTTTTTCAACCAGGCTCTTCTGTCAGCTTTTTCCTTGATGAATCGGACTTCATGTTTACTAATGACATTCAGAGAGTGTACTCACTGTTTGTGGATAGCACCAAGTGGGTGGACTGTCAACCACATTTGGAGAGTGTCACTGCAATTCAAAACAATCCTGACAACTTGAAGATGTGGGCAGATATAAACAACGGCATTGAGAAGACCAAACATTAAAAAAAAAAAAAGACTAATGTCTTCTTTATTGAGTCTCCTCAAAAATGTTTAAAGTGCGAACACTGAAATTTCAGATCTAGCAGACAATCTCTCCATGCTAATAAATATTACTTAGGAACCTTTGAACCTGTGTCTATTTTAAGATCTTCCAAACTGACAAACAGAGAGAATATGGAGAGGGTTGGAAAGAGAATAATAGCCAGACCTAATGGGTTAGTAAATTATGTTGGCAAACATACAGCTCACGGGAAAAGCAGAGGAAATGGTCTAATAGTACAAAAAAAGAAAAACAGCTACCGTCTTTTTCATATCCTTCCAGAAGGGTCTCTGAGGTGTTAATTCCACGATCTCAAATCTTTTGTTGTATCATCGAACATCCCTTCCAGGTCAGACCATGAAATCTCTTTTGAACACATGTATCTAATTGTTTTGCAAGAGTTTAGAGGACTCTGCATGGATGGTCCAGAGGTTGAATGATGAGTGATTGAGTATATTCATAAGAAAAAGTAGAGAAGATAGTGGGGGAAAATATTTTTAAAAACATTAAACTGACATGGCTGTGATCCTGAAGCTGAAGACATGGGGGACAAGTACCCAGAAAGAGATAAGGACTGTACACTCAAAAGTAGCACCTCTCTATTTTGGTCACTGGTGACATAGTAACAGCTGTGCCTCCTCTAAGCCAGTGCACCAGAAAAAGCTATCACGGTCCCTGTTGTACTCAGCCAGGCCAAGGAGCCTACAAGTCTGCCGATATTGACTAGCAGGGGCCTGCGGATGCTGATAAGACTTGTTCTCACTCAACTAAGGGGAAAGGAGTCTCATTAGCAAGAAGCAAGGTTATGATATTCCATAGAGGTTCTGGGAATGTGGTGTGTGAGGGTGATGGCCAGGCGACAGGAGGAACCACAAGACTTCTAGAATCATCACTAACCTGTTGTTATAATTACATAAAAACAATCTTTTTTATGACACATTATATTTTGCTGTATTAGGAAAAAAAAATCTTTTTTAGCTGTTTTCCCAGAATGAAACTCTATCATCCCAGCGGTATGACTGTTGCTGACTTCACAACCTTCCTGGTAAGGGCAAACTCATCTTGGAAAAGGTCTGATCCCAGTGGTTTTAGAGTTCTTGTTTTTTGCTTATAATGCCAGTGCTATCCTTAAGCAATAGACAATTTGGCAAAATCTCCATTTCCAAATTCATGGCATTACTCTGACCACTGGCAACAAAAGGACTCTTGAGCCAAAATACTGCAATGCTGATTTTTTTTTTATCCTTGCTCTGTCCAAAATTATCTGAGAGGTGGAGAATGAGGAAAAGAGCCAGTGGGCCTCTTTGTCAGAGCATCGGAGGTAGTACTCACCCAGACATTGCCTCAAGCCTCCCTGAAATCCCTTCAATCTCAGTATAGCTATCTCATAACCAGATAAGGATTTCCCTATGTGTATGCAGGCTGAGACAGAGCAGGTAAGATAGGAGGCCCCAGTCCAGCATGCTTCTGAAGAGCTGCAGCTAAAATAATCCAAAGCACAGAGCAAATTCTACTTCGGTTTGACACTGTGAAATAATTCACGTTTTCCTTTCCTTTGATAGCAGTATATTTGCCTTCTCGATTCTGTTTTGTGTAAGTGAGCACTGTAAAAAATTGGTTTGCGTTGCCCAAGAATGTGTCAACTACTAATGAAACGAGGCAGCCCCCAAAAGGTCTGGATGGTGACCAAAAAATATCTGCTTTTTGCGTACATATTTATAAATCCAAAATTGAATGATGTATATGCAAATTTTTGGTATAATTTTCATAAGAAAAAATAAAAATAACTCTGGGAAGGTATCAAAGCAACTATGGAGTCCTCACCCCTGGAAAAAGGCACTGGGTGACTCTTTCTTCTCACATACTCAAGTTTTAATTTAGTGGCATGCATCTATTACCTCTGAAAAGATATGACATAATTCACTTATTTGCATGAAGAATGAGGCCAATGAGAGAACATTAGTGGAGTTAAATCATATTTATTATATTTCTCAAATCTGAGATGCTTATATTAAGACATACAATTCTATTGAAATAATGGATTTTAAATATTCTTCCACTTTGCTTTTAAGTACATTTCATGGAGGCTAATTTTTTTTCCTTGTGGAATTGGGTTACAATTTCTTACTTTTTTCCTCCCCATTAACACAGTTTTGACACCAATTTGCAAATACAAGTTAACTCAATGCGACCTTTTGCCCCTCCCCCATTAAGTTTTGTGCAATTGGAAATAACTGCTAATTTAAAGCTTAATTGTTACCTACAGTGCACTTTTCACTTAATTAGATAGGTGGCTTCTGTCAGAACAACCAGCTTAACTGTGCTCAGTGGGAAAGGCCATATAGTCAGGTACTACAGATGAGTGAGTCTTGCAGGGTTTTGATTGTGTGCTCCAATTAAAACTTTTCATTAGAACAAGGCAAATTGAATCAATGGCAACAAGAACCACAAATGTGTTGGACTCAGCTTTCAAATTCAGGTGCCATAGGACCAACGTAAAGTGGGGAGGTAGGTATTTTTGTTCTTAGCACTCTGCCCCCTGACTCACTTGAGCCAATCTTGTCACACTATGATCGTCCCCAAATAGCTTTTTCTTGGCCAACATAGTTCTATTTTCTGGGGAGACACACAGCTCCCCCCACCCTTCCATCTCAGATATCTCAGTTAAGATTTGGCCTGGATGAACGGAACATCCTTACTTTCCACCCAGCAAAACTACCACCTCCCTGGGCCATGCCTCATTTTAGTGGTCAGGAAAGCACAGGGATATAGAATAGGAAGAGAACAAGTTGGGCATGACACCATCCATTTGGTTGGTGTAGACTCAAGTATTGTTTTTATTCATCTGGGGGAGAGGTGTCTTTCTAATAAAACTGAGGGCAGGAAGGAACAAATTTGTTTTTAGCACAACAAAGCCACTGGTTGTATCACAAGGTATAAAGTTAAAGTCACATTAACATGAGGCAATAAATTAGGTAATATAAGCATGTCCTACAGAAAAAAAATCAAATGTCTAAGTGCAAGATAGGTTGATTTTGCACTTCAGGATAAACTGATACAAATCCGATTGGAAGTATTCACCTTCTCTGCATACACTCACTCCAGCTCCATTGTGAAGACAGTAACAAAACAGCTTTCTTCCCTTCTGCTTATGGAGCCGGCAGAAACTAAGAGAAGGTCTTTGGCTTGCAGTATTGGTCTATGTGTACGTGTGTGTGCACAAGTGCATGTGTGCTAACTGGAGTTATTTAACCTCCATCTATAAAGTGGGGATTATTTCTTTTTTTTTAATGTTTATTTATTTATTTTTTAGCGAGTGTGAGAGAGCAGGGGAAGGGCAGAGAGAGAGGGAGACAGAGAATCTCAAGCAGACTCCACGCTGTCAGCACAGAGCCTGACATGGTGCTCAAACTCACAGACCAGGAGATCATGACCTGAGCCAAGATCAAGAGTCAGATGCTTAACTGACTGAGCCACCCAGGCCAAATGGGGATAATTTCTATTAGCGACCTTACAGAACTGATGGAATGACTACATGAGATGATGCATGTGAAATGCCTGGCAGAAAACAAGGTACAAAAAATAAAAACTCTCAATAGTACCTGTTACTATTATCATAGTTAATGAAAAGTGCCTAGAGATATTATACAAAGACATTAGACATTATATTTGTATACTATATTATTTGTGAGAGAGACAAAGTATAATACACGGTCTGTGACCTCAATTTGCCTTCAAATAGGGAGTAATTTATAAGACCTAGGAAGAAACTGATGATCTGAACTAAACTTTCCATATAGAAAGTGTCCTCCCCACATGGGTGATACTGGATTAGAAAATGATCTTCAGAAAGAAAGAGAAACACGACAGCATATTGCCATCTCTTCCCCAAGAAGCCTTCAGAAAAAATCCACCTAAAGTTCTTCCGTGATCCAGTGAGTCTATAAAAATGTTTAAAGTGGAAAGTGAGTATCTGGCAAGATGAGACTGCCACGCTCCTGTTGGAGGCAGTGAGGATTACCGCCCCCACACCCCCCCACCCCACGGGGCTAACTTGCTGGAGATCCATGAACAGCGCCCTTAGACTTTGCTGTGGCTGCTACAAAGGTTACAGCACAAACCCACTCAGTTGTTAAGATGAAAACAAGTTGTTTAATTCACAGTAGGAAAAATTCAAAATAACACACACACACATACGATTATAAGGCATTTAACTGACTCACACCAGTAAAAATTCAAGATACACACACACACACACACACACACACACACACACACACAAACACACGCTCGGGTGTTTACTTTTTCCAAGAGGAAGTTGCTAGACCAAAAGAATTAGTATTTTCTGTCATTTCAAGGCAGTATAGAAGAATTATGTGGGGCATTGTGTCATCCTAAATTGGCCCACCAGCTACCTAAATGCCAATAATTCATTAAAGCTGTACTCGACAAAATGTTCAGAAACAAACCTTCACCACAATTTTGGATTCACGTTTTCCAAATTCAGACTCCTAAGAAGCCCTCTTACACCTCTTAAACCTCTAAACCCAGGAAAATTGTCAGAAAACAATCATCAAAGAAAACAAGCAAACTGACCTCTTTCCAGACTGCTGTGATTATCCAAAAGATGAGGGAAGGCAGGCTTCAAATTATTTTAGTAACCTTCTCCAAAAGAAAGAGAGAACCAAAATAACCAAAAAACATCTGGGCTGGAAAAAAATAACAGGGACAACAATTTGGACAATATTCTTCCTTAAGAAAGAAAAGAGGGGCACCTGGGTGGCTCAGTTGGTTAAGCATCTGACTCTTGGTTTTGGCTCAGGTCAGGATCTCACAGTTTGTGAGTTCAAGCCCCACATTGGGCTCTGTGCTGACAGTGCAGAGCCTGCTTGGGATTCTCTCTCTCTCTCTCTCTCTCTCTCTCTCTCTCTCTCTCTCTCTCCCCCTCTTTCTCTCTCAAAATAAATAAACTTTAAAAAGAAAGAAAAGAGAGTCTAGTTTTTTTTTAATTAGATAATGTTCATCTAGAACACAATTCTCTTTGGTAGGATACTGCCTTTACTTTATGGAGAAGAAAAATGTGTTTTCATGTTGTTTCCACTAAGGACACTCACTTCACTAAGACTTTAATTTCTAAGGTAAGTTCCAAGGTTAGTACATCATTTGAACAACATAAAAGCAATCCCTCCTGGGGCACCTGGGTGGCTCAGTCGGTTAAGTGTCCTACTTTGGCTCAGGTCATGATCTCACAGTTCGTGAGTTCGAGCCCCGCATCGGGCTCTGGTGCTGACAGCTTCGGATTCTGTGTCTCCCTCTCTCTCTGCCCCTCCCCGGCTCATGCTCTGTCTCTCTCTCTCAAAGATAAATAAACATTAAAAAAGTGAAAAGCCTGGAGCCTGCTTCGGATTCTGTGTCTCCCTCTCTCTCTGCCCCTCCCCTGCTCATGCTCTGTCTCTCTCTCTCAAAGATAAATAAACATTAAAAAAGTGAAAAGCAATCCCTCCTCACTCAGCTGAGTCAACACATAGTCACTGAGAAGCAGTGCTGGTCAGCAGTGAGCAGGAGAAAGAATCACAGTACTCCAATCCATTCTCGTTGTTTGCCATCAGAAACCAATGCTGGCAAGCAGTCTGAGATCCTGGAACTGGTAAGGCACGAATCAAGTTATCGCTCACTTAAAAATAAAATGCCTGGATGCGCACAAGTGTCTTTATTTTTTGTGTTGCTATTTTCTTTTCTAATCTTCCCCATCCCTGGAGTCAGTACATGACATCATTCTTCCATAGAAACAGTCATTAAAGCTCTTAAAAATATACATATTAGCAGATCACACACTCCTATCAGTTTATCTTGTGAATATCATAAATATCATGCACACAACAGATGGAAATGGCATAAACAGCAAAATTCTGCATTATTCATGAACTATAGTTAGCTTTTCCCTAGACTCCATGCTACTGAGGAATATGTGTACTTGTATATATGTTCCCTGTTAGGAACCAAGTCTTCAACAACAACAAAGCTTTTATTGGGGCAATTAACATTTGAGGTTTATTAAATTATTAATTTTGAGTATACAACACACTCCAGTTCAACCTACCTCTCACATCAGAATGAAAACAGATAATCCGAAACATAACCAAAATATTTTCGGTCATTAGGAAAATATCAAGGAGCGTATTTGTTAAGGATGGGTCATTTTTTCAACAGTTTTCCTCCTGTTAAATATAGATATTTCATACCACCAATACCACAAAAAAAGATGCTACCAGAAATAACCACAATAAGTGAAAGAAGCCCACTGTATTATTTCCACCCAAAATAGAGTGATTTTTTTTTACTTCCTTCTGCAGAATCACACTCCTGAAGTGCAAGTTAACGAACGCATGTTGTAGGGTGGGTTTCCTGGGGATGGATTTGGAGATGGAGAGAGACAAGTGGAGTAGGAGAGTTGTTCCCAGGAATGCACCTGCAAAGTGAAGGAGGCAGGATCCAGCAGAACAGAAAGTAAGCCCTCCGTACAGTAACTCCGAAAGCCTCAGGTCACTTCCACAGGGAGCTCTGGAGCTGGGATGACCCTGCAGATCTGTCCCCAAGTGAAGCAAGACTTTGTACCTCTGCACCAGCCAGATATTGGCTGCAGCTCTGCATGCTTAACCTGGGGCCAGCCAGGTCCCAGTAGCTGAGGACAATTCCCACCAAAGGGTACGGCCATGAGCCATCAGTGGCCCATGTTGCCAGCAGCTGAGAATGGTCCTTCTGACCTGAAGGAGTGATCTACAAAGAACAGGACAGTATCACCTACAAAGGGGGGTTTTCATTGTAATAAGAACCACCACATCAGAATTCAAACTTATGGCAATCTTGATTCAAACTTGGAAGACCTACGATGCTTTTTAAGGATGCCTAGCCAATGCACGCAAGTCTACTAAACAGGAAACAATAACAATTTTTTAACTAAATACAAGGCAGAAAGGGAGGATAAATAAATTTTTATTTATTAACAAGTGTTCCTCAGCACCTAAAACTATAAAAATTAGAACTGACACTGAAACTTTTCTTGTTGTAGCAATAAGTAATATTCACCCCAGACACATGAAATGATTGAGACTTTTTTAATTGTGTTTATTTATTTTGAGAGAGAAGGAGAGAGAAAGAGAGAGTGTGCACAAGCTGGGGAGGGGCAGAGAGACAGGAAGAGAGAATCCCCCAGCAGGCTCCGTGCTATGAGCACAGAGCCCGACATGGGGCTCCAACTCATGAATTGGGAGATCATGACCTGAGCCAAAATCAGGAGTCAGATGCTCAACAGACTGAGCCACCCAGGTGCCTCTGACTGAGATTTTTTAAAGCCCCATCCATTTCATTAAGACATGCATTTTAATATAACTTTAGTTTTCATGTTCATTAATCATTGAATACATAAATTATGTTGTTTTGATCAATAATGCTAATGAGAACCCAATTTAGAAAAAAATATTTTTAAGTGATATAAAGATTGTCATTACAGAAAGTTATGAAAGGCTAAAGAATAGAAGAGTTTCAAGCATGGATATGTGGCTTGAAGTTCTGTGCAAAAAGTTAAATAGAAATAGGAGTTCATGGAGGAAAAAAAAAGCTATGGAAAGTCTCTATATGTCAAAGCAGATATTTTTTAAATGGAAACTGGTGATTAACAAATTGCTGTAGTTTCCAGGTATGATTATTACTCTAAAAGGAGTGTGGTTATACTTTTATCTTAAAATGAAAATATTTAAAATATGCCAAAAATCATATACTTTACAACTATGTTATAGAATTTAGGCCTCATTGTAAAATGGGCAAGGAATGGACAGATTTTCAAAACTTTTGGGGTGAGTGGTATGGAAGCAAAAGAATTTAAAGAGTCTCTCCCAACTTTTGGCCGCTCGTAATTATGTCCCCACAGACCTGAAACTCCTACTAAGGTAGCACCTCAGAACTACCAAACAGAAACATGTTTCACTAAATGTCGAGGAAGCATTTTAAGAATCCTACTCAGCACAGTAAAGGAGTGAAAATTGATCACATCAGAAACAATCGAGGAGAGATGGTCACTGAAAACTAAAGGCTTTGAAGGTAGGCAAAAATCCCACTGGTCTAAATCAAGAAGGCCAAATGGTGCACTGTACTGAGTGAAAAGAATCATCCTCAGCTTCCCAACCATGTTGGAAGCCCAATTCGGTGTTTCTTATTGTAATCAAGCAAGTCTTGCTTTAGAAGCTGAAGGACCTCTCGGGGGAAAAAGGTGGAACCCCTGAGTGACTTTGCCGTGGGTAAATGCAACCTCCTATCACAGCTACCTTGTTTATTTACTTCTCTTGTTGTCCTTCCTCCCTTAATTTTCTCCTTTTCTTTCTAATTATCCTATTTCCTCCTCCTCTTCCTTTTCCTTCTCTTGTGCTCTCTCAAGACCCTGATCTCATTATAAAAAGAAAAGGTTATGATTATAATGTAAAATGAGCAACTAAAAATCACTCATTATTTTGCCAATGCGAGAGACAGATTGGCCAACATAATTTTATGGGAAGAAAGGATATATTAACCACCGACCTTGATACATCTCTTAGATCCTCACACATACCGATTCCTCAAAGCACTAATTCCATATAAACAATATGTATGTGATTTACCCCCAGCCTTATCTAACAAAACATTTAAAAAATGTCTTGCCTTATTGCATATCTGTGTGCTCCTCTCATTCTGATCAGAATTTGTATGTTGATGTCACTCCTTTATTTTCTAAGATTATTTTGGTGCCTGCCATTTTAGCTTGAAACTGATCAGATTTGTAATGCAATGACTTCTAAAATTTTTTGAAATTAGAATTAGGGGAAAACCCACAATGTCGGCAGATTTGCCTGGCTTAGTACCTCTTTTGCTACTTGGATGCAGCAAGCCCATGTGCCAGGCACCTGCCAGCCCAGAGGAAGCATGGCTTGCAAATCTACTCTAAAATTTAATTTTGTTTAATAACTTTTCAATGAAATTTGTTTCCTCTTTTAAACTTTAATGCCCAAAGAGTTCAAGATTATTGATGTTACAGGACTCTGTTCTTAACCCAGAACAATTTACCAGATGGAGCCAAGCTGGAAGAGAAGCATCTCAGGTGGTCACCAGCTGAGGGTGTGTTTTAGACTAGCTTTCATAAACAGGCCTTTGATTTTGAGACTTACTTTTGTTATGAATGCTTCTTAGTTCAATTTGATGTGCATGCAGTTTTGTCCTGTTTTCCTACTTCAGTCCTAAATTCCTGTTCTGTTAAGTCAAACACTCTGATTTTGCTTAGATTTCCTTTTCACCATTGCTTGGATGTTTTCTGAGCGAGCATTTAGGGCCCCTTAATTTACAGGTTTTCTCTTATTAGAGGACATCAGGGGTGAACAGATGGCACAACTCTAATTCCCTAACTGGTTCTGTAATGCGCCTTCCCAAAGATCAGCCTTTGTGAATTTTATTCCACACCAGTTCCCAATGACTTTCTTCTCTGCACTTCCAGGCCACCTCCAAAACTGTGGTTGTTTATTTATTATCACGTGCTTTCCTGACACCGCTAGTGGAGGTCAATCTGTTTCCCAAGCCAGAGGCAAACGGAAAGAGAGTCTCTGGATGACACATATTTCTTGCACACTGTCAAGTCTAAAACGAAATAGCTCTGAAATTTGCCAAAAGGAGCTCAAAGCATCCCTCAGCCTGGATCCCCCGCTCAGAGCTGGATGGTGCTGCCCTCCCTCAGTGGTGCTCTCCACCTGACATTGGGCTTACATCAGCATAAGACTTTCTCTATCACCAGATCTTTAACCTTCTTGAAGTGACACTATATCTTCCGTCCTTCTCTTGACTACTTTGTAGCTACATATGAAATACTCTGCACACAGCTTTGAAATATACATTGAATGAAGAAAACAGCAAATTATGATTCTGACATTATTATCAGATGAACAAGAATGAATTACAGGACCGACCATTCGGAGAAAAAGAAACCCTGCCTTCCTCTTCAGAATGAATAGGTACTCTGAAAAGTTTAGGAATTGCAATACATGTTAGTGTAGTTGAAGCCAGACGGACTTTCACCAGTACTGCGGGGCAAGGCTTCCAAAAAGCTCTGCCCAGGTAGAAGTCTTTATTCTAAGCAGGTAGTACGCCACAACTAAATCCAAATAAAGTCTGAACCTCCACTTCCCCCCACAGTGCAAACCACTCTTAGCTTTCCATGAAAGGGACAAAAAAGCAAGCTGAATACTGCCAGCCGTCAGCTTTTTTTTTTTTTACATATTATTGCAACTGCCACTTCCAAAATTATTTAACACCTTGAAGGAAATAGTGACAAAGATGGGAGATTTCTTGGAAAAGATCTCTGAAGCAGTCCGCTAAGCAAGAGGTACAGACAGGCCTGAGAGCCAGCGTTCACCCAGCCTGCTTTGCAATTTAAGGATCAGTATACATTAAATGAAGTGAAGTGCCCGGGGAATTCAGCCATTACCGTTTTTCACAAACAGCATAAATATTAACAGAGCTTTACTTCATTTCCATTCAAGAGTACTGCATGTTAATACAGAAATCACACCGGGGAAAATATGCATGGAAATGTTTAGAAACTTGTGCTTAGAAAATAACATCATTCCTTCTAGAACGTTCCTTTCACTTGTGGATCTTAAAGCACTTTGCGTTCCCCAGCTACTGGTAGGGCTGGGAATAGGATCAAAGTAGCATTTACATGGTAGGGGAAAGAAATGTCATGGAGCATACATGTCAAGTTGATTTTTAGGTGTCTGTGAATAGATTCATTCAGTGACTTTAAAGTTAAGAATCTGCTGGAGTAACCACCAATAATCAGGGACCAAAGGAGAAAGGCCTTTGGAAACCCTGAAATACTGTTCATATCTAATAATCATTATTGTCATCAATGTTAATGAAAAAAGCATAAAGGACAGCATTAATGAGTGAGAATACACTCAACAATTTAAATGGAATCATTCTATTCACCTTCCCAAATAAGCAACCTCAGCAGCATCTGCTTCTGCCTGTCAGACAACCAAGCCAGCTCCGAGAACACTGCTGTCTCTAAATAAATTCACAGGTAGTTGAGCTTCTTTAGACTGTACTAATGAAGAACAGCCAATAGTCTTCCCATCTCCTTGAATTAGAAAGCATTTCAGTCTATGGAACCAATCAATAGGCTTTGTTTAGAATGTCCCAGCCTCAGAAAGGAGGGAAGTCTTTCACCTAAGAAAGCCTGCAGGTAAGAATTTATTACTCAGAGTCAGGTCCTATAGATAAGATGCCCCTTTCCTGAAATGACTGACAAACTGGGAAATAAGCATGGAGTCCATAATGGCAGAATGGTCTTTAGACTTGACCTAGCCTTTGCCTTCACTGTCTTGAATTGCATTGGGTAACTTCTACATTTTTATTTAGTTGCACTTGGCAAGATTACCAATGTTGCCCTATTGTTGTCTCCTTGGATAGACCCTTCCACTTCCTACACTTGCTCATTAGTTCCCTTCTTTTGCCATTAATTAGTTATAATCTAATGAAGAAGTATTTTCATTAGAAAAGGTTGGGTTTATTCTGAAGTCATGATTAAGAGTCATTTCATTGTCTCTTTTTATTCTTAATTTGAGGATCTGATCTACCATTCAAGATTCAGAAGCTTGGGACGCCTGAGTGGCTCAGTGGGTTAAGCATCCGATTTCAGCTCAGGTCACGATCTCACGGTTCTTGAGTTAAAGCCCTGTGTCGGGCTCTGTGTCGGCCTCTGTGCTGACAACTCAGAGCCTGGAACCTGCTTCGGATTCTGTGTCTTCCTCTCTCTCTGCCCCTCCCCTGCTCGTGCTCTGTCTCTTTCTTTCTCTCAAAATAAACATTGAAAAAAAAATGATTCAGAAGTTTTAAAAAGTTAGCTTTCTTTTCCTATAGTTAAGTCATTGGGTAGCCCCAAGAAGGGTCCACAATCTTCCATGAAATTAGGAGAACAAGTTGGTCATCACACAGTAACCATGAAAAAACACCCATTCTGTTCATTGAGTTCATCCGTCATACTCTCTTACTATCCTTTAGTCTGAGTCCTCATCACTCCCTGGCGAAGTCAGGTAACCATCTGGAATGGCCTCCCCCCACTAAGTTGTTACTAAGTTCGTTATTTATAATGTATTATTTCCAGATCAGGGATTCTCAACTGGGTGTGTCTTTGTTCCTTTTACCCCAGGGAACGTTTGGCTACTGCTGAAGACACTTTGGATGGTCACAACTTGGGGACTGCTCCTGGCATCTAGTGAGTAGAAGTCAGCAATGCCACTCAATATGCTACAGTGAACAAGATGGCCCCCAAACAAAGAATTCTCCAGCCCAAAATGTCAATAGCATCAAGCTTAAGAAAGCCTATGGTAGATATTATGTCTTGCCTGCCTTGTTCATATTTGTTGTGAAAAGACTATTTTACTCATCAGCCTGAAGAGTTCCTATAAATCCTGAAAGAATGACTCACTTATAAATAAAGGAGTGGGAAAAAGATACACTCTTTGGTGGGAACTGAATGTCACCACCCACATTCTCTGAAGGAGAGGCATTTCACTATTCACTCTTCTAGGAAAATTAAGTTTAAAATTTCACAATTTCCTTCTTTTCAGTTCACATGCAAATTATAATGTGCGAAAGATGGGAGGCACTGACAGGTTAATTGCTCCCACTCCTCTGGTCCAGCTGCACAGAGGAATCACAGAGCAGGAAAAGGGCATCTGAGAGGGTCAGCGTGCTTGGTGCATCAGTGGCACCTGGAGTGCTGAGTTAGAATGACTGGTAACACAAGACACGTACTTAACCTTCACCGGTTTGATTCCAGCTCTTTAAAATGGTCTTTTAAGAAGCTGGTGCTGCTTTTACTCCTTTATTTTTTCCCTGTGATTCTTAAAGATAAAATATAAATGCAACATATGTTTCAGGAAAATTGGCTCAGAACTCCAAAAAAGGTAAAAAGAACTCTCCCAGACAGCCAGTGCTCTCAAATAAAAATCATCTCCAGTCCCCATGCCTGCATTGAGCCTTTCTAGTTACACAATACTTGGTCTCAATATCAAGATTAAACCATCACACATTTATCTTAGTCCCTAGTCCCTCCCTCATAGCCAACAAACAACATCTTTATCATCCATGCTGCCATGTATGTTTAGGCTATTTATATAATTCTGATTAGAACATTTTGTATACTTCTTGAAGTGATGAGCTTTTCAAAAGAAAACTGAGTTTTTGAATCATCTCAAACCTTCCTTTTGCAAGCACAGGGTTATGTATACAATACTCAACACAAGTCGGTTGATCATTTTTATTTCTGAGTGGAAAGGCAATAGGGATGCTGTGTACATTACTTTAGACACATGCCTCCTCCTCGTAAAGCACTGTTCTTATTCAGGACTGGGTCTGAGTTGATATTGTAATATGCAACCGCTTGGTGTAACTGGAAAGAAAAGTAAAAGTCAGAGAGGGTGGTGTGGGTTCCAGATCAATCCAGACATGTGAACTGAGAGCACAAGAGAAGCTGGGCTGAGCAGAAGAATATTCACAGAAAAGAACCAAGACACTAGACAGTGCATAAAGTTAAGGGGTGGGAAGAACAGAAACCATAAAACCTACACAAGTTGGCCGGAGAGAAAAGAGGTATTTGCATGGCTTGGAGATACCCAGTATTCTCAGGTGTCACGTCAATCTCTCCAGACAGACCCCAGATCTACAATGTGCCCCATTCTAGGCTCTCTCAGTATAGCTTGGAGATAAAGCAGAATAAAGTTGAAGAAAATGATAACCACTGAACCAGGGAGAACAGATGCCAATGGCTGCACCACCTGCGAGCTGGGTAACGTCAAACAAGCCGCTCAAATCTCC
This sequence comes from Prionailurus viverrinus, assembly GCF_022837055.1. Lineage (NCBI taxonomy): Eukaryota > Metazoa > Chordata > Mammalia > Carnivora > Felidae > Prionailurus > Prionailurus viverrinus. The sequence goes on from NC_062561.1 coordinate 73,514,117, forward strand.
CCAAACACCATTTCCTCATCTTTAAAATTGGGACAATCATGATTACATAACAGGGCTGAGGTGACATGTGTAAGCGATTGGGTGCATTAGCAAATGTTCTGTGAAATATTTTATCATCACAGCACACAGTTCTCTAAGTACCTAAACCAAAACATATTAGTGATAGCAAAGGAAAAATTTGGATTATAAACATTCTTAATCCAATGGCAATTTAAAACTTCATGGGCTAACCCCTAAGTCCCAAAGGAGAAAACATTTTCTGAAGACTTTAAAGCACTACTATCATATATATGTAAATAATAGTTATGTATAAATAATATTTCTATTACATAGATATATGAGAAAAACTGTTTTCCTGCTATTTCCTTCCAGGAATGAAAAACAAGGCACTCTTAAAACCATCATAGCAGGACATTTCTGTTTTAAAGAGAACAGAAGTCCTTTACAGAAATCTCCAAGCCCAACATCAGTGCTATATCCACTGTGCAGAGAATACTTCAATTTATTACTAGCCACAAAATTATTTGTGTATCTTAAGAAATCATGTGTTAAAAATGAGATGAGTAGACATTTCAAACCTCAGGAAATAATATTTCATTCTATCAATGAGTATCAAATAAAAGCCTACTCTGTGTGGGGTTTTTTAAATGTTTTATTTATTTTTGAGAGAGCACAAGCAGGGGAAGGGCAGAGAGAGAGGGCAGAGGATCTGAAGTGGGTTCTGCACTGACAGCAGCGAGCCTGATGCGAGTTCAAACCCACGAATGGCAAGATCATGACCTGAGTTGAAGTAGGACACTCAACCAACTGAGCCACCCAGGTGCCCCACCTACTCTGTTGTTGACATTAGAATTTAAGTTCCCAGAATAATGGCAAACATGAAACTCAGGGAAAGAAAATATTGACTCACAAAAATAAAGATAATTCATAAACAAAAGTCACCCCGCCCCACCACCACCAACACAGCTCCACGGACAAAGCAACCTGCAGCCAGCCCCAGCAGATTCAAGGCCCTACTGTCAAAGCCCTACAAGTTTGGACAAACCCTGATGAAGTGCCACAATTAGCCACCTGCAGTTGGCAGGGATAGAGAACCACACCCACTGGAGGAGGGAGTGAAAGCCTGAAGGACTGAAGATAAGGTTCAGAACCAGCTCAACCCAATCATGGAAGAGCAAGTCAATATTGCAGAGTCAAAAATAATGTTTAAAAATTAGCACTTAGAGGCACCTGGGTGGCTCAGTCGGTTGAGAGTCTGACTCGGATTTCAGCTCGGGTCATGGTCTCATGGTTCATGAGTTCAAGCCCTCCATCAGGTTCTAGGCTGACAGGGTGGAGCCTGCTTATGATTCTCTCCCTCCCTCTCTCTCTGCCCCTTTCCCTGCTTGTTCTCTCCCTCTCTCTCTGTCTCAAAATAAATAAATAAACATTTAAAAAATAGCACTTAAAACAGCTTAGCAAATTCTCCTCAGAAACAAAATTCTGATCCTTTGTCATGAGAGCCCGTTATAACATTCATGTGTTCCAGTTTTCAGTAGCTCTATCAGCTTTGGGGCCCTTATCAACCCCAGCTTTACCCAACTCTGCAAATGCGGCATCGATTCTGGAGGAAATCAATTGCAGCTTGAAGTAAGATCTCTCACCAGATCCCCATTTTTCTCCTTCATGCTAGAGCCCTACTTGAATGAAAATCAGGGGCCACAAAGCAGGATTTCATTCCATCTGATTTTCTCAGCAGATATGACTGAGGGCTTAAGCTCTGACCACATCAGAATGGCCCTTGGCCAAGGGACAGGGGGCCAGCACACCCATACCTGACGTGCAGCATGTGGTAGAGCCTGTTTGGGCACATGAAATTGGAATTGCAAGTTAGAGAGGAATTTTTGGTTTGGAAATTGTAACTGGGATGTGTAGAATTCCTAGCTGAATTTCAGAGAGCTCAGAATGTTCTGGGTAGTGCAAGAAAATTTAAAAGAAAGAAAATATTATATATTAAGGGGAAAAAACTCAGAGCTTATGTTTAGTTTGTGTTAAAAAGGCATCAGGTTAAGGGGGAGAGCTAATGACTCAGCCTTCTTTATCTTTTCTTTCCCCTCACACCCGTAGCTGCCAGTACCTGCTCTCCTCCTGTCCCACATTACCATCTTGTATGCTCTCATCCACACCTTTACACTTGCTCATAAAATAATATGCTGGCATATGAGTGTGTACAAATACACACATGTAGAATGTTTTTTCTGTTTACAAACCTGAGGTTATAAATAGATCTTGTCAATCAAGAGCACATTTGTGAGTAACTCATTATTTCATTCCCGCCTAATATTCCAGTCACTCTTCTTTTTTCAAAAGTCTCTCTTACTTCAGAGGAACTGTACTGAACCTTACCTCAGAGGAACCGAATATTATCGTGTGGTTCATGAGCTCAAGCCCCACATCAGGCTCTGCGCTGATGGTGCAAAGCCTGCTTGGGATTCTGTCTCTCCTCCTTTCTGCCCCTCACCTACTTGTGCTCCCTCTCTCTCTCAAAATAAATAAATAAAGTTTATAAACAAATAAATTATATATATGTATATAATATACATGTATAACATATACATACACACGTGTATATATACACATATTATATATATATATATATATATATATATATATATATATATATCGCCATTGTCCATTGTCCTTGTCGTTAAGTGTTGCTTTATAGATAGTCCATGCCCAGCACCTCAAGAGTCTGCCCACTGCCTCGAGACATGGAGACAGATTCCTTCATAGTGACTCCTGGCATCATTCCTTCCATGCAACCAATGGCCCAGAGACAGAAAAAGGAATTCTTAGGTCCAGATGCTAATCATGTTCTCCTAGGTTGCCACCATCAAGTGAGATTGCTCCGTGCCAAGTCTTGTTACAATTGGTTGTTGACTTGAACCCTCTGAACTTGTTGTGAGGTTGATTTAGAACTTGGATGCATGGTGTCCTTAATCATGAAAGAAAAAGTAATTTACTTCAGGTAAGAATTTATAATGTTTACCTTTTAACTTCTTCCTAGAACTAGAAGTCTGGATTGCCATTTAGGTGGGTGCTACTCAGCTGTTGCAATTGATATTAAAATGCATTCACTGTATAAATCTCAGGCCCCAATTCACAAATTGGAGGATTTGATAAAATACCTCCAGCACAGTGCTCAGAACAAAGTCAAAAATGGCAATTAAAAAGCAGAAGATTTCCTTTTAGTTAAACCTGAGCCATATTCAGAGGTTCTCAAGAAATATTTATTCGTGTTGGGATGAGCACTGGGCGTTATATGTAAGTGATGAATCACTCAATTCTATTCCTGAAACAATTATTACACTATATGTTAACAATTTGGATTTAAATTTAAAAAAATGGGGCGCCTGGGTGGCTCGGTCGGTTAAGCATCTGACTTCGGCTCAGGTCACGATCGATCTCACAGTTCATGAGTTTGAGCCCCGCATCAGGCTCTGTGTTGACAGCTCAGAGCCTGGAGCCTGCTTCTGATTCTGTGTCTCCCTCTCCCTCTGCCTTTCCTCTGTTCTCTCTCTCTCTCTCAAAAATAAATAAACATTTTTAAAAATTTAATTAATTAATTAATTTAAAAATATATTTATTCACTTAACCTAATCCTGGGACATTACTTGTACTTTATAGCTTGGATATAGCTTAATTTATTTAACAGTTGTATTACTATAAATAATAATCATATGAAAACTACAAATGCATAACTTCTGGCAAGTGACCTTACATTATAGGTTTTAATTTTTCCCTTCCATAAAATCTAAAAGTTGGATGAGAATCAACTTTCTAAAATTTCTTCGTATTTTGCCTTTTTGAATTCTAAATTTCCAATATCCTATGACCCAGCACTGTACAGAGAAAGATACTTTTATCTGAGGGGTAATTGTAGTACTTCTCCTAACAAAAATATGTGGCTACCATTGTCGTTTAAGAAGATAAATAAAGTATTATTCAAACAATTCAGAATCCAGATAGAGTTCAAAGAAAAAACTCACTTTCAGTCATCAGCAGGATAAACTCTAGATCTACACACGAAATCTAACATTGGATATTTTATGTAGTCTTTACCAAAAACAGATGCAGAAATATAAGGAAGAGAGTAAATATCTAGAAGTTTCAAGACATTAACTGTATTTTTACTTATGATATTTGTCAAAATACAGTTCAAGTCGCTAGAGATGGTTAACATATTGCTATATTCTCCTCTGTAGGCTTCCCAGCCTAATGCACAAAAGTAAAACATTGGGTCATGTTCTTGTTGTAAAACACAGCAGAATTTTTCAAGGTATTAGATACATTTTTCAAAAACACATTTTGTAGGTTGCTGTAACTTGGCATCAAGAGGCACTTCCCACAATGTTCTCAGCTACCATTTACTAATGTGCTTCCTTACTGAATTCATGGCATGAGCACATCCCACAGCATGAGGGTATACACACTAACATCACTATTTATGGATGGCATTAGAGGGAGCTCAGAGCTGAACCCTGCTTGCTGGTCTCTCAGCTCAACCCCTCGTTAGCCATAGAATCTCAGACAAATCACTTTATCTCTCTGACATTTCTACCCCTTCTGTAAAATCAGGAAACGCACAGGCACGTGGGTATTGAGAAACAGCAGTAAAAGTGAAGGCAGTTTAAGAACTCTCTGTAAATGGGTTACGGTAGCATTAACATTCACCATGCTAGAAAGATAGCATGCATGCTGCGGATCCTGTGGAAGAAGTTTTCCTATGCATCCTTAGTTTTTCACGACCACCTAACTCTAGATAATCCAGCAGTGCAAGTAAGTAAAGAATGGATTTCTACAAACACATCCATATGACTTTAAGCAAAATTGCATCACAGAGGCATTATCAGAAGAGAACTAGGCTTGGAGGTAAAAATGATGTTTTCCAGATGGAAATTTTATAAAATAAATCCAAACTGCCCATCACCTAATGAACCCAACCCACCAATAACAAAGGAGGAATGTTAAACTTTTTAAAATATAGTTCTTACAGGTAAAAGAACAAGTAAGTTTGTTGAGAGGCTAACTCTAAACCCATTGCCTGCCACTGCTCTGAGCAACGGTCCCAAAGAAACAAGCTAGAGCCCCATCCTCAAGAAGCTGAGAATCTAAACAGGAGGCACAAAATCTATCAATGAGTAAAAAGAAGACTGTACATCCCAGAAACTTATGCATGACCATTTCAGCCTTTCCGAATCTATATACTTCAGTTCTGGGGTAATGGGGATGATATCTTGTGGAGATACCGCGTGGAGAAAAATGGATCATCAATGAAAATGTGACCACACATTCTTTGAATTAACACATAATTTGTAAAGATGTGGGATGGAAGTCAGAATGGAAGTTCAAATGTACAATTGTGGTGCAATAAATGATTGTTAAACTTTTCAGTGATTATTTATCTCCTATCATTACTGACTTTGCCAACTAAGACCATAAGTTTCTTGAAGGTACATGTTTGTCCCTTGTGTTTTGTATCCCCACTACCAACTAGAAAATATTTGGCATCTAATAAGTAATGGTTGGCTGACTGTCTATCCTAATCACTTAGTTGTGCAGGCAGTAGGAATTTTTATCACGGGTTCAGAGATGATTAGGAGGCAGAAACGCCTTGCTTTTCTCTTCAGCAATAATGCTTTTGCACGTTCAATCACAAGCAGGAAAATTATGGAGTTGATTGTGGATTTCCAAAGCCCCCACACCAACAGTCACTGGGACCAGAAGGCTCAATTACACTCTGAGCACAGGACATAGTGAAAATCCCTGTCACTAACACGATAGGTGTGTAATAAATACTTGATGACTTCACTAACTGCCATTCCCTGGGTCCCCCTGGGACTTCATTTATACTGTTATTACACCACTTCTACCATTTCATACTTAGTCTTATATATGTCATTTCCTCCAGTTAGATTTCTAAACCTTTTGCCAGGTCCATTTTTTATTCAGCACTTTATTTTATAGCACTAGTACAGGGTCTGGCATCCCCAGGGTCAGGAAATAGTTGTTCAGCAAATTACACAGTTTTGAAAAGGGGAAAGTATTGTTTAAAAGACATACATTGCCCCCTGCTACCCAATTAAGAAACTCAGGCCAACAGTTTGCCAGCCCCGATTTAAGCACCTCCAGCAGCCATAACCCCCTGAGACAGCCCTGGTCATTGCAGAATTCTCTTCTGAGCTGAAATCGTTCTCCTTGTACTGCGTGCCCTACTGGCTCTCTTTGTTAAGAGAAAGGCTGAATAGCTTCTTCTACTACTTCTAGAGGATGTTCTGTTGAAATATAGGTCAGCAAGACATTTCTTCCCCCAGAGTAAGTGCTCATTTTCCTTGAGTAGTCCTTGTGCTATATGGTCTCTGGATCAACGGCCAACCCAGTCATTTCTCCAAACACTCCTCGAACGAATATCCTCCCTGAAATGCAACATCAGAAAGGGACACGGTCCTCTTCTAGGTACTGATTACATACCAAAACCCAGACATAAGTCCTTCATTAACACAGCCCAAGACCCCACTTAAGAGAAAGAGAAGACATCAGTTTAAACCATATTTGAGGAGGCTATTTGGAAATTGGCTTTCAATAGATGTCTTTCATCATCTATTGGGATGCTATCTGGGTCAGTTAAACTATCCTGGAATACGCTAGCTTTCACTTTGTTTAAAATCTCATTTTCTACAGTTCTAAATATAGGTTTAAAATTATCTAGAGAAAAACCACCCTAGAAAAATGCTAAAGCCACACATGACACCTTTACCAAAATTTGGCACGGGTGAGGGTTAGGGTATACGTAAGACCACTTTACTAAAAGGTGACTGACTCAGTGCAAGCAACATCAGTGATTAGCCACAGAGGTATTTGGCTGGGGGCAGAGGGCAGTGCCTGGAGACAGGGGCTTGTCAGTGCGAGAATGACAACTGTCACAGTTCCTGGAGATGCAGAAAGAACCAGAATCATCAACAGTTTTTATAGCTTCCAAATTTAATCTGCTTTCAGTGCTGACCCTCAGACTATAGTAAGTTCTCTTGACAGTTTTGTGGTTTAAATACTTTTAAGAAGGACTAGCATTTGTTAGGACCCCTCATCTAAATAGGATATGATCATTTTACTCTGCTTTCTTCCTCTGTACTGTGGCACTTATCTATAATGGTGATGGCTTTCTAAAGAGTTTTCCCCTATTTTTAAAATACTTTTAAATCATCCAGGTCTTGCCCTATCTCTTTAACATACTGTCATAATTAACATTTATACTGTTTCAGTCTCTATCAACATCTATCCCACATTTTGCTTTTGTGGTTTCCCAGCATAACATATAAAACGTTCTACTTTTGAATATGTTACAATATTTTTTTTTATTTTTCATTATGTTGTAAAGACAGAATAATATAATGGTAATGAGAACTTGCACTGAGTTGCAGGTTAATCAGGATGGTGACAGGTGAGGTCCAGTCTTGAAAGGACACTTTAATTTTATCATCTGGCTTCTCTTTTCATACATAAACACATTGAAATTATATTGAAAGAATAAAAACATTTGTTTGCAAAATGTTATGAAAATTATTTTTCATCCTGAACTTCACCCCATTATTATTAACAGAAAAAAAAACGAAAAGATATAAAATATATCTCCAAAAATGTTTTCATGCATTAGTGTGCATTCAAATAGACTTCAAATTGAAAGAGGCTCTCTCCTGGGTCATACTAATGGGCTCTAGACAAGCTTGCAAGGAAATTCCAGATTAAAGGCTTTTCGTATTATGGAAATATGATTTCAGAAACACTTCTTCAATGGTATCTCTATAGGAAAACTTATTTTCTAAATAAGAAATTCCTTTAATTGTACTGTGTTATGGGGTCTTGGGGTATTGCACCATTATAGGATACTCGATTGTTGCTATGGTGAGTTAATAGATTCCATTTATCATTTCCACAGGTTGTCCTAGGACAAAGAGAAAGCAACATTCAGGGTCCTTTCCAACTGAAATGGAGACAAAAATAATAACTTTTAAAAGCACCAAGAATTGCAGAAGGGAGTATTTCTAGATGGTAACTTGTGTTATGTCTACCAAATAAACTTGAAGCTAGTAGGTAAGCGGCTTTATGTACTCACACCTCTGAGTCGAGCCAAATGGTACTACGCAATATATTTCCATCAAATATAAGACATAATACAACTACTCAAAAATTAACTACAGTTTCATCCCTTTGAGTAAATACTTTGATGATCAATAATTATGGCTATCTTAAAAGATGCTTTGGAGAGGAAGTGTTTTGGCCTGTTCTCCATCTCCCAGTGACGACTTTGTATACTATGTTCTATGTGTTTTGTTACTAATAAGTGAACATTTATAGTTTCCATTGTTTCCTACTCCCCAATGTCCGTGGAGAAAAGTAACATTCTCTTTAACCATTCCCATCTAAGTTGATGTTTTAGATCTACAACTTGGTCCTTAATGCTGAACAGAAAACATTTCACTGTCTAATTGATTCCCTTTATTCACAGAAATTTTCTCAATCTCTTTCTGCTTCCCAGTCCAAATTTGGCCCCAATTCCCAGCAGAAGAGTCGGTTCTTTCCTCCCTGGGAAGAAAGAAGCCCTTCTGAGGGTAACAGCGGCAGCATCTTCAAGCATGCACTGCCCAACATCTGTTGACTTTCCTCTTGCCTCGAGAAGCCTTCCTCAGCCCACGGACAAGACACTTCACTATCCACCTCTTCAATGTCACATTTCTAGACACAGTAACTATCACCTCCGTTTTTCACTGCACGCTCCCTGGTGTGAGCACCCTGGACCAGCTAACAATTTCAATGCCCTTTAGTTCATGATTTCCAGAGGAGACAAATTCCATTCATGCAAGCTGCATGCCTCTCTGTCAGTTCAAAATGGGAGATTTATTTCACACACTCAACTTATGCAACTGTTAACTGATTTAGAATAGCCTTTCGTCTGGCACTTTCTCAATCACCTCTAATTAATATGAGTCTCTTAGAGTACACACTAAGGATAGAGGTAAATTACTGATTAAAAGACTGATTCAAAAAAAGTCTAAAATTTCTTTTTTTTTTTAACTTTGAGGTTAGCAAAATATGTCCTTCCTTTGTTTTTCTCTTCTTTTAACAAACCAGACTACTTCTTGGAGGCATACTAAAGAAATTAACATTCAGATAATAAAGTATATCATGCTTTCCTTGCAAACAACATTCTGCCATGCATTTGTTTGGTTACAGAATTGTGACCAACAGCTCACACCAACTGTCCCAACTGGGACAGTCCCTGAGTTGGAGCTGGAGCCCCATATTTACACCTTTCTGCTTAGGGTAGCAGCCCCGGAAGAATGTTGTCATACAGCCACTTGAAACCCCTGTGGACAGATTCTGTCCAATTGGCCTTGTGTCAATTACACAACAGTTCATGTGCACATCAATTTCCCCCAAATTGGCCCATCCTTTGCCACACCATCACACACGGCGTCACATCCTAACTTGCCACAGTCAGTCGGTAAAAGTTGGGCTCTGCAGCCAGACAGCATGGGTTTTCATTATAACTTAGTCATTTATTAGCTTTATGATTTGATGAAGCTGTTCAACTTCTCCATGTTTCAATTGGCTCAACTGAGAAAAAAATGGGTACATAAGGAATCCTATTTCTTTGGGACCTTATAAGGATTCAAGTCAATACCCCAGATGCCAAGGAAGGGCTCAATGAATAGTTATGTTACTTTTAAATTCATTATCCTGCTTATCTGTGAAAACTATTATTATTACTGTCTGTGGGATGCCCAATCCAGTATTCTCTTATTTCTTATTTTTCCTATTCAATTTGTTTTATAACATGTAGTATTTTGGAAAGTGGTATTTTTGAAATGTTCTTTGACATTTCAGCTTCAATACTTCATCAATAATATTTCCTCCTGGTTTTTCTCCTTTGGTAAGTTCTATCTTCATCTCTGAAATGTACTTATTCCTTAAGTTTTTGTTCTTGGCCTTTTTCTTCTATTTGTACCTGAGCTGATCCCTTTAGGCAAAATCATCTACTCTCAGGCTTATAATTACTGCTGGGATTCAGATAATTCTCAAACCTATGTCTGCCAGCCCACTTAAACCAAGTCTTTATTTCTAACACTTGGAGCACATTTCCTCATAAATGGCTACCAGAATTAAATTTATACTTTTAACCAAATGTTTGACCTTCAATCCTCTAGCCCCTGCTCAAACCTTCCCTCCTTCTGAATTACCTGTCTTGGTTAATGGCACCAAGTTTGTCCTACCTGTCTAAGCCAGGGACAAGAGGGTCCTATTTGACTCCATACTGTCACTGATGTTCACATCCCCAGTATGCCCTTCACAGCCAATGCTCTCTCTACATTCCCAGATTCTACCATTTCAAGCTCCTGGGGGTTGCTTCCCAACCTTACAGTCTGTGTCTTCCTGTAAGTGAGCCCTGGTCATTTTCTACACTTCAGTTTAATAACATTGAACAGATTCCCATTTCCCTCAAAGTCTACATAATTATAAAGGCCCACCACTATCACCTTTTATCCCCTGTTGCATCCACCATGCAACCCACATGGGGGCCCCTCTAGGCTACTCCTTCAAGATTATCACACACTCTCTTTCCTCGTGGAATTTTGCTGTTGTTGTTGTTGTTGTTGTTGTTGTTAGCTTGGCATGTTCTGCTCTGTCCATCTGTGAAGGGAGACCTGCCTATTCATTTCTCAATGCACAGGTCAAATGTCTAGTTTCCAGCAAAATTAATGACACAGACTTGAGGTGTTTGCAAAAGTTTCTATTTTTAATATGGTGTCTTGGGGCGCCTGGGTGGCGCAGTCGGTTAAGCGTCCGACTTCAGCCAGGTCACGATCTCACGGTCCGTGAGTTCGAGCCCCGCGTCGGGCTCTGGGCTGATGGCTCGGAGCCTGGAGCCTGTTTCCAATTCTGTGTCTCCCTCTCTCTCTGCCCCACCCCCGTTCATGCTCTGTCTCTCTCTGTCCCAAAAAATAAATAAATGTTGAAAAAAAAAATTTAAAAAAATAAAAATAAAAATAAATAATATGGTGTCTTCTTCCACTACCTTGCAATCTCTTTGAGGGCAAAAATATACATACCTTGTATGTTTTTGTCTCCCCCGCCCAGCTATTCCCCTCCCGGATATCATCACAATGTCTGACAGGTAGTCGGTATCCATGTTTGGCAAACAGAATCACAAATTCATGTCACCACAATTACTGGTCTATATCACACAAATATATCCATGTCAGTCATACATCTGCTTCCAACCAGAAAGTTTTACTAATCCTTGTCTATTTATAAAATTGTATTCTTTATCTTCTGCCTTCCCAAAAGGACTTGTTGCAACATAGAATGATACAGGTAATATAGAAACATTAAGTATTAAAAATAAGAGTCACCAATGAAGGGGATGTGAAAATCTAGGATTCTGCCCATTGTGTTCCCAGGGTAACAGGTGGGTGCTGTCTCATCTTGGGTGCCATTCAATCAAGCATACATACCATCTGGCGTCTTGTCTGCTGAGCTACGTAAACCACCCGCCCTTGTTTTACATCATATATTGCATGCACCGCAATTTTGACTCCTAGACACTTGCAGATTTCTTTATTTGAAATATGCTCACAAAGGGAAACTTTGCATATGACACTCTCCATTGCTCATTGAGTAACAGCCAACTTTTACTGAGTGTTTATGTTGACCAATACTCTCGTTCATGTTTACTAACTGTAAAATGAAAAAAATGGAAACATACTTTTTTTGTTGCTTCCTCATGGCAGTTTTTCCTATTTCAAAGGTGTGTTTTCATCAAAAATAAGTAATGCTAACTGTATCCTACTGTAGTTATCCTCAGGTAAGTTAGGTGATTTTACTTCTTTACCAACACAAATATGTTTTCTAGTTGTTCAACAGGAGCTTTAAAAAATTAAGATTCATTACCACGTGGCAGAGGTGCCACTTAGGAGATGGCAAAGTGGGGAAACCAACAGAGATGGTGAAACCAACAGAGTTCTAAGTCATTCAAAGTCCCAGTCCCTTCCTTTCTATTCTGACACTGAGAACGGTTAATTTACTCAGAATGGTTAATTTAATCAGATGTATGTGATTAAGAAAGGTTAAGACTAGAATTGCCTAGTTAACACTTAATATCTATTTTCCTGGGATTGAAAACAATCTCTGTCTATCTAACTATTGGTCTATCTATCCATCTATCATATTCTATTATCCTAACAATATCAATACTGATTAATCCTTTCTTATGCACCAGGACCCTCTGTTAAGTTTTCTGCTAATATTATTTGATTTCATTCTTATAGTAGCCCAGTAAGTTACCTATCATAACTCTCACTTTACACATAAGAAAACTGAGGCTTGGCTAAGTTAAGAAACCTCCCATGATCACACAGTCAATATGTGCGAGCACAGGGATTTTTTGTCTCAGGTTTTACTGACTCTAAAAATGTGCTCTGAACAGCTCTGTTCTACTGCCTTCTAAACATAGCACACCTCTGTCCTGTGCATGCTGCATATTAAAATACAAAACCTCCTCCTCCATCATTAAGTGTATTTTTAAGAACAGTCTCAAATATATTTTGGGTTCATTTAAAAATGCTATTCTGAAGAATTTGATACTGAATTTGATCTTCACTGACTTCCTCCCCGTATCTCTTTATTTTCTACCCTTCTTCTCTTTGGAGGTAAAAAAAACAAAAACAAAATCAAGAACAGCATTAGTAACTAGTGCTGATTTCACACTGACAATGTGGAGGGCCCCATGCAGGAAATTTCACAGGACTTCTCTACTTTCATCCCAATGACAAGCTAATGGCTTAGGAATGACTATTAACTCTGTTTCACACATGAAGTGAGGCTGACAGAAGAGATGTCTAAAGAGGACATACGCTCGTACTCTGTGGTCCCTGCCCAGTATTCCTTCCAGCTAATGATAGGTACAAAAGATTCTGAAGTTGTGATTAATCAGGATTTACTGACAAGCCATGGGTCTTTTCCTGAAAACATGCTGCTCTCTTGGTGCTGGAGACCCCACTCCCCCAGCTGTCTTCCTCTCTTCCCAGTCGCACCTTTGCAACCTCCTCTTCTGTATTCTCTTCCTTTTTGCAACCTCAGGTCCCCTAACATCACAAGCTCTGCACTTCCCACACCTAATGGCCCTGATGGGAGACTCGGGGCCAAATAAAGAATAGGAGCCTAATTCCCAAATGGCCAGATGAACTGTGCATTTTGACAGTAGATAGATGAGATGTAAACTTGGGTGAATGTCTGTACATACTGTGAATGGCTCAATCATGTGAGAAAAATGCTGAGTAGCCCTCAGTTATTCAAAGAGTATTTACTTATTTGTTCTAGACATTGTACTGATCGTGATCAGTACTAATTACCAATAAACCAAGATTATTGAGATATAACTTTTGTCTTTAAAACACTCAAAGTCTTGGGGCACCTGGGTGGCTCAGTCTATTGAGCGTCAGACTTTGGTTCAGGACATGATCTCATGGTTCATGAGTTCGAGTCCCACACCGGGCTCACTGCTGTCAGTGTGGAGCCTGCTTGGGATTCTCTCTCTCTCCCTCTCTCTCCTTCTTTCTCTGCCTCTCCCCCAACTTGCACTCTCTCTCTCTCTCTCAAAAATAAATATTTAGAAAATCAATAGGGTTTCCTGGGTGGATCAGTAGGTTAGGTGTCCAACTTTTGTTCAGGTCATGATCTCATGGTTCGTGAGTTTGAGCCCCACGTCAAGCTCTGGGCTGACAGATCACAGCCTGGAGCCTGCTTCAGATTCTGTGTGTGTGTGTCTCTCTCTCTCTCTGCCCCTCCCCCACTCACACTCTGTCTCTGTCTCTCTCTGTCTCAAAAATAAATAAACATTTAAATAAATAAATAAATAAATAACTCACAGTCTATCAAGTAAACATATAAGTATAAATCAAAACAGAAAGAGTCTAATAATCGAGCTCTAATAAAGGTATAATGGGGGCACAATCTTAACAAAACTTTGGATATTCCCTCTCATACCTGTTCTTCCACAGTTTTCCCCATTTTAGTATGTGAAAGTTCCACCCTTCCAGTGGCTCAGGCCAAAACTGCAGACTCAGCTTTCTAAGATTTAGGCAAATTATGTAGGTCTTTACCTTCAAACTATGGTTCATCCCCTTTAGCACTACCAGCCTGATCCAAGCCACTGAACATAGATCAACTTAATCTCTGAAGCAGTCTCCTGACCTCCACTCTTGCCTCCTTCAGCAGCAGACTGACTCTTCTGAAACTTAAGCCAAATGGAGTCACTACTCTGCTAAGAACCCTTCAGAGGCTCCTGTCTCATTTCAAGTAGTGGCCAAAGTCCCATAAAATTGACTACAAGGTGCTACCTGCTCTAGCCTTCTGTTACTTCTCCAACCTCACCACCTTCTCCTCTCCCCTCACTCTTGACTATGGCTCCAGCATTGTCTTTGCTGGTCTGGGCATGTGCCAGGCTCCCCCACCTCAGAGTTTTTGAACCTGCTCTTTCCGGCATGGGAGACATCCCACACAGCCTCTGTCCTCCTCTCCCTGAATTCTTACCTCTCTCACCTTCCCTGATCCCACCTCACACCATCCCCTTTCCCTTTCCTTCTTTGTTTACTGAAGCATTCCTCACTGTTTAATACACGATATCATTTTTTTTTTTAATTTGGCTGAATTTTGTCTAGCTTCCGGACTCTAGAATGAAAGTTCCCTGAGGACAAGGATCTTTATTTGTTCTTTTCACAGCTGTCTCCCCAGCACCTATAACAAAGCCTGGCCAAATGAAGAGCTCAAATTAAATTGCTGGACAAATGAATAAACTTAGAAGATCATCTCTGGTTCAACCCCTTAGTTTTGTAGATGAAATATCTGATCCTCCTACCTGAAAACAAAGTCAGATGTGAGAGTCTCCTGTGTCATTCTGCTTCCATGATTTCACAGAAAGCCTAGAAACTTCAACACAACACTTATCGTTGTTGACATGCAAAAGAATAAAGTCTGTGATAAACTGGGTTCTTGGATCTTTGTCATCATGCTGACTTTTAATCTGTTTTTTAATTGGTTTCCTGTCAAGTTTTTCAACATTTATACTCCAACCATTAAATAAACTATGTATTTCAATTCTTGACTACAAAAGTAGTAGACAAATTTTCCACTTGTATGAGATACCTAGAAGAGTCAAATTCATAAAGACAAAAAAGTAGAATGGTGGTTTTCAGGGGCCAGGGGGTGGGGAGGGATAGGCATTTGTTGTTTAGTAGGGACAGACTTTCAGTTTGCAAGATTTGGAAAGAGTTCTGGAGAGAGATGGTAGTAATGGCTGCACAACAATGTGACTGTACATGTAAAAATTATTAAGATGGTAAATTTTATGTTACGTGTGTTTTAACACAATTAAAAGTAAACATAAAAAAAATTAGAAGGTCATTTTCAGCACTTTTTTTTTAATTTTTTTTTTCAACATTTATTTATTTTTGGGGGGGACAGAGAGAGACAGAGCATGAATGGGGGAGGGGCAGAGAGATTGGGAGACACAGAATCGGAAACAGGCTCCAGGCTCTGAGCCATCAGCCCAGAGCCCAACGCGGGGCTCGAACTCACGGACCGCGAGATCGTGACCTGGCTGAAGTCGGACACTCAACCGACTGCGCCACCCAGGCGCCCCTTCAGCACTTTTTAAATGGCTAGGTATTAAAGAGTTCAGAATTATTCTCTCAAGTTCTATATATATTGTATTTATACATACACATATATGTGTCATATATATGTATGTCAGACATATTAAATGCATATTACCCATAAATTATATCTGGGATTACAAAAGTTAATGGCTTGGTATCTCCCCAGTGGAGTACATGAGTTATAATATATTGAAATTTGGAATCACACTTAATTTTCTGTAGCTAAAGAGTGTATACAAAATACCCTGAGAGTCAGTGAAGATTTAAAACATTGTTGAGTGAGAGAAATCAAAATCTTCTGTGATTCTGACCAAAATGAAATAAAAAATATCAAAAATTTTTATTCTCATTTTTCATGTGTATCTATGTCAACAATTTAAACATACAAGATACTGTCCACATTCATACTGAGAGAGCCCCAAAGAGGGAGATCTCTCCTGTCTACTCAAAACCATGTATCATGTAACCATGTAATTTGATAATTATCTGATCCATAAATTTAGTTTATTCACAAATTCTATTGCATATATACACAGCAAATTTCTGAAACAGAAGTCAAAAAAACATTTGGCAGCATTTATTCATTTGGAAATTATATTTTTGGATTTATTTATATTTCTTGTAATATTTAATCATGCCAAATAATAACATTTATTAATCATGTAAGATAATATTAAAATTCCAACATGTCATTAAAGTTTCACAAATGAATAAATTAAAAATCATGAATAATTCATACATCTAATCTCCAATGAGCTAGGAATATAACCAAATAAAATTATTCACTGATCACCATTGTTACTCAAAGCTTGGTCTGGGGGTCAGCAACACCCAGGTGACATGGAATATTTGTTAGCTGTGGAGAATCTCAGGATCCCCCAAACCTCATTTAGCAAGAGTCCCCATGAGATTTGTGTAACTCTAAAGTTTCAGAAGGACCACCCCAGGGATATATAAAGATATAAAATGAAATTTTGATTTTTTAAGTGGTTTTCTTACCAAATTTACGACCATAGGGGATATGAATCAAAAAAGGACATTTGTTTATTTTTCTGATATCTTGATCCCTTATTTCTTAGCTAGTAAAACAAACTTTCTGGAGAAAAGTGTGTCTGTTTAGCACAACTGGATATTTCGACGTAGGATCCTTGTCCTTGAACTTTGGGATAGTCAGGTTGGAGATGAGAATAGGGAGAAGTAATTAGGAAGGGCCTAAAATAAAGTTTTCTCCAGAAAGAAAATGCTGCAAGAGACTCAGGAAGAATTCTGCATATAGCAATTAACCCATCAATACTTACTGACCATTTTCTTTTCCTATCCTTGTTGTAAGCATACAAATCGATTCAAAGAGTAAAAATCCTGGCAGGAATAGGTCAAAGTGTATTGCCCTGGGAAACCGGACAGTACTCTGAGGGCTTTAAAGTAAGTAGAACTCTCCTGGGGCGCCTGGGTGGCGCAGTCGGTTAAGCGTCCAACTTCAGCCAGGTCACGATCTCGCGGTCCGGGAGTTCGAGCCCCGCGTCAGGCTCTGGGCTGATGGCTCAGAGCCTGGAGCCTGTTTCTGATTCTGTGTCTCCCTCTCTCTCTGCCCCTCCCCCGTTCATGCTCTGTCTCTCTCTGTCCCAAATAAATAAATAAACGTTGAAAAAAAAAATTAAAAAAAAAAAAATAAAATAAAGTAAGTAGAACTCTCCTAAGGAGTGGGAAGAAGAGCCTCAATTCTGGACTGTTTTCCACCCCTTCCCCAGCATGGACCATGGCATCCACAGTGACCACATCACAGGCTTACCCCAGGACCATCCCCCTCTAGGAAAGAAGTCCTGTGAGATAGAGTTAGAAGTGTGCCTGGTGCCCAGGACAGACTCTGAATAAAAAGAAAGAGGGCAAGAGCATTTTCTTTCTGCTGGTATCAATGGCTGTGTAGCATGTCAGCATGAAGAGAGTTCCAGAACCCTCCGTGTGCTGCCCAGTCTGCAGCAGGCAATGGGGACACTTAGTTCACTCGTGCTCAACTGAGTTCATCAGACACCAGAGAAAACTGGGCTGGTGGACACTGTGCACTCAGAGGGCCCCCACTCGCTATGCCTCCCTACTGGAGGGACATGGGAGGGGCAGTGGAGGAGTACAGGTGCGCAGAACTGTGGGAGCTTGGGGCAGTGGCCCATCCTCCGTCTCCTGTGTTGCTCCCATGACTCCAGTTCTCCTGTGTGTCCTCATTTGGCAGTTCTCTTCCCAAATAAGACCTAGAGAAGGAAGTGCTGCAGGCTGCACTCTTGTAGTCTGTCGGTGCTCAGCCTCTCATGAGGAAGACTTTTCTCACACTTGGTAGCTCCTCAGAGACCTTCCTGCACACGTTTACCCATAATTAGGGACCCTAGACACTCATGTTCTTTCTCTGAGCACATCCAAAAAAATTACTCCATACGAGCCATGGGTTTGTGGGCACGGGTTTCCTGCAGAGGGCATTGGGCCCCCAGTGCCTTTCTCCGGTGCCAGGGAAAGTCCTGGAGAGATTCTGCAAGGGAGTAAGTCCAATGGCATAGTGGCCATTCCTCATCAGTGCAAGCAGGGCACTACCACCCCTTTGAGAAGTGGTGAGTGTCACACTCTAACTTATTTTGAAAGGGAGGGACAACAAGCTGGAGCTAACTGTATTTCTTCCTTTCTTTCTTTCTTTCTTTCTTTCTTTCTTTCTTTCTTTCTTTCTTGTGCTAACTGTGTTTCAACAGAACCAGTATTTGCACCTATTTCTAAACCATCTGGGATTTTTCCCTTTTAGAAGGAAAGAATTCCAAATCTGATTCAAATCAAGCAAGAAAAATTTTTAACAAGGTAATATTACCAACAATATTTAAGTCATCTAAGCCATAAATGAAATATATTTTTAAATTGTTTTCAGTCTTTCAAGGTAAAAATTTCACAGTGTAGAATTAACACCCAAAAACTCTGATCTTCTACAAATTCACAAACAACAATTCCAAATCTAAAACATCTCTTAAAAGTAAAGTGTTGAATTCAAGAGCAAAGTGATTTGATTTACAATTAGAGATTGTGATTTGGATCACATATAATGAGAAATCAGTGTGTTGGCATCCACTCTGAACTAGTATTAGGGACACATATTACCTGAATAATCATGTTTCCAAGATCTACTTAAATTTTAATTATGCAGCTATTTATACTCCTCCCAGATCTAGTTAATCACCACTTATGTGCCCAGCTTGTGTATTAATGGGCGACACTTTCTTTATCATCATTAAATTGTCTCTTAACTAAATTGACATGCTTTACTAAATGAAATAATTGGGACATAAGAAATTCATATTGTAAAACTGCACCAGGTCAAAATACTGTGAATTATACTAAAGAGATTATTTAACAAGAAAATATGACTGCTTTGGGGCACCTGAGTGGTTTAGTCAGTTAAGTGTCAGACTCACGGCTCATGGGTTCGACCCCAACATCGGGCTCTGTGCTGACAGCTCAGAGCCCGGAGCCTGCTTCAGATTCTGTGTCTCCCTCTCTCTCTGTCCCTCCCCTGCTCGTGCTCTCAAAAATAAATAAATGTTAAAAAAAAAAAGACAATATGACAGCTTTAAGAGAATGAAATAAAGGTTAAACCAATGATTAACAAATACCAAACTTCAAGCTAAAACAGGTTGCAGGCACTTTTCTAGAGACAATTAAAAATGTGTTTAATATAAAGAATGTTTCCATCATCTGTACTATCTTGTGTATCCTGTCTTTCTCCGTCCATGTAAGGTACAGAGATATTTTCTTTCTGGGATGTTATTCTAAATTACAAAAGATGCACATTTCATCGACATGCCTGGCAAGAGATATTTTCCAGTGAAAATTCATTTACATATCTCCTATCTAAATCAGGTATCTTTCTGATATTTCAGAAAAAAGCTAAAATTCCCTTTGCCTTTCTTGAAGACATATTTATGGACATAGTTTATAATAATGTAAATACGTAGAATGTGTCATACTCATACCTTCACCAGAAGTTTCCCCATATTGTTGTTATAGCCGGAAATGAGGTTAGAAATAGACACAGGTGATCCAGCCAACTGATTCATTTTTAGAGAAAATTGGCAAAATATTTCTTTGGAAACTTGTTAATGTAATTTAAACTATGAAAAGAGCTTACGAATGCTTTTACACGGATTTTCCCTTAGCTCAGATACATGTCTGTGTGGCTGGTTTATGTCTGTACTTAGAAAGGGAGGACACAGAGAATAAAATGTAAGTAAGCTATTGAAAAGAATACCTGACTGAATATAATTTGTACACACATGAACTATTTTGCTCATCAGCGTGGCATCATGGAAGACAGGGTGGGGTCAAAAGACTAGGGAGCTGAGAGAACACTTCATTTCAGCTGAAGGTGGGGAAAAGGATAAATCACTTGCTGGTAATGAAACTGGTAAGTCATAACACCAAGATTCCAGCCCAGGTTTGCCAGGGTGCAAAGCCCTGGGTCAGCAATTGCAATGAATAAATTTCTATTAACTGGTTACTGTAGATTCTTCCCATTCATCATATTCTGGGAAGCAGGGCTTTTTTTTTCTTTTAATACATCGATACATATTTGATGTGTTGTTATTTTTCAAATGAGCTAAAGACAATAGACATTAAGATTCAAGTTATGTCTGGTCTACTCATGCTGCAGAACAGTGTTTCTCAAACCTTAATCCTGTTCAAATGATCTAGAATGTTGATCCACTAGGTCTAGGGAGGAGCCTTCCTAGCAAGCTCGCAGGTGATGCTGACGCTGCTGGTCCAAGAGCCACACAGAGCAGCAAAGCTATGGAAGACTACAACCAATTTTCTGCTTTGGGATTTGAATGAGGTTGACTTAAATTGCTAAATTGGGTGTATGCACTTGTAGCATTAGCTGCACATCCAACACAGTGACCACCTACAAGCTGAAAAAGAGATGGAGTTAATGAAATAAGGCTCTTATCTAAGAGAGCTTCCTTTGGCTTCCAGAACTACTCCAAACAAACAGAGCTGCTAAATGGCCAAGAAAATCTGGACACGGTTTTACTGGCGTCTAAAACGCATTATTTACTTTTCTTACCGCAATCCCTCCAACATTTTCTTAATTATTTTTTATTCTTCACCCACTCCATTAGGCCACCTTCCAAAAGGGGGAAAAGAAACTCCTCTCCTCCAACAAAAATTTTAAGAAAATACACCTTTGAAAAAATGTCAGTGGAAGCAGGAAAGTCTTCCCAAAACACATCATTAGGACTGAATAATCTAGAATATAATTTCACAGGGAGGGGTGCCTGGGTGGCCCAGTTGGTTGAGCATCCGACTTTGGCTCATGTCATGATCCAGGCCATGATCTCATGGTTCGTGGATTCCAGCCCTGCGTCAGGCTCTGTGCTGACAGCTCAGAGCTTGGAGCCTGCTTTGGATTCTGTGGCCCCCTCTCTGCCCCTCCCCTGCTTGTGCTCTCTCTCTCTCTCTTTCTCTCTCTCAAAAATGAATAAACTTTGAAAATTAAAAAAAATCACAGGGAAAACACAAAGGATATATTAGTATTTTACTCTGATTAGAAAAAAGACCCTTTATTTCAAAGGAACACTCCCAAAATGTGCTATTTTACAATGGAAACTTTAACACAATGCATCTACCACTTCAACAGCATCAGCCAGCCCATCTCAAGGATATTACCAGAAATGCTGGTGTCTTTCTTGTACCTGCGTTATCATGTTTTTATCAGCCTCCTGGGGAGAAAATCCTTCTTACAGATAACATACATAACTTTCAGCAAGATTGTGAACAGGAGCTCAGAGGTTACAGATAAAATATCTCTATGTATAGCAATCTTAACTCAAGACAGAATATAAAGCATATGGCCAACCAAATGCAGTCATTCTGTTATCCTTGCTACTCCCTGCTCCATAAAATCATGCTTTCCTTGGCTCACACGTTATATAATAGAGGCTTGTCTTCACTCTGAAAAACACGTCTTCCCTTCCTACCTGTCCTATATAACATTGCCCAGCTAAAATAAACATATTCAGCAAATCTGAGAGTGGATATTTGCACCTTTTAGAAACAATAGACCACTGTTGTGTGTTTCCCACTACATCCAGTCCCAGTCTCTTCTGTCACAAAGTAGCATCATAGGACATGCACAGCCTTTAAGTCCAGTGATGGCAGCCCCAGGTCTCCCCAGCTAGAGACCATTCTTTAGGTGCTTCTGGGTGAACGGCTACAGGGAAGGAAGATGAGGAAGATGAGGCAAGTAAACCCCTACCACAGGATAACACATGTAAATTCCAGAAGGCCTGAAGATCCTAACATCAATAAAATTAGAAGAAATAATACATTATAATAATTTTTACCCTCTTACTGGGGAAAGTGTTATCAAAATATATAGAAGTCAAATGTTTAAGGTCTACAACAAGAAAAGCACTCACTTCTCCACAAATCATTAAGAGAATGGTAAACAACGCAACATAAAAATGGGCAAAATTTCTGAAAAGATAATTCCCAGAAAAAAAAAGAAATGAAAAGGTCCAGTATAAAGAAGTAAGATTTTCAGTACCACAAATGTGGAAAATATGAATTAAAAGAATTGAAGGCTGTATTTCCCACCAGATTGACAATAACCTATGTTGGATGGTTCTAGAGAAAAAGGCATTCTCACACATCCTGGCTACAGGACTGTCTCTCTCAGGCAACTCAATGCCCATTTTATTCTTTGCATAGAAAGAACAGCCTACACATGTGTGTGAACCACCCTGCAATAAAGGGAGCACAGTTCCAAACTCCATATCCCTTTACCCTACAAATAAGGAATTCTAGGGGTCGCTTGATACCTTTACTTTCCCAGGATTGTCCTGGAATTGCACCCTATATGATCCATGCAGCCAAATATGGCAACCCTCTTCTTTCCTCATCATAAAAGTCCTCTTAGAAGAAACAACAATAAAGTTAAAAGATGCAGATTTCTTTGTTGAGTATCAGTCAAAAGGAACTGGGACAAGCAACAAAGACAGCTCAGAATCTCCCTGGAGTTAGGCTAGAGAGAAAATATCTGTCCACCTGCTTTGCTAATTTGAGCTCAAGAACTTCAACATGCAGATAGTCTATTTTTTTCAATTATTAAAAAAGTTCTTTCCATGAGTAGCAGCCAACCTGTCCTCCCATTACCTACAGAACAATCCACTTAATGAAGAAGGAAAGTGTTTGTTTGGAGTACAATGAGGATAGACAAACCACTGGAGACCAGCCTTTGCCAATGAGAAGCCCTAAAGCTCTGATCCAGCAAATAGCTCCTGCCAGGGAGTCTTATTTTTAGGTAGGAAATAATTTTCTACAAGCCGTGCAAGTTTTGCTTGCTTCGTATTTAAGATTTAAAGAATCTTTATTCCTGGCAATCTGAAAATGGAAAATAAACTAAATGCTCTCTTCAGGCCCTGAGACCCCAAAGTGGTACTGGTAGCTTTTGATGACAGGAAACCAAGCCCTTCCTCCTTCCTTTCATTGGCCTTAATTTCAAGTCTAAAGCATTTGTATAATGAGCATTATCAGAATAACCTAATTTGAGAGCCTAAACTAAAATGAAATACATGTAAAAGATTTTTAAACTGAATAAGTAAGTTTTGAGCTCACAGAGGTCTTAGCCAGCCCCACATCCACCACCTCCTCTTTCTCTTTTTCCTCCTCACTCTTCGGGCAATAGTGGAAATATTACATTTAAATGTCATATTTAAATGTTTATTTATATGTTAAATATATTTAACATTTAATATTGAAAGGTGCTTAAATCTGTGACTTTGACAAAAAGAACCTGGTAAGCAGGAAGAGCCAAGCCCTGGCCATGCCACAAAGTGACATGATGGCGTTTCCTCTGGTCATATCCACTTTGCATATTTAGCCTTTGCCCTTTCTCCCTTTCTCTTTGCTTGGAAACACATTTGTTACACCAATCATATCTTTTTAGAGTAACATTCCTTCCATCGTGTGGTAGATTGCTGGCTTTGCATCGGAATCAATTCTTTGCTCTTGCCCTGGGCACATGGCTGCACGGCTAGATTGTATTTCCTAGGCTCCTTTGCTGTTGGGCACATTATGACTAATTTCCTATCAGTGGAAGGGAGTGGCAATGCATGCCACTTCCACATCTTGGCCATAAGACCATGGGCATGCAATCCACCATTCTTTCTTTCCCATTTCCCACAGACTAGAACAGGGATATAACAATGACCCAACTATAACCGTGAATATCACGACAAACCCCAGAAGAGATAGAGTAACAATATGGAAAGAACCTGGGCCTATGGATAACCTCCCAAAGCAGAGCTACATGATCACAGGAAATTGGTTGGACTATTACAGAAGAAGAAGTAACCTTCTGTGGTCAAGTGACTGTCGTTTGGAGTCTTTCTGCCATAGCAGCTTCTCCTTTACCTTAACCCAAAGTGTGGTAAAATGGTAAGGAGGCAGGCTAGCCATGGTTTAAATTCAAGCTCTCACAAATACTAGGCATGCTACTTAATTTCGCTGTAATGCAGCGAAACACAAGGATGAGACCACCCAGCAGAGGATGCTGCCATAAGTGTTTAGTCTGGAAACCAGTGGATACTAGGCATTCAGCAAGGGTGGAGCTACTAGAAGCTACTAGTTAGTTCATTAACCTTAATGAACACATTCACATACAACAGCTGTAAACAAACAACAGTCTTTCTCACTACAACACTAGTACAATCCTTTGACAACTATGTTGATGAGAAATCCTTCATTTCAAATCCCACTGTGGCTCCTACTTTTGAGTCATCTAGACTCCACTGATGCTACTGAGTGCTTTTCTTACTCTCATCCATACCTCCACACCATCTGCACTGGGATGTTTTCTTCCCCGTAGAAGCCCCTCGCCATTATATTTAGAAAGTGCCAATTCTTTATCTGCAATGGCCGCAAAGTTTCCCCTATGTTCTGGGTGTTTAGTGAGAGTTCTGCTAAAGGACACTTACATCTTCCATGTGTCCTGTGAAATCTAAACTGGTACTTGTTACTCTGGGGCCATATTTTCTCAGAATTTGTAGAGCACTGAAGATCTGCACTGGGTCTGAATTCTGCTGCATTTTGGATTCTGTATTTGGTCCCGAGTTCTTCCTCCATATGAAAAGTGTAACACGCAGGTTGGGTGTGAAATAAAAATCTCATCCACCGTGCGCAGGAATCGGGAGGCAATGGCCCCTTCAAGGCAGCTCCCATATCTGGTTTCTCAGAACTTTACTCTTTGGCCAATTCACACACACACAAGTACATGATGTTTAAAAAAAAAAGCTCAGCATTTTAAAGTAAAAAAGAAAAAAAGTTGATCTTAAAATTATATTATCAAGTTAAAAAGTTTTGAAGCTTTTTGCAGAAACAACAGATGAAAGAGCTGAATGTAAATACATCAGGGGAATCTATGAATTACCTTGAGTCCTTTAGGCTTTTCATACTATGGCACACAAGAAGATGACTCTTTTAATTAGGTACAAATTAGGGGTGTCATTTGATCATTCATTGGTTACTTGACTACCCATGGCTTTGGGAAGCAAATATATCTTCTTGTAAAATAAAAGATATTGAAAATAACAGTGAAATGTGCCTGATCCCATGCAGTGAAGAAAACTATGCCCCAGTCCTGGCAGAAGCTGTGTGGACAAGTCCCTTCCTGTGAATATCCTAGGACAGAAGAATACCCTTTCTGAGGAAAAAACATATATGTGTCTATATGAACACACGTAAGTGCACAAGGGAAAAAAAATGGTTAAATGCATCTGAATCAGGGAATGAAATAACTTCACAGTAATAGCCCTTCAAACACATGGCAGAAAAACCACCAATTTATTCTTATTACATGAAATGTGGAAACTACCAACTACGTCTAATCAATGTCAAAAGGAAAGAAAAGAAAAGCAGTTGCTCCCCACTTAAGGAATGGCACAGAGATATTTATTTCATCTTTTCTTCAGAAACCCCAACCAGTAGGCAAATCAAGCTTGCATGTTCCCCTTCTTTAATTGATCACAGTGCTTTCCCCTGCCTGCCTGAACTTGGGTGAGTTATTTAGTCATATCTAAAAAACAGACATGATCCGACTTGAACCACCTCTCCCAAAGGTTACTATAGGAATTACTCCAGAAGAGTCAACAGAGGTATGTCTTGGCAAACTTAAGGCACATTAAGTATTCTTAACACAACAAAAATAATAATAATAATAATAATAATAAAAGACAATCTTTAGTTAGAAAGCACAGAGAACAATTATTGAAACTTTTCTTTAAAGTATTTCTAGTGAGTCTTCACAAAATGTAGACTCTTTCACTAGGGAAGGGACCATATTGGTCTTATCTACATTTGGATGACTAGGGCTTAGCAAAGGGCCTGATATAGAGCAGGATTTGATAGAATGGTTCCTAACTGAAGGAATGAATTGATTAAATAAGTCATGACCTTGGAAATAGAAAAAAAATTACTCATAATGTCTAATTCAACTATTCTTAACATTTTTGTATCATTTCTTCTAGCTTCTATTACTATAGGGCCCTTATGAAAAAAAATATAGAATATGATAACAAAAATAACACTTACTGAACACACATTATCCACTAGAGTAAATCAACAGCTGACAGCATTATCTCATTTTATAAACATGTGTTTAATAAACTGCACGTGTTAGAGCCTTCTTTTATCCTCAAAAAAATGGAATTGATATATGGATTTAAGGTGTCATTGATGCCCCAAATCTCATCTTTGTTCAATATTCAAGGTCAGAGCCATGTGCAGGAGAGATCCACTGCATCCAATTCAAAAGTGTAATAAGGAAAACATTAACTTAGCAGCTTAAAATCAATTAAAATTTCATACCTTCATTTTTTCCTACTTACTACTTGAAAAATACCTGCAACTGAATATAGTAATAGTCTATAAAACATTACAAATGTTTTGTTTTCTTCCTTTCTTTTTAAAACAGATTATGTAATAGGTGAACATTATCATTTTACTTCATCTTAGAAAAGAAGTGGGACACAGAAAGGTCAAGGTATCTTGCCAAGATATCCAGCAGGCTGATGGGAGATTTATTCCCAGAATCCATCTCTCCTTAATTTCTAAACTACTGCTTTCATTGCATGACCTCTCAAAAAAGTTAACAACAATCATAATAAAAATGAGCACTGAAAAAGCCAATGTTCACCCATGTTGTAAAGTTGCAGTGAAGATAATGTTGTTGAGATTTCCAAATATCAATTGGTCCTCAAATGTTGAACTGACAAAGGAAAGCAAACAGTACTTCACAAATGTATGTGTCAACTTTTTAAATCAAAATGAGTTGGGAAACGCTCATGTTACTCCACACGTGTGCAGAAGCACTTGAAAGACGTGGAGGTGGCTCTGGTAGAGAAGGCAGAGCAAAATGGAGACAGAGAAACATGAACCCCAGTCATCCTTGGGGAAAAGTGAGGACACTTCCCACCCAGGTTTGTTAGACCAATTATGATCAGCTCTATTACGTTTCAATCAATCAACATTAAATAAGCATATACTCCATTTGCAGGGAACTGCATTCAGCATTATGGGATGTATATAGAGAAGTAGAAAACATTTTCCTGTCTTCTAGACTCTTAGAAGTTACTAATGTGCACTTCTTTACCAACTAAAATAAAATGAGGAAACAGACAAAATGAGGAAATGCTATAGACAGTCACAGTTATAGAAGTTTAGAGTTCTTATACACTCCTTAAGATATTCAAGATTCAATATTCAAGAGGAGAGTGCTGGGAAACAGACTTCATGTGTTCTGTATGAAAATGTGGAGGCCCGTGTGACTCCAGCACAGTGTCTGCATTAAAGAATAAGTGAGCGGAGCTTTGGAAAGGAGAGGAAGGTGGGGCCAGATTACAGAGTTTTGCTTTCCAGGCCAGGTTTCCACTTAATTTGAAAGGAAATTGTGAGATATGTTTTGAACCAAGGATGAACAGAATCAAAGTTATGTTTTAGGTTGATTTCAAGTAAAACAATGCAAAACATCTTAGGTGCAGGAAGAAAACTGGAAGCAGAGAAAAATGTGCAGACCAGTCCCTCGGGATATCAAAAAATGACTGAACAAGATATGGAAAGAAAGAAAAAAGCCAAGAACTGTTGAGACTTCATGACTGATCATATATCAAGCAAAGAAACAAAAGAAGTCCAAACACTAA
This sequence comes from Prionailurus viverrinus, assembly GCF_022837055.1. NCBI lineage: Eukaryota > Metazoa > Chordata > Mammalia > Carnivora > Felidae > Prionailurus > Prionailurus viverrinus. Next base: position 73,542,084 of record NC_062561.1, read on the forward strand.
CATCTCAAGCCGAGATGAGCAAGAGAGAAACAGTGCCACAGACAGACTAAGTAGCCCTGGAAGGAATGTCCTGGGAAGGAAATAATTTGGTCTAGGATATATGGAGTTCTAGGAACAGCAGGGCATCTATTCAGAAACATGTATTGTCCATGGGACATATTTATCTAGGGCCTTGTAAGTGGAAACCAGAAGGGCCTTCAAGCCCTGAGGTAAGAATTAAGAGCATCTATTACAACAGGTGAGATTTCCAGGAAAAGCAAAAAGACTAGCAAAGGACTGAGAGATTATGCTTGTATTATTCCCTTACTGGAGAACAAAAAAGAGAAGACAAAGTGAAGTGGTTAGAAAAGTAGAGAGAAAACTTGACAGTATACAATGTCACAATTGAAAGGGAAAATTTTGAGATAAGTACTGAAGATAAATACACAGACCAGAAAGAAACTGGTGATCTTGCAAATAGCAGTTTTGCAGAACAATGGTAGAAGTCGTTGAGGACTGAGGACAAAATAGATGGAGAGAAATGGAGGCTATGTGTGGAAATCACAATCTATTCAGAAAATTCCAGTATGGTACTGAGAACAGCATGCATGCGTGTGTCTCTCAGGAGGTATCTTCTGTGGGGAGATACATGACACTGGATGTTGGAATAGGACCTCACCTGTGTCATCAACCTGGCAGTGCTCAGATAACCAAGTGAGCGAGAGGGAGAGGGTGCCCTCTCCCTGTCCCCCAATCCCTAAGCAGAATTTAGGAAGAGAACCATCCTAGAATACTCGTCCACATCTCTTAAACTGCTTGGTGAGAGTAAAGATACAAAAAGGATCTTTTCAGAGTTAGAATGTAGTAGCATTTCCCTCTTCTTCCCCATGAAACACCTGAAATGGGACCTAGAAATGGTCATTGTGGGCTGGGAGAATGGCTCACCATTGCCTATGAAGGCAGACCCAGGGTGACCCAAGCTCCCAGACTCATTGGGGAAGGGAGGCATGGGTGCTACCTCCAGACCAGATATGAGCCAGGCAGGAGAGCAAGCAGGCCTTGGTCCCATCCACATAGGCCTCCTGATTGAAGTTTGCCCAAAGTTTGGGAAGAAATCACCTCCAGGCAGAAAGAAGAGTATGTTCCGTGTCAGTGGAACAGAGGGAGAGGAAGCCTACGAAAGTACCATCAGGGAAGAAGATGAGCTTTAATATAGGCCAAGATGAGAGAGAGCAAAGCAAAGAGCCAGGCCACACCTGCCTTACCTACCCCCTCACCTACACCTCACCCTGTCAGGAAGTTCAGTGGCAGCTGCCAAAGGGAGCTGCTGAGCAATAAGGACAGCCACCACTTTCCTGGGACTGAGGTATCCAACCTGAACCACACCTGCCCTGAGAGAAGTCCGGGACTGAGTTACTGTACTTGTTTTGAAGTATGTTGCACATATGCTTTCTGAAATAAGTCTGTTTTCAATGTAACCAGAATTTTGTCACCTAAGAGTGATCAAACATCACGGCATCCAGTACCATCTGGATCTCCACCCAGAGGAGGAGAAGATCACCCCCACTAAATTTGGAAAGGGATGAGTAGGCAAAGTAGAGATGAGTTTTAATCGTGAGTTTTTACATGTGGCGGATGTTCATATTACATTCTCTCCCAGGGAGCCACGATGCATGTTAACATATTACAAGCCCTAAAAAGTCCTACAACAAAGAAGTGTGTTTACTTTGTTGATCTTAGTATCTTCCAAATTCATTTATCCAAGGAATATGTTTTTTCAGAGAACTCTGATTAATGTCCTCATAATCTAATATGTCACTGAACAGATTTTGAGAAACATTGTTTGGGACATGTAGTGTGTTACTACATCTCTATCTCCAAAATGTATTTTGGAATATTTAATTATTTAATGGTTCATTCTGAAGGATGAGCTATACAATGCTATTCCTTTACTTACAAATGTTATAACAAAATGATAATTATGCTACTTTACCCTGAAATTCTTTGTGTATCTAATCTCATCAAGAAACTAAACATCCTAAGTAAGAGAATGTTCAAGATAACTAGAACTTACTCCTATACATGTTAATATTTTTAAATGCCAACCATTGAAAAATAAAACCTCTGAAAATAGTTCAGTGCTTTCATATACTTGGGGTAGTCATTATAAATATGAATGTTGTATACAGTCATTATTTGTTGGTGTAGTATCTATGCCCCATGACTGTGGAGGTAAAATAAAGGTAAAAGGCTCCCTCAGGCTGCTGACTTTTGAAGACTTGAGTATCTGTCATAAATTTTCTTTTGCCTCCTCTCTTGCAATCAATCGGTCAGCTGTTACTTGCAGTCAGTAGGTTCTGAATGGGACTGTTGGCATTTATGGCCCTCTAAGAGCCTGGCCTTTGTGAAAGCTTTGTTGGTTACCCAAGAACCTTTTCTGTTGGCTTGTTGGTTTTTGCTTTTACTCACTTCAAGATTCAATCTTTTTAAAATGTTGGGATATAGAATCTCATGATGAAACTCTTTCTTTAGCCCTCAGGCTACTGCATACAATACACAGTTCGTGCACTGTGTAAAGGACTGAGGCCAGGAAGTGAGTGAGATGAATATCTACCAGGGGGCCAGCCATGGAGTCCTGAGCTTGCGGGACTTCTTTTTTCCGGATTGAGCCCTGCACTCACAGGACTGCACTCGCAAAGGGGTATTTTGTCCAATTCACCCAGAGGCAGTCCACAGACTGAAGGCAGGCACACAGAGTGGATTGGGGAAAAAACCCCAGAAGTGCTGGGGTTTCAGTCCATATTAGCTGCCACTCCCTTTACATGAGTGTTTTTAGACTTGTCTTCCAAATTCCCCCAAATGAGGTTGCCAAAATTTCCTTCTGCCAAACCTCATTTAATCCTCAAACAATATCCCCTTTATTGGCAGAAGTACACCATTATCTAAGTCCTGCTGATAAACTACAGCTGAAATATACCCATCCACAAAACTCATTTTCCTTGTTCTTCTGTACCAGCCTACGCAGGTTATGACCAACAAATGGATAAAATTAAGTCAACATAATGCTAGACTGGCCCAGTCACAACTTCATACTGATCCAGACACCTGAATATCTACGAGGCTAATCTAATCTGCCTGGGCCATGTTAAAAAAGAAGGGAGCTGGCATTATGCACAGTTGCAACCAAATAGAAAAGATGAAGCACTTGCCAAATGCAGGTCGCATTGAGGCACTGAACCAGGACAGATCCTAAGGGTTGACATGCACTTCTATGGAGGATCCACCGAGGTGAGGTCTAGCTCTGCTATAGTAGGAAATTCTCTGGTTTCAGAAGGAAAAGAAACCAGTGATTAGGTTCTCATTCTGCCACTCAACTACTGTATAACTTTGCTGAGTTTTAGTTCCCTCCTCAATAAATTGGGGATGATAGTAATACCTGTTTCCTAAGGTGAAGATTACTTGAAATACCAGAGGTGAAAGCTTTGTAAACTGTATAATAAATACAGTAAGACTCTTAAGCCTGGAACCTTGGTAATTAGAAGTAACCTGGACCAGGGGTGCCTAGGTGGCTCAGTCAGTTAAGTATCTGACTTTGGCTCAGGTCATGATCTCACAGTTTGTGAGTGTGAGCTCTACTCGGGCTCTTGTGCTGAGAGCTCAGAGCCTGGAGCCTGCTTCAGATTCTGTGTCTCCCTCTCTCTCTGTCCCTCCCTGACTCATACTTGCTCACTCTCTCTTTCTCAAAAATAAATAATCATTAAAAATTTTTCTGAAAAAAGAAGTAACCTGGACTAGAAGGGCTTCCATTCATTATGAGAGATCTCTATCCCCACAGGTAAATATGATGCAGATTCTTTTCTCCCACCTCATGTTTTGACATAATGAAGGTCAGGCAAGGGTAGATGAAACACAGTAAGTGTTGATACCACCTGAGAGCAAGAAAGATTTCTACCCCCAGCAATAGAGGCCAAGGGTGATCATGTTGGTGATGGTGAATTTCTCCATTATTTGGAAAAAATTATTATTATGTTAATGGCCCCCAAATAACCCAAAAACTTTTAAAAATATATTATGACTTTATAAAGCTAATCCAATTAATACTGTTGTTAGTTAATCTGATGGTGAGTGCCCATGGCACAAACCCAGAATCCAAGGTGTGTGAAAGGGTCTCAAAATTGCTCCAAATTCAGGAGAAAGGCAAAGTCATTTGGGGGTGGGGGTGGGGGGGGGGTTCTGCCAGGGTTCTGAATCAGTTCTGAGGTAACTGGAACATCAGTCACAGGTAGTCTCAGGGACTGAACAAGGATCCTAAAACTCCTCAGCACTGGGTTTACAGAAGATTCCAGGGGAATGTGGGAACCATAAATAACAAATCACTCCCCAAACTCCAAACCCCAGAAGCAGTTTTCTATCTTATTAAGATTCCTAAAAAGCAGTGATGGCCACAACTCTCCAGAAGATCTCTATCTGAGCCAAGAGAGACCCAACATCTTGTCAGAGCTGTTGATACCACTCAGGGCTTCTCAAGAGCAGCACTATTGATATCCAGGGCCAGATAATTCTCTCTGGTGGGGGCTCTCATGTGCAAAGTAGGATGTTTAGCAGCATCCCTGGCCTCTAACTACTAGATGCCTGTAGCAGCATCCTCCAATTATGAGAACTAAAAATGTCTCCAGACATTGCCATATGTCCCCAAAGGAGCATAATGACTCCAGTTGAGAACCACCAGTGTAGCTGAAGTCCTAGAGAAAACACAGTAAAGAGTCCATGCCACTGACCAACCTGCTGTATTTTGTAATTCATTGTTAATAGGCCATTTCAGGAAATGGCTGGGTGACACCTCTAAATCACTGATCATCTGAGATAGTTCCATTTAAATTGACCAAAATAGCTCTAGCTTTGGAACAAGAGTTCAAATTCTAACCCCTTTTATTCTGGCCATTGTTCTCTGTGCTCTGTTTCCATCAATTAGAACAGAATCATTTTGTTCTTGTCAATCAGAAATACAGTGTAGGCCACCCAGAATTTCCCTCTTTCAGTGCTGCCTTCCTGAAACAGCAAATGATTGTCCTATAATCTGCAACTCTTTTAGCCATTTATTCTGATTAAGTTTGAGCAAAATTTGAACTTGAAATGGACTGAATGAAAAACCAAGACCAAGAGCAAATACAAATGTTCAGCCATCTTGCATTAATAAATACAATGATAGGAAAACTCTACTGAGCTATTTTCAGGCAATTAAATACATACATGCACACACACACACACACACACACACACACACACACACACACACAGAGACAAACACACACACACAACAGAGACAAAAGAAATAAAGTAGAGTCAACAAAGAATCAATCCTTTTAAGGAAGTAAATTAGAATTATAAAACAGAAAGGAAAACAGACTACTGTGTACAGTCAGTTGTCTTACTAACCCGCAGGTAAGGACATCATCAGAAAGATGCTCTGATGGGAGCTGATTTACCGTTGCCTGTAAATGAGGCAAGATTACAAAGTAATGTAATTTCCTAGATAAGTTGTAAGCAATTATCTCATCAAGGAATTCTGTTCCTGGAGGGCAATTAGATGAAGAAATACAGCCTTTTCTCTGTCTCAAAACTTCTACTGGGAGCCCAAAGGCTACCACCTGATACACCGTGTGTCTACTTAGGTTAAAACCAGATGACTGCAGAGAGAAAAAACACCACCCACCATCACCCAATCTCTAAAGGGCTTATCTTGTGACTCAGCATGTTCATCTGGGATGGTAACTCTTGGTCCATCAATGCATACCTCCTCTAAATTTTCCCACATCAGGACACCTTTACAAAGCATATTTGTTATGCGACACATTCTGGCAGAGTAGGTAGGTTTTAGAAAAAAAATGGAATTTGACAATGAAAAAATATATTCATTGATTAGAAAAGTATCCAAGACCAATTGTTCTCCCACCTGAGATGAAAACTCAGGTTGGGCATGGCATTCACTCAAACTCCAAGTTATTACTGAGTAGTATTTTGACTTGAGAACATCACAGGATGGTACAAGTTGATGGAAGAGAGGTAGAAATGAAAAGACTGCGAACCTAGTCACACACATCCAAGGGGTCTTTAAAGAGTAACTGAAGTAGAAGCCAAAACAGAGGTGCAACTCGTCACATTTTATTGGAATGGTATCCAAACTTCTCTTGGGAACCACTGTACTGGACACTCTAAAGTGTTATCACATCTCCTGGAATTTCCCACGTCTTAAGCAGAACTTATGGCCTCCCATGATCTGGTATAAATGACTATATAAATTACTAGCAATTGCTCATACTAGAGCATAAGAGAAGCTTAATAAATGGGTGGTACTGTTTGATTTAAAATAAAGAGCTGACACTGATAATAGAATAATACTAGTTGTTATAGAATATAGTTTGACTTTAAGTTATGTTCATGGAGGATCAAGGTTTTAAATTAAATTTAGGTAGTTTGAAATAAAATAGAACACGAACTGAAAATTTCTTGGAAAGATAAATGGTATTTTTTCCCAGTGAAATAACATTTATTTGCCTTCATTTTTTAAATGGAATTAATACATTTCTATCTAAATTTAATGGTTTGTTTTGAACTTGTTTTCTGGTATATAAAAAAAGAAAGACTGGCTTGCATACTAATTGGCATAATACAGTAAGATTATTGTACAATTAAGCATTGGGTGGCTTAAAATTGACATTTTTTTTTCAAGACAATAGCATCAGACTAAACGATGGTGGATATATGCAGTTTAATCACTACCAAAAAAAAAAAAATACCAATCAACAGATAGAAACTGAGTCTTCAGAATAAAACCATTTTTCTACAAGTAGATTCTTTCAATAGTTACTAGAAGCAGATTCCTTTAATAGTTTGCTTACTGATGAGTGAGTAAACATTGTCTGTTTTTTTTTTCTTTTTTCCTTTTCTTAGGCATGTGCATTTCGAATCAATAGAGTCCCCAAGTACCTATCTCGGGCTGAATGAGTACTCTTTCCATCTGTACTTCCATTTCTCATAACTGCTTCCTCTAGGCCACAAGGAAAGGGTACAGCTTGCTGCAAGAAATACAGGATTTTGTTAACACCACCAGTCTGCAGTGTTTCTAGAGGGACCACTTTCAGTCTTCCCATTTCTTTTCTTCCTCCCTGTTCTTCAAGGGGAGTTAACTGATGTCTCCCCACTCCTGCTCCAATCCCTCAGCCAGTTATCCTTATAACTAAGAGCACAGACACAACTTCAGCCCACGTACACACCAGGGGTGGTAATACATTACTTCTGTACCCTCCCCAGAGGTAGAGCCAGGAAGCAGGGAAGCCATGAACCCTGCTTGCTTTTCACACCCCACCATCTATCTACCACCCCACCTCATACCCCACCCCTGTTTGCCCAGTGTGCTGCTTCCTTTAATGATGCTCTCAGCTCACTCCATATTACTCCTTTGTACAATGGCACCCTTACCCTAAACAGTGGTCTGCTTGCCTAAGATGCTAAAAGCTTGCCTACTGCTTTCCAAACCCTTACTTTAGTGGACACATCTCCAGCCGCCTTGTACCTTCCTTCAGTCTAGGGAGTGGGAGCATATGGGAGGAATATGGCAGCATATGGCAGTAGATTGATGACTCCAGCAAGCCCTGAGCCTGAGCCCCTAGAGTGACGGCTGTCTCAATGAATTATTTATTCCACCTATTTTATGCTGTGGATAATGTCAGAGGGACTACACATGAACTTGTGAGAGATGTGCTCTTGGTTTCATTAACTGAATAGAGAATATGAAAGATAACAGAAAATTTCAGGATCCATTAAGTAGGTTCAGGACAAATCCCGCTGAAGTAAAACTAATAAGGAAACTAAATATAGAATGTTAGCACTGAGAGTTCATCTACTGTGATCAATGGATGGGCTTCAGGGGCTCTCTGTGAACCCTGCAACTGTATTCAGGTATAATTTTACCTGTAGATGCACTTTTTATGGAGATAATTTTAATATTTAAAATTTTAGTATTCTCAGAAGACAACATGATCTGAAAAAGTTGGAAGTCATTCTCTTCATTCATCTATCTTATCATTTTATAAATGTTGCCTCCAATGCACAAAGAGATTGTCCCAAAATGAAAATATAATTATCCCACTCCCTATTGAAAAGATTTCAGTAGGTCCCTACCCTCTCCAGATAAAATCCAAAGCATGACACACTTGGCCTGTGTGGGGATCTGGCCTCAGACACCCCTCCACATTCACACCAACCATTCACCAACATGCCTGCCTTTTGCAGACAGACTGAATATTCACAGTTCAACCTCTTTGTGAGCAGCTGCCCCCTTCTCCTACATGACTTCAACGTGTCCCTGTAGGCTCACCAAGCATCCTTTCCTTTGTAAAACCTTCCTATGGCCTCAAAGCTCCAGTGTCCATTAGGTAACTGTCTCCTTGTTTTCAGCCTGTGAATACCTCTCTCATAGCATGTATCTTATCCCACTATTAACATGTATTTTCTTAACTCTGGATTTATCACTCCTGTGGAAGCCCTCATCCCCACCCAGATCTTTGAAGGCAGAAGTTTTGTGCTTTCATGTTCCCCAGACCTAACACAGCTCCTGGAACCTTCTAGGTTCTTCACAAATTTTTATTAAACAAATAAACAAATGAATAAAAATTGAATGATAGGATATTAAAGATAGAGCACTGAATATTTTATACAGTCCAAATATTGTATCTTACAAATAAACCAGTTCACCCAAGATGCAATGTAGCTAGACAGAGCCAGAACAAGGAACCTGCTTCTGAGTCCAGTGATATTCCTCTTTGGTGTCCTGGTGCTTTATGCCTTTATTCTGAAGAAAACATCAAGAGCATTTTTTCTGCATCTTTTAAAAACATAAAATGTAACTGCTGCCTCTGCAGACCTCACCAGACATTGACAGCTCTTTCTCACCTTCTCACCTTCTCTACAAGGCTTACTCCCTGCCTGACCCCTTTTCATGGGATCTCTAATTTGAAAATTGGTTAAGAGTGAGCACATCAGTAGAAAAGCCCTTGATCTTCAGTAGAGAGAGAAAGAGAGGGAAAAGGAGGAGGAGGAGGAGGAGGAGGAGGAGGAGGAGGAGGAGGAAGAGGAGGAGGAAAGGAAGGGGAAGCAGAGGAAGGAGAAGCAGAGGAAGAAGACAGGAGAAGAAGAAAAAGAAGAAGAAGAAGAAGAAGAAGAAGAAGAAGAAGAAGAAGAAGAAAGGAAGGAAGGAAGAAGGAGGAGGAGGAGGAGAAGGGGAGGGGGGAGAGGAAGAAGAAGAGGCAGAGGAAGAAGCAGCAGAGGAGGAGGAAGAAGAAGAAGCAGAGGAGGAGGAGGAGGAGAAGCAGTTGGGGGAGCAGGAGAAGGGGAAGGAAAGGGGAGGGAGGAAAGGGAGGAAGAAGAAGGAGGAGGAGGAGAGAAGAAAAAGGGAAGAGGAGAGGAAACAAAAGAAAGGAAAGAAGAGGAGAGAATAATTTTAGGCAAATTTTCTTAAGATACCAGTTGAAGCCTAATTACCTTTTATATGGAAATTTATAGGCAAATCCTCAGTTATTTATATCTCAAGTCAAAAACAAATCTCAAGTTATCTCAAGTACAAAGTAAGTTGGGTCACCATTGATCATGGTAATCCAACCATACTTTCTGAAGAACAGTGTTTCAGTATCAAATGAAGATTGAGCAAGTGTAGAGCAAAGCGATACCCTACAGACACCGTGATGGCCATATGCCAGTGTGCTGGGCTGTCCTGGGCTACTCTGCACTGAGCTTTAATGGCAGTTCCAAGGGGAGTATCACCAATCCTGCTATGTTATCATTCCCTCTGCAAACCTTCAGTTGCTTCTCTTCTCCAATTCACTACAACATACAAATCGGACAAGTAAAGATCGAAATGCATCTTCTCTCTCTGTCATGTTAGTCTGACTATGGTTCATTGCACTACAAGATGCCAAGAAGTAGAATGGACACCAGCATCGAGAGGAATATAACTGGCCAGATTTGAAGACATTCCATGAGTGCACTGAATCTTAGTCAGAATTTAGAGTGTCCCCAAGGCAGCCTGTCCTTTCTCAACCCCCGTGTGGTTCGATGCACAGATCCCTCTGCCTCCAGTGCTCTTCGCTGCCCCATGCCCCTTCTCTGAATAACACTGATTTGACCTCATGTCTCCACAGAGAAGTTACTTCCCCAGGAAGGCTCTTCTAACTTCTCAGGAGAGCTAGAGACCCCCACCCCCACCCCAAGCTGGGTGCTTCCATAATGTCGCCTATAGCACTTGCCCCTTCCCAAGCTTCCCTCCCAATACATTGTCAGCTACTCAGGAGCAGAGACTATGTTCACAGGAGACTTTCAGAAACATCTGAAAAGTAGATCATTTAAACTGTTGGACCAATAAAATTCACGCAATTTTATTCTGGATGAGTATCTAGGTAAATGGCATCCCCTCTCAGGAAAAGGGCAGAGATATCCTAGTAATATCAGTCAGGACTATCTTACAAGTGGACACAACTAAGCACCAAAATCAAAGCAAACATTCTTCAAGAGGCCAATTAGAAGATTTTGAGAAGTATTTAAGGAGCTTTACCTTTAGCTTCTTTGCTGGTTTAACAAGTTTTAATTCAGCTGACTGCAGGTTGTAGAGAAAAATCCTTGAGATATTTAAACTCATAGCAGTGCTCCCATTTATAAAGAAATAGGAAAAAAAATGAAAGTAAATGAAAACCGATATGAATGTAGCATCTTTAAAGAATAATAAATTAGCTGGGAACAGCGTCCAAATAGCAGTTCCCAAGATGTCACTATGTAATTATAGCTCATCAGCGTATGTCTTGCATATTCCAAAATAACCCGTTACACTACCCTCTTTTCTCCCCAATTGCGGAAGGGAAGGTGACAGCAGGCCTCAAAAATAATAACTAAATGGTTTCTTACTAACAAGGGAGGCTATCAACTTTGAATGTCCAATATTTTCTATAAATACAACACACGCAAAGAAATCTGAAAGCATATTCCTAGAATTCAAATTACCCTTCGATGATTTTCAAGGATTTTCATAATGCTTTAGAGACAAAATGATTTTTCCTGTTGAATTTCAAATAAAGGAAGAGGTTATTACCCTAAAAATAGAGGGTAACTAACAGGAGTTGGGATACGGAGGAGTCTTTCTGCCTGTCACCTCTTTGATGTGATTATCCAGTGATTCTCAGATTATCCAAAATGAATAGCTTCATTAGCAAGCAATACCAGGAACCATAGAGAGTTGATGTCCACTTCAGTTCCCTGGTGTTTGAGCCTGATTATCCCTAGAAGCAGTGGGCTCATGAGTTCACTCAGTGGCAGCTGTGGTGGAGTCCTTGGTAAATTCCAGTGGACAAACAGAGCAAAATGTTATAAAGCAGATGCTGATCTTCAGTATCAGATAGTTGGGAAACACTGCTCATCATGGATAGTACAAGGAATATTGCACTGTTTTTAGTATTTTAAATGCTTAGGAAAAAACATTTTAAGGTTTTTACATTTAAAAAGTGAAAATTGTAAATGCTTAGGATGAAATATTTATGTTACACATGCTAAAACTTTTCAGAAGTAATCATTTACCAGCTAAAATGGAAACAAAAATCCAAAATCATTATTTTCTATTTATTATTGCTTGGATCTCTCTCTCTTTCAAATGATGAAACTCAAAAAAAAAAATCTTACTTTGTTCCAAAGACACCCAGATGGCCTAACAGACACATGAAAAAATGCTAAACATCATTCATCATCAGGGAAATACAAATCAAAACCATGATGAGGTACCACCTTACACGTGTCAAAATGGCTAAAATTAACAACTCAGGCAACAGATGTTGGTGAGGATGCGGAGAAAGAGGATCTCTTTCGCACTGCTGGTGGGAATGCAAGCTGGTGCAGCCACTCTGGAAAACAGCATGGAGGTTCCTCAAAAAATTAAAAATAGAATTACCCGATGACCCAGCAATTGCACTACTAGGTATTTATCCAAAGGATACAGGTGTGCTGTTTCAAAGGGATACATGAACCCCAATGTTTATGGCAGCCCTACTGACAATAGCCAAAGTGTATGGAAAGAGCCCAAATGCCCATCTACTAATGAATGGATAAAGAAGATGTGGTATATATATATATATATATATATATATATATATATATATATATACACATACACATACATAATGGAGTATTACTCAGCGATCAAAAAGAATGAAATATTGCCATTTGCAACAACATGGATAGAACTGGAGGGTATTATGCTAAGCAAAACTAGTCAGAGAAAGACAAATATCATATGACTTCACTCATATGTGGAATTTAACATACAAAACAGATGAACATAAAGGAAGGGAGGCAAAAATAATATAAAAACAGACAGGGAGACAAACGAGAAGAGACTCTTAAATACAGAGAACAAACTGGGGGTTGCTGGAGGGGTTTTGGGTGGGGGGATGGGCTAAAGGGGTGAGGGGCATTAAGAAGGGCACTTGTTGGAATGATCTCTGGGTGTTATATGTAAGTGGTGAATCATTAAATTCTATTCCCGAAATCATTATTACACTATATGTAACTAATTTGGATGTAAATGTAAAAAAATTAATAAATTTAAAAATAAAGAAAGTGAAAGAGGGAGGGAGGGAGGGAGGAAGGAAGGAAGGAAGGAAGGAAGGAAGGAAGGGAGGAAGGGAGGAAGGGAGGAAGGGAGGAAGGGAGGGAGGAAGGGAGGAAGGAAGGGAGGAAGGGAGGGAGGAAGGGAGGAAGGGAGGAAGGGAGGAAGGGAGGGAGGGAGGAAAAGGTAGTACTATGATACTGGAGCAGAGATGTAAACTGGAGCTGTCCCAAGCAGACCAAGACAAATGGTCACCCTTTCTACAAGGGATTAAAAATAAAAATAAAATTTAAAAAAGTCTTACTTTGTATCCCATGTTCCTTCTGTCCCTGTAAGGAGCTATATAAAAGGAGCTATATAAAAGGTGCCATGATCCCTATCTCTGAGAACCTTCCAGTCTTATTGTTTCTGCATGGGCAATTGTTTTAGATAGTCTTCCTGAAACTCCCAACAGGAGTGATTACTTGCAATGGATTTTTTATGCAAATGTAGCACTAAGAAAGCTTCATGTGCTCTTTTATTAAAGCATGTAATAATGACCCAATATAGCCAAGTATAGCTAAAAATTTAGCATCTACCATACGTTAGGCACTGGGTACTCAGAAATAACACATTTTCATTGGTATTGGGACTTTTTAAAAACCCTTGATGGCTCATTTTTCCCTATATTGTATTGATGTTTTCATTCCATACAATCTTAGGAATCAGTGATTTATTTTTTAACAGGAGATTTGATAGATACTCCTGTGAGATTGGGTGGGGTAGAGTTATCTTCATTTTAAAGATGGAGAGATGGAGCATGAGCAGTGAGGGATTACATGGTATTATGATTTGATGTGCATAACTAAGATTCAGTCCCAAGTGCTTCTGTAATACCATATTCTCTTCCTCACTCTTCAAAAATCATGAGGTACTCACAATAGCAATAATATTCTTGTGCATGAAGATTAGAGAGGGATTATAAGATTAATGAATGTCAATATTCTCATTTTATGCTAATTTTTATTCAAACATACAACTAACAGCTTTTTTTTACTTTATCAGTATTGATAATTTAAACTCAGTGTATTTTCATGGACTCTGAAATGATATTCTATTTTTAGACAACAAATATTAGTAGAGATAAAAATATTCCTAGTACAGTGCTTCAGAACATAATATTGCCTTGAATTCATGAACTATCACTAAAACTCCGAGTTTTTTAAAAAGTAGCCTAGAGGGCAAATCACAATTAGCACTCCCACAGAGTGAAATAATTTACTCCCTGGTATATGTCTCTGTTTAAAGTCATAGCAGAATGTTCAAACTAAAAGACTGGAAAAGAAAAGTTTACTGTCATTTAAGAGCTGAACCAATAGGAAGCTTTAGCTCAGGTTTTCCAAATTTGGCTGCATGTCAGAAATGCTTGGCATGTGGGGAAGAGGGCTAATAAAAACATATCCACAGGCTACACATCCAGAGATTTTTTTTCATCAGATCTGAGGTGGTCCTGGCCATCTGGATTTTTAGAGCTCCCTACGTCCTTCTTAGGTACAGCCAGTCTGGGGAACCAGCTTTTGGTAGACTGAGATCAGAAGAGTTCGAGTCATAGCTTTGCCATTTACCAGTTCTGAAACATTGGGACAGGCAACTTAAGACTGTCTAACCTTCATGATACTCATCTATAAAATGAAGGAAAAAATACTATCCTTGCAAAGGTCTTACTAGGATTACATAGGATAATGTAATGTTGGGCACTGACACCAACATAAAATTGATGCTCAAAAGAGGTTTATGTCCTTTCCTCTTTTTCCTTAAAATTGGCATCTACTATTGACATTGAGGCATACTTCCTGTTCTATAACCTGTGAAGTAATACTATAGAGACCCCCATTTAAAGCATGGAACTCAACCAAAAACAAATGCTCTGCCCGTTTCCGTGGGTTGAGTTATATGGCCACCAGGCCATATGTGTTTGCTGTAGGCAAATTCCAGACACTATAAAAATACTTACACAAACTAAAATCCAAGGGCCTCTCACATGGCCCAGCATCATTCAGCGTTCCAGCACAACACGATACACCTAAACTGGGTAACTTGAGAAAATGGGGTTTATAAAAGAACCGTTTACAAGAGTCTGGGCAAGGTACACAGAAACCACAAGGGACAGTGACAGTACCCTGGAACTAAAGATGGGGGTCAAAGGGCTACAACCACACCTAAGCCAAAGGGGTGAGGCAGGGCATGGCTGTTCAGACCTGGAGTCAGAGTTGTCCCACAGGAACCTGGATCAAGGGACACGGCTGGCCCACAGTGGCCCTTCAGGATGACAGTATGAGGCATAGGTCCCTGACCTCACTCTTCTCCCTCCTGCTAGCTGCTTGGTAATGCTCCCCAAAGGTCAGAAGTCAGGACCAGCCTCCCAGGGATGGGGTGAAGAAGAGTTAAGAGTGGACTTGAGCAGAAAAGGGAATTCATCCCACGTAAATCCTAAATCATTCATTCAGTATCACAACGAAACACGTTCTCTCACCCCAAGTAATTAAAAATAGTTCTAATATTGGGGCGCCTGGGTGGCTCAGTCGGTTAAGCGTCCGACTTCAGCTCAGGTCACGATCTCGCGGTCCGTGAGTTCGAGCCCCGCGTCAGGCTCTGGGCTGATGATGGCTCAGAGCCTGGAGCCTGCTTCCAATTCTGTGTCTCCCTCTCTCTCTGACCCTCCCCCGTTCATGCTCTGTCTTTCTCTGTCTCAAAAATAAATAAAAACATTTAAAAAAAAATAGTTCTAATATTTACTTGTAGCTTTTGAAAGCATTAAAAGAAATCCAATTCATAACCAAAAACACAAATTAAAATGCCTTTTCTCTCTTCCTCTGCCATTCACACCTTCCTCAAAATCTCCCTCCAGAATGCCGCCCTCACCGCCCTTTATGTGTGGATTACTTTTTCCTGTAAGTAAAACTGGCTCCTTCTGGTACAAACTCCCCAACCCGACTTCGGTTCCCTCCATCCCCAGCTCTGCTTTGCAAATGTGCAGAAACAGAGCTGGCAGGCTCATTATCTCTTTCAGCAAGCACAGAGGAAGGTGAGCCTAAAGGGAGGGGAACTGCAAGCAGGGACACGTTGGCATGTACTTTGTTTATCTCAGACTTAGAAAAAAATAGGAGCTCTTCGGTGGACAACACAGCAAAAAGCAAATCTGGGAAGGTCCTCTCTGTGAGCCACTCCTGGCCGTTCTTCCCAAGTAACTCATGGTAATATAACTATCAACTATATCTGGTACTTGCACTGGAACCAGCACCATTCAATATTTTCACGGGTTTTATTCTCCTTGATTGTCACAAAATAGTCCTGTGAGGTAAGTAGGAGTTTTTATTCCCTTAAGACTGAGGAATGCTAAATTACTAGATAGAAGAATCACAGTGAAAAGTGTGAAAGGGAAAATGCTAGACAGAATTCAGTTAAAAAAAAGGGTTCAGGGTGCTTACCATGTTTTTGTTTGTTTTTTAGAGAGAGACAGAGCATGACTTGGGGAGAGGGGCAGAAGGAAAGAGGAATTTTAGCCAGGGTCCATGCTTAGCATGGAGCTCAATGCAGGGCTCGATCCCATGACACTCAATGGACTGAGCTACACCACCCAGGTACCTCAAAAAAGGTGTGTTTTATATATATATATATATATATATATATATATATATACACACACACACATATATATATAACCTATATATATATATATACACATATACATATATTTGTCTCTAAGAATTGAAAACTCTCATACATATATACATATATATGAAAACACTTATTTTTATTTTGCTTTATTTTTATTTAAAACATACACATATATTGATTTAAAACATATATATAGTTTTAATTCAAATTATTTTGATTTATTAAATAATCAAAATAATTTGAGTTAAAACACATATGCAATTTTTTTTAATATTGACTCATTTTTGAGAGAGAGAGAGAGAGAGAGAGCAAGTGGGGGAGAGGCAGAGAGAGAAGGAAACACAGAATCTGAAGCAGGATCGAGGCTATCAGCACAGAGCCCAATGTGGGGCTAGAACCCACACACCGTGAGGTCATGACCTGAGCCAAAGTCAGATGCTCAACCAACTGAGCCACCCCGGCACCCAACATATATAGTTTTCAATCAATATAAATTCTCATTTCACCTGTTTTAGAGCATACAAATGGAGATTTCTGGGAAATATAAGAACAAAAATATTTGTTTCCTTCCTGCATTGCCACTCACAAACATTAGCTGAAGTAATTTAAAAATAAAATAAAATTGCAATGACAACAATATCAGGAAGCTATGAGAACTCAGAAAGACTAAGAAGACTAGTGCAAAATACAATAGAATTGGAACAAAATGAGAGAACTCATGGGCAATTTATATTTCTCTAGATCTTGACCAAACTGGACATCTAATTAGTGATCTTTTAATTAGAGTGAGAAAGACTGGGGTCAACTTCTGCTTCCCTGAACAGCACAGGAGGCTGGACTAAAGGTACACGTTGGCCATTTAGATTTTTCCCACTAAGACTCCTAATGCCAAGAAACTTCCCAAAACGGAATTGGAAGGGCAGAAGGGAGAGGATCTTCCCCTCTGAAGGCATTGCCCAGACACATCAGATGAATTATAAACACTAAATTACAAATTTTTTTAAAAATGTGATTTATATGTTCAATAACAACAAGCCTAATCTTTTGAGTGGGTGATCTGCTCACCCCCAAGAGAAAATATAGGACATAAAAGAGAGAAAGAGAGTCGGAGAAAGAGACAGACAGAGGCAAAGATCAAAGTAAATACTACATTTCAGGAAAGAATTGCCCCCAATAAACAAAAGCAAATTTAAATCAAATGATACTCTTCAAGAATCTAAAGGCAATGTGGATTCTGGGCAAAGAATTTAAGAAAGATATGAAAGAGATAAAAGAAGATAAAAGGTAACAAACAAAGATAAGGGAAATGACCAATTTCAGGAAAGAAATGGAAAACAGCACAGGCAATTTTCATATGAAACCTATATTTGAAACAGCAAAGAGTAGAATATATACTATTGAAACCATTAAGAAACACAAAGGGCAATCTTCAAAAGCAAATTACGTAAAACAAAAATAAAATAGTGAAGGTACAAATTCATTGTAGAGAAAATAATAGACAAGAAAAAAAAGTTTAAATGTGCAAAACTGATATTACTGAAGAAAAATAATGGAACAGAAAAATTCAGAGATTTAGTGCGAAAAATCTTTCTTAAATAAAGGATAACTTAAAATTAAATAGTCATACTATATTTACAAAGAAATTATGCAGAAATACTAAGATTGAATATTCTGGTGAAATTTCTTGACCTCAAAGCAAAAGGTGAAATTTCTATTCAAAACTAATGGTTAGAATGATGTCCATAAGCCAGACAATTGATTTGGAATTTGACCACTCCTATTCTAGGAGCTTTGCAACGAAACAGTCTGAGATATTTTTCTATCCTCCAGCAACTAATATGTCCTTGGCACAGTGTAATGTAGGAAAAAAATTAGCATTTCAGACAAGTCTTAGATATTTCCACTTCAACTATCAATGACTAACTCAGTGGAGAAATACCTTCAAAATTCTAACAGAAAAAAATATATGACTTCCAAACTTTATACTCAGCCATGTCTTTGAGTCAAATATATAGATAAGAGAAATTAATTTTTAAGCATTCATGGGCATTAGTAATAAATTGGTGATTCTTTAAATTTATATAAATACTATGTGTGTGTGTGTGTGTATATATATATATATATATACACACACATCCAACTGATAAATCAAAATAATGTGTACTATATGAAGGATCAGTGCTAGATCAATATAAATTAAAAACTAGATCTAAATGCATATGGTAACCATGGTTATAGAACAGAATGTGAATGTTATAAACCTTGAAATGCAAAAATAATAATGTATAACACTTATGAAGTAAAGGAAAATGTAAACATAGCAATTCTCTCATTTTTCAAGGCAGGCAGAAATTGTATAAAGTTAATAATCAAGAAAGAGTTATTCAAATTTATTATTTAAGAATATTTTAAAAACCACTAAAAGAAATAGGTTAGTTCAGCTGATACTTTTTTTGCCCCCAGAAGTGCAAAGAAAAATACAGGCAATTTAGCTAAAACTACGTAAGAAAGGAAGCAATAAATTATGAAATACAGCATTCTAAGACATCAAAAGACCAAATACACTTGTGAAGTCAATAAGTGTAAATGGAATAAAATCAATTCTTTTAAAAAACGTTGTAATAGTGAAAAAGTGAGAGCAATATAATGCTCATCCTTAAGGGCACAAAAATGTGAATACCAGGAACAGAGATTTTGTCTGTCTTATTAATTATTGCATCCCTAGCACCTAGCGTACATCCAGACACATCACAGGAAACCAACATCATCAACTAATGTACTGATTTCATAATAAACCATACAAAAGAATAATGTGTAGCTGTGAAAACGCTCTAAAGAACTAAGGAAGGTCTAAAAGTGACTGATGTGAAAAGTTTTGCGTGATGTTGTAGTAAGTGGAAAGAGAATACTGCAACACAATATTACACTATGATCTCCTTTTTATTAAAACAAGATAAATAGATATTATGTAAAAGTTATATAAGTAATAATACATTATGCATACATAGAATGTTTATATAGGAAAATGTCTAGAATATAAAAATATATCTGAAAATCTCAACAGAGGTGCTGATGGAATAATAGGAGGAGAGAAGCAGAATTCCATGTTTCATTTCTGACTAGTCTGTTATGTTTTAACTATTTGCAATGAACATATTAATTTTATAATTTCAATCATTTAGATTAAAAATAAATAAAAATGACAATGTCATCTGGAAATGTCTATCACTAATCCTTAGATCATAAAACATATGGGTAAAAACACATTGCATTATTTAAATAGAGACAAATTAAGAAAAATATTTACATCCAAAGCCTAATGATAAGTCTATTGATAAACCCACTATGGCAACCAATTTCATCTACTTCCATAACAAGAAGATGGTTCTTTGGTCCCTGAGAAGATAGAGATGTCATTTATGCTGGTGAGATAAGCTCTAGATTTTAAACCATATTACCTAATAGAACAATCTGGAGAAACATAACCTAAGTGTCCAACTCATACTCATATTCTATACTCATATTCTATACATATTCTCATACTCATTCTATATTCTGAAAAGAATATAATCAGAGCCTAATGTTTGGTTCATACAGAAAAAGTGGACTGAAACAGGCAATAAAAGATTTTTCAGGCACAAATATGCATAAAAATCAAAAAGAATTCAAGAAAAGCAAAAGCCCCATGGTACGAGATGAAGTCCAGCTGGACGTACATGAAGTCGATAGTGGGACAATTTCCATAAATACATCACAAACTTCATGGATCAGCAATTGACTGCAAAGGTAAAACTAAGTCCTTCTTGTTAGCTCCAAAAATGTCTCTCAATATGGATAGCATGGGATGGGCAGGTTATGTGGAGAATGTAGTCCTACTCTTTACAGCAGGTAGGTTACTATATAAAGAATGGTAATCAACTTTTCATCATCTCTTATGAAGATAGTATCAGGAACAATGTGTTTGAACTATGTAGTAGAGGATTTTATTCAGATATAAATAGGGAGGTGCTGAGTTTCTTGGATAAGTCAAATGATCATCCTGGCAATCTTTGAAAAATGGATTGATATCATCTGTTTAGTGCTCCTAGGTTATAATGATGTCCATGAGCTAGACGCCTGACCAGGGGCTTTGTACCTGGCCACACCAGAACCTGGGAGCTCTTCAAGGACAAGGACCAGGTTTTTTTCCATCATCGGCCACCGGCACCTAGTACTGCGCCTGAACAAGTACAGAAACAAGTCTGTGGTGTTAAATTCCTACAATAACAGGATTATTGTAATTATCAATAATTATGATTTAAATAAATAATTTAAATATTAATTAAATATTAATAGGATTTAAAATCCTATTAATCATCTGACAAGAGAGATGTAAATACCAGATAAAACTATGTTATAAAATTATTTCTTATTCGAAGAAAACATGGAACACTCAGAGGGGAAAAAATGATCCATATCTCCTCACCTTAAAACAACCAATATAAATATCTTTCATTTTAGTCTCTCTGCCTAACATATTTCATATATTTTAAGCCTAAACATAATTTCTACCTGATTTTACATCAGAAACATTTCCCACGTTATTACATACTTTCCACAAATCTTATTTGAAAATCTGTCTCATAATACATGAAGTGAATTTACCATTGATTCCCAAAACGTTTTCTTATAGTTGGAAGTTTAAGTTCTTCCCAATTCTTTGCAGTTTACTAGGTTTGTTAACTTAGAGTACATCCCAGAAACAGAATTACTTAGCAAATACATAAAAACATTTAAGGATCTTTATACATATCATCAAATTGTTTTCTAAGAAGTTAATTTGATAAATAATACAAGTTGAATTTTACTTTACACACCTTCAACTAAAAGTTAGATATATAGGCATATAGAAGTATAGACCTATATGTAAATATTGTATATCATATATGTAATATATTATATTGCATTATAGGTTTTAGCCTTTTATTTTCCCTTCTTTCTAAATTGTCTGCTCAAATTCTTTGTTCATTTATTTGTGTCTTAATGGTTTTGATCATGTATTGTTGTGAATTCATGATACAATAAATATATTAGTCATATTTGTAGCAATATATAATGTTTGCATATATACTTTGTATAAAAAGCTTTCAAATATTTTTCATGTTCAATAAATTTCATATAATGTCAGTATCATTGCTGTTATCATTGAATGAATACACGAAAGTATTACTTCCATGCTTAATCTATTTTTTTAAAAAAATGAGTAAATAAACTTTTGTACAAGTAGTCAGCATAACTATAATGGACAAATTTTATGTACTCATAAACTCTGCATGCCCTACAAAGAGATATTATTGGTTTTACCCTGTTCCATAGAGGAGTGATTTGGTCAATTGCCCTTGGTTGTGTGGTAAATTCTCATCAGAATTAAAATGAAGATAATAGCTATTGACTCGGTATTTGGTGAACTTTTTTTCTCGATAAAATTCTAAATCTTTGTCAAAGTTATATATATAACTATATATGTAGTAACTATATATACAAGATTTAGAATATAGTTATATATACATATATATATAAATGATAAATATAATATTTGTTTGCCAATTCCTCAACACTTTCTTTCCTGCAAAATAAAACTCTATCACAGACAACCTTCTCTTCATAATTCTCCCTTTTGTCCATCTGGTACATTTTAGTCCTATCAGTTGATGTCCTTCTCCCCAAATACACCATAAATGTTCACAATTCTGGGTCATGCTCTTCCTCCATTCTCTACCTACTGTGCATTTCTTCATTCCTCAACATAGCAAACCCCAAGCTATCATTTGACCTACAATCAAATATGATCCCTTCAGTGAATTCCTGTGGATAGCCCCAGACAAGTGAGTTACTGTGAGTACTAGTGCCTTTTATTCATACACACTAAAAACATTATCACATTGTATCATATTAATTTTAATGTGTCTATTTTCCCTACCAGACTAAAACTTTAAATCTCAAATAATGACTACAGTGTCTGGGTGTTCCATAAACATGTGATGGATTGTAAGTGCTTTCAGCGAGTACTTTTTGGTGCCTGTCTGATAGGTGGCCGAGTAGAGGGCATGGTATAAAAATAATCCAAAACTGTCATTGGAATCTTTTTTTTCTTTCTATCTCTACTCAGAACTCCTTAGGCCTGGCCGCCATCATTTCTCACCTAGCACACATTGGTAGCATCCTACCAGTCTCTGCTTCCTTGTTTGCTCCAGCCAAATAGTCCTCTCCACTCAAAACTCAGAAGAATCATTTTAAAATATAAACATGGTCAGTCTTTTCTCCTCAATGGCTTCCAGCTACATTTAAGTAAAATCCAATTTCTTATCCTGGCGCCATGTCTCTCAACAAGCTGATCCTGGCCAACTTTTTGACTCTCTACCTTTTGCCCACTCCTTCAAGCCATTCCCTCCCCCTATAATGCTCTTCCCTCTGACATTTTCTTGGGTTGGCTTTTTATTCCTATACAGATTTGAGTTTAAATGTCACAGGCTCAGAAACTAAAGTATCCCCATTTTTTCAGTCTTAATACTTTATGTTAATTTATGCATTTCTCATTGTTTATTTGATTTTTTTTTGCTTATATATTCTCGCTTATTACTTGTCTCCTACCAGTAGAATATAAGCCCTTAGGAGAGCAGAGACCTTGTCTATGTGTTTTTCATCACTGTAAGCCCAGTGCTTGACACAACTAGGTACATAGTAGATAGGCCTCAATGAGTACATAGGAATAGTGGTGGCAGTAGTAATAACAGATAATACTTATTAAATGGTTACACACAAAGTTGTGTTCTAAATGCTTCATACATGCTAACCCATTTATTTCGCACACAAACACATACACCCACGAAACTACGCACTAGGAAAGGCAGTCATTGTCCTCACCCCATTTTAGAGATGTGAAAACTGAAAAACAGAACTGTTAAGAAACTAACCCAAAGTCACACAGCTATTACTGAAGGACATAGCCAGAATTTGAATTATGTCACACTAACAGGGAACCTACTCTCTCAACCACTGCACTATTATATACATATCATTTTAAAAAACAGAAGTGGCAAACTCATTAGAAAGATTTTTATATACTAGTTTTAAATCTATCTTGATTTAATTAAAATATATTATCTGTTGGGATGCCTGGGTGGCTCAGTCGGTTGACCGTCTGACTTTGGCTTGGGTCATGATCTAGCAATTCACAGGTTCTAGTCCCACCTCGGGGTCTATATTGACAGCTCAGAGCCTGGAGCCTGTTTTGGATTCTGTGTCTCCCTCTCTCTCTGCCCCTCCCCCAATCACACTCGGGTGTCTCTCTCTCTGCCCCCGCCAAAAAAAAATAAACATTAAAAAAATTTTTTAATATGTATCTGATGAGTTCAAAGAAGAACATTTTAAAAAATAAAGCAGATTAGGTTATCACTGCTGAAATCATGTCTTAGGACCTGCCATGAGATGAATAAAAACCAGTGACCTAAGAGCTAAATCCAATGTCTGTCCCTAGAAAAAAGGCAGACTTTCTTTCCCCGAAAGAAAGCTGCAGGGAATGCATGGGACTCCGCTACACTGCATTATCTTGACAAAAATGTAGCAACCTGGACATATGGTGTGGCTCAAACCCGTGCTGAGTAACTTTTGGACAGGGACACTGAAGAATATATCTAGCCTGGTTAATAATAGCAAACCACTGATCCGTCAACTAATGGTGTTTATAGGAAATAGAATTCACGAGAAAAAGAAATAGCAGCATGAGACAATTAATCCACAACATGTAATTTCCTTCTCTGTGCATAGCCTTCACCAAGAGGAAATCTGAAGATTCACCACCTGTTCAGATGTGCCTTTTCTAAGATTTAGAATGGCCTCCCGCCAAAATGACTAAAGGCATTCATTTATACCACATAATAAAAATAAACATGGTGTTCACTGCAAGGTAAGTTTTGTGGTCTAAGAGAGAATGAAGTGAAAAATAGCAACATTCTCAACCCTCAATCTCCTAATTTTAGTAACAGATATTTTATGTGTACTAATTTAGAACACCTGAAATTTAACACACAAAAAGTAGTGACTTCTAATGCATTTGTTATGACCAAGCTGTATTCCCAATTCATGGCGAACACTCAACTTAAAATTTTTCAGCTTTCCTTTCTTTTTGTACAGGTCCAATTTTAATGCCTCCTTCAACTAAATGTTTCTTTCTCTCCTATTTTCCTCCCTCTTGGTTCTCTCATGTATTCCTAATAACTGTCTACTCTGCATGAAACTGAATCCAGTCAAGGGGCAATGTAAATCGGATCCAAATCCAGTCATCACCACTTCTAACCACATAACCATAAGCAAATTGCCCAATTCCTCAGGCTTCATTTTCTCATATGAACAATAGTGAAAATTATACTTACTCCATGGGGTTTTGTTAAGACTAGCACATACTTTGTAAAAAGCATCTGGCACACAGTGAATGCTCAGTACTGTATCTGTCCCTGCTGCCACTGACCTCACCTGTCGACATGGTGGGCATCCCACTTCATGTTATAATCCTCGTTATCATATAGTCTACCTAAACATTCTTTTTGGGTAGTTGTTACAATAACACCTCCAAATCTATAATGATTTTAACACAGTGAATCTCATATTGGGGTACCTGTTCCTCTGAGAGGTAGAAATATTTGTTTTAGTTCTAAAAAAAAGTTACATATATTTGTGAAACCTTGCAGAAGCCAACTAAAATCTCAAGGTTCCTTCCTAGTAAGTCTAGAATTTTATCAGTTGAACTATTTATTTGACACACACACACACACACACACACACACACACACACACCAACTATAATATTCATTGAAGCAAGGATGCTCTAGTAAAATGTAGGTGATCAATAAGTAAAAAGAATAAAATGCCAATTTTCTAATGTTGCTCAGAAGCTCTGATTAACACCTGTATAGAATACATTATTTTAAAAATGCAACTTGTTTAGAGGTTAAAAATCTATCAGACAAAGGATCCAAACACACACACACACACACACACACACACACACACACACACACTAAAAGCACCACTTAGTAGAAGAAGTATTGAAAACCACTTAACCCATTTAACCCATACTCTAGTCATATCTGACTTGACACACTATATCTTTAATTCTCAGCTACAGAGAATGATGCCTATACACTTTGTACCCTATGTGGAGTTTTTTTGTTTTGTTGTTACTCATCATTATTTAATAAATTATTTTGATAATGGTAATAATAGCTTTCAACTCATAAATAACTGTGAAATCCACAATAATTAAATGCATATTGATTTTCCATAAGCACATCAAGATTATATGTCACCTATAACAGAATCTTAGCATACATTTGAGTATTTCCTCCAGAACGATTTTTGTTATGTCCTTGTATCTTTGTATCAAATGACAAAGATTAACTATTTCTCTTCATGGGTAATACTTTCTGTAATATCCTGCAGAAACCATCCATCTGCTTCTTGAGACATCTCTTGTTTGCACTCAAAAATTACAAACGGTTCATCCTTGGTCTTTGGTATAAATTAAAAGATATGCAAAAATATACTGTCTAATGAAGAATTTAAGTCATGATGTCTGACTAGAAGCATTCTTTTTTTATAATCTCTGAAAAAATTCTTGCATTTTCATTTAAAACATGAGGAATCTCTCTCCTAATCCTTAAAGTAAAAACAGCTTTTGAAATATTTGAAAAGTAAAAAAGGTAAAAATGAATTTGAGAGCAATGAGCTAAGGATTCAAACATGAAGTCACTCCATTGAGAAACACCTTGTTGATAATCCCAATGGTTTACAGATACAGAATTTGGGTCTCAGACTTTTGTGATTGATGAACTCCTAGGTTTAGAACAGAAATGGTACTCACTGCCCTGTGACGTGAGTCCAAATACTAGATCCTCAAAGGAAATTCCCTTCCCAGTGGTCACCTCTGCTTAGCCCAATAAAGTGTGCCTTCAGTTGAACTCCCTCACAATCTTCTCAAAACTAGTAAAAAGGCAGGGATATTTTAAGTGATTTTTAGCATATTACATTTCAGGTGTTCTACATTCACTTTGCAAAGTGAAATGAATCCTAGATGTGATCCTAGGTGTGTATCATTTGCAATATCAACCGAGATGATAATGACCAGATGGACACAGTAAGGATGATATAAGGACACCACTGAATGGTCATGAGTAAAAACAACACATTCTCAAATTGAAGAGTAATAAAACAGTAAAAACAAACAAAAATCTTGCAGCATACCCACTTCTTGAGCTACCATTGTGCTACTGTGCAGATGGAGGGGATATGAAACAACTAGGAACTTCCAAGTCAGACTCAGACTGGTTTGCAACAAATTACTCAATCTGAGATTGAGTTTTTGTTACTAACTTGGAGAGTCCAGGTTGTCTTCAGGCTTGCACCAGACCATAGAAGTGAACACCAATGCACAGTGAGAGCTCATTAACTGTGCTTTTCCCTTAACCACTGAGTTATACTAACTAGGGCTTTCTGGGAATTTCTGGCTGCCTACCTTGGAAATTGATACATACATGTAAAACATATCATTATTACATCGTGTTTAATTCTAGCCACTGTACCAAACAGTATTCAAATTACTATGCAATACAGGTTTACACAAGGAAAAGTGTGCCTTTTGTTATTTTATTTTTTTAGCATAGAAGTGCTAGCATCTTATTTAAATAAAATTATTAGTGGGGCACCTGGGTGGCACAGTTGGTTAAGCATCTGACTTCGGACCAGGTCATGATATCACAGCTCATGAGTTCAAGCCCCATGTAGGGCTCTATGCTGACAGCTCAGAGCCTGAAGCCTGCTTCAGATTTTGCGCGCGCGCGTGTGTGTGTGTGTGTGTGTGTGTGTGTGTGTGTGTTTGCCCCTCCCCTGCTCATGTTCTGTCTCTCTGCCTCTCAAAAATAAACATTAAAAAAATTCAAAAATAAAAATAAAATTATCACCAAAATAAAAAATATATAAATTATAAATTTGTAAAATTATAAATTCACAGAATTATGAATTTGTAAATTATATTAAACAATACCTATATATTTCTAACAGTATATATACACATATATAACATATATAATATTATACATATTGTTAATTCATGATCACTAAATCAAAAGCACTTCAGCGAAGATCTCAGAATCTTCTCTAAACTACTGGCATATTTAGAATGGAGCCTTTCTTATAGATTATTACATTTACTGCAGGCCATCAAACAAAAATTCTGCAGCTCTGAAAAGACTGTTCACTGTCAGTTCAAAGAATTCTTTATCCTTTTAAGAGCTTTGAAGCCTTTGGTGCATTATTCAAGTTGCCTGAAAAACACATAACTGTCATAGCACACACAGGCTTCTTTCTGGAACACTGAAGAAAGATGTACATGTTTGGCCCTTCATATTTCTGGAGAATTTTTTATTTAAGCAGTATCTTATATAAGCAACTAGAAACACATGAATGATGTGTTTAGTTACTAACATGACATTTTCAAGTTGACAGTAAATGATGCAAAAAATCAGAGGCTGCAAGGTCTTAGTGTTGCCATTAATAACAGGAGAATGTGACTTTGACTAATTTGGTAGTGTGTCTGTGGTATCTGTGCTGATAGTCACCCTTATAAAATTAATGGAGGCCAAGATGTATACATTGTGAAGTCAGGGATGCTTGATAAAGGTACATCAGAAATGGCACAAGGGTTAATACTTCGCCTGACTTTTTTTTCAGTTTTAATTTCAACTATTTTATCTGCAGATTCATTTTATCAACTGCCACATTAGAATATGGCCAATTTTACCAACCTTATTTTTAAACAGATGCTAGACAACAGAGAGATTGTGCTTGATGAAAGTTTATTTTGGAATGCCTGTCAAGAAAATCTATTTTCGAAATCATTATTGACTTTATATTCCTATTTTAAACAACCGCAATGTGACTTTGCCTTAAATTCATACATCCCTGTTTAATTCTAAAGTTGTGTTTAAGCTGAAAGTTAATGCAAAACTTGGACGAGCCACCACTCGCTGTCATATAGGAAAGACTGTATCAATCTACTTTCTGTGTCAGACTCCCCTCCCTCCCCTGGGGAGCATGTCATGCACTTGATCCCTCCAGATACATGTGGGAACAGCACTGAGGCCCATACTGTGCCTATGGGGGTCACCTAGAAGCTTTCTAATCAGCTTAACTCACCAGTCAGCTTGTGCCCTGCAGACTCACTCTTCCATTTCCCAGAGGAGGGACTGGGAAGGGCTCCAGGCAGGATCAGGAGGCCAGCCCCAGGCTCTGCTCTGTTGCTCTCTATTATCCCTCTGGAAAGCATCCCAAGCTAGGAGGATCCCAGGAGAGAAAGGACCTTCCATAGCCTCAGTCATTTACCAAATCTCACCGAGGGGAAAAGGGAATAAAGTCGAATGCTAAATACCCTTTTTTGTGAATTTTACAACTGTTCAAACTCTTCCTTGATGCGAGTTCTCATCTGCTAAAGTGAGCCCACGGAGGTGCTCCTGCACTCGGTGACTTCTTAGCTTGCTTATGTAACCGATCTAATTTAAGGCATGTATTTTTAAAATTTACATCCTTCCTGTCCCTGTCCGGGTCATTAATCTGAGTTAGACTGGAAATGATAACACGGCCGGGATCCTATCTGTTCAGTTCACTTTACAAAATGATTGGCCCAGAACCAGATGTGACCCTTAGAGTAAAATTCTTCTGTCGGGCTGACAGTGGTCTTTGAACATCCCCTTCGAGAAATGCTTTCCAGGTGGGGGCCGCTCATCACTAAGTGTCTGTGCTACCAGGTTCCATAACTGAATTCTGATGAAATCGCACACGAGCAGCTCAAGTCCTGTCAGCAACCCCACTAATGCCTGCAGCCCATTAAAAAGAGGCTTCCAGGTCACGGGCTAAAATTTCTGAAGTGTCCCTTTGTTCACAGAAGAAGAAACAGAGGCCCCGGAGGTAAACTGGTTTGTGCGGAATTGCAAAGCTAATTGGCGGCTGTCTCCTGAGGCTCAAGGGTTTGCCCACCAGAGAATAAACAGTGGACAAGTTAAAAATTCTAGAAAGGTAGCTTCTAAGATAAGAGAGAACAAAACAACAATATATACTGACATCAGCTCCTAGCCATCCCTAAAGTTACTCTTTTATGAGCTAAAGCATTTAGTCAGCATGCTGGGTAGTTAACTGAGTGGCTGGGAATGGATTTAAAATGCATTGTTCCGGGGCGCCTGGGTGGCGCAGTCGGTTAAGCGACCGACTTCAGCCAGGTCACGATCTCGCGGTCCGGGAGTTCGAGCCCCGCGTCAGGCTCTGGGCTGATGGCTCAGAGCCTGGAGCCTGTTTCCGATTCTGTGTCTCCCTCTCTCTCTGACCCTCCCCCGTTCATGCTCTGTCTCTCTCTGTCTCAAAAATAAATAAACGTTAAAAAAAAAAAAAAAATTTAAAATGCATTGTTCCTTCAAAAATTAAAAACCAAGATGCTCTAAAATGTAGAGTTTTCAACCCCCAAAAGTAAGCTTCACTCTGCATGTACTTTGTGTGCAAAAAGAATATATTTCATTAAACTCCAGGGTATGTGTTAGTCTGCAAAATTCCTCTCTGCTGCTATCATAATGTGCCTTTGTTAATTTTCAAGATAAATGATTGAAAACAAACAGCAATTGCGAAAGACGGAATCACATGCCACGAAATCCATCTGCTCTAGGGTTTAAAGATGAACTGCACTGTGAACCCACCTGTAAACGGAGTGTGTCTGAAGCCCCTTCTGCAAGTGGTCTGCACAGCGTGTCCAAGGAAGGAAGATGGAGTGACAATCTATGTTATAGACTTTGTGACTTATACACCAACTGGGCTTATTTTTTATTTTCTTTTAATTTGGGGGTTTTTCATAACTTTAAAAGTATTAAGAACTTATGAAAAACATTAGAAAAAAATTACCTGGAATCGCTTAAGAAATGACCATTGTTAACATACAGCTATATTTCCTCCAAGTATTTTATATGCGTATGTATAGACAGACACATAAATAAAGACAGATAGATGGATAAGATTTATTATGGTTTATACAATGTTTTAATCCTTTTCCACACAATACATTTATTTTACTAGCTACTGTCATATATAAGCTTATGTATTTCTTTATTGTTAGAGGTTTGGCTTATTTCCACTTTTTGGCTATTAAAAGAACACTACCATTAGCAATATTCCAACAAAATTTACATGTTATATTTAACCAATTCATTTGCTAGAGTGTTCTTTTTTTTTTTTGAAGTTTATTCATTTTGAGAGAGAGAGAACATAAGTAGGGGAGGCACAGAGAAAGAATGAGAGAGAGAGAATCCCAAGCAGGCTCTGCCTTACCAGCGCAGAGCGTGATGTGGGGTTCAAACTCAAGAACCACGAGAGCGTGACCTGAGCTGAAATCAAGAGTCGAATGCTGAACCAGCTGAGCCACCCAGTCACCCTGCCAAGGCGTTTTTCCTATTCCAACTGAGAGTTCTGTGTTATATGACTGTCTTTATTACTATTGTCTATTGTCCCTCATCAACTTATAACACTAATAAACTTATTGATCTCTTACTCTATGCCAAACACTGTTCTAAGCACTTTTCATACATTTGTACATTTTAATCTTCACAATAACTTTATGAGACAGAACTAGTATTATCTTTTATTATCTTTAAAGAGAAGAAGAAGGGGCGCCTGGGTGGCGCAGTCGGTTAAGCGTCCGACTTCAGCCAGGTCACGATCTCGCGGTCCGTGAGTTCGAGCCCCGCGTCAGGCTCTGGGCTGATGGCTCGGAGCCTGGAGCCTGTTTCCGATTCTGTGTCTCCCTCTCTCTCTGCCCCTCGCCCGTTCATGCTCTGTCTCTCTCTGTCCCAAAAATAAAAATAAACGTTGAAAAAAAATTTAAAAAAAATAAAATAAAAAAAAAAAATAAAGAGAAGAAGAAACTAAACCACAAAGAGAGCCCTCTGTAACTTCCCTAAGGTCACATGGTTAACACAGGATGATCGGGTATTCGAACCCACAAGTCTGGGTCCCAGGCCCTGCTTGGAATTGTGTCTCTAAAGGATAAGATTGCGTGTTTATTAAGCATGCTCTTTTAATATATTTCCCATTTTTAAAAGTACCATGTAAGAACAGGAATATTCATGTGTTGGGATAACAACTAATTTTTTAAGAAAATAAAGCATAGGAAGGAAATTGTCCTAGTGACTCAACCTGCTTCATTAAAACAGCTTCTTTCTGAACCTAAATGTCCATCAACTGATGAATGGATAAAGAAGTTGTGATTTATATATACAATGGAATACTACTTGGCAATGAGAAAAAATGAAATCTGGCCATTTGCAGCAACATGGATGGAACTGGAGGGTATTATGCTAAGTGAAATAAGTCAGGCAGAGAAAGACAGATACCATGTGTTTTCACTTATATGTGGATCCTGAGAAACTCAACAGAAGACCAGCAGGGAGGGGAAGGAGGGGAAAAAAAGTTACAGAGGGAAGGAGGCAAACCATAAGAGACTCTTAAATACTGAGAACTGAGGGTTCGTGGGGGTTGCGGGGGGAGGGGAAAGTGGGTGATGAGCATTGAGGAGGGCACCTATTGGGATGAACACGGGGTGTTGCATGGAAACCAATTTGACAATAAATTTCATATAAAAATAAAATAAAATAAAATAAAATAAAATAAAATAAAATAAAATAAAATAGCTTCTTTCTCAGTACAATTGACATTTGTCTTACTTCTCCTCTTGCAGAATCACAATCCGCAATGTCTCATATTTTTTTGAGAGAAAGACTATAAAGTATAGTTCAAGAAGTTTTAAGTTTATATATAAAGTTTTAAGTTCAAGAAGTGAATAATGGAGCATTGTGATTCCCATATTTGGGACTATCCTGGCAAGTTGCAGCTGAGATGAGTTCTAACTTGACCCTTTTCTAGACACAACCATAGAGGAGATGCTTATCTCTCTACATGCCACATTTCTAACCTAAAAATAGGGCCGTTAACCTCTCCCTTGGTGCTACGGTGAAGATGAAATCAAACACCACAGATAAAACCACTGGCACAGTGGCTAATGTATACTAAATGATATTTTTTTTCGTCTTCTGCCTTGTTCCCTGAAACAAAGCAAATAAAAATAAAACCCAGTTTTAAACAACACAGTTTAAAGTCTAAGCTTTTATAACATAACAGGTACTGTCTCCTTGAGAATAAATCCTTCAGGAACTCCATTTGAAATGTCCCTAGCCCCGCCCCTCCCCCACCCCCGAAGAATATGCAAGCACCCCTTCTCCTTCTCCCAGTGAATACACAGGATGCCTTCAGAGTCTGCTCCCAAATGTTACACTGTTTACAGAGTTTACATCTTACTGGAAACAGATGGACTCAGGACATGATGCTCAGGGACCAGGCCTAAAACTGTATTGGGTGCTTGACCTAATATATCAGGGAGGAAGCTATCTGCATGGTAAATACCCATTACAAGCATCATTTGAGTCTATTGTGGCTGCAGCCCTATATGTATTAAATAATTGTTATTTCCTTCATTCAGTCTGTTCAAATAATAGTCCCTCCTTAGGCCACATGCTGCAGGAAAAATAGGCAATGATTTCAGCAGTCTCCAGGCATGTCAGCCCCTGAAGAATAAATAACATATTTATCTTTAAAAAATTATGTAGCAGGTTGAAAAAAATGTCATTTTTAACAGCCGGCACCAGAGCTCCCCTAAGGGAGAGAACTGTCGTTAAGAAAATACCTGGATAGACTGCTTTAAGCAGGGAGGAATGACCTGAGGGAATGCTCTATGTGAAGACAGCAAATCCAAGACTGCTCCATGAGACGTTAACAGAATCTGGGGGGATGAAGGAGGCATCTAGACAGGAGGGTGGGCGAGTCATCTGGAAGAGTGGAGGGGGCGGTGGACAGCAGCAGGACAGAAAGGTTTGATCATGCAGAAAAAAGAAGTGGGTAAAAAAAAACAACAAAAAAAACCCAACTCCAAGTGACAAGGAAGTCAGGGCATTGAGTTATTCACTAAGTCAGAGTTTGGTTCTGCGACATAAACCGCCTTCATCACTGTGAACCTTCAGTAAAGCTGTCATACACACCAATGTCTCGTTTGAATGGTGGTTTTGGTTTCACTTCTGAGCATGCGAGTGACAGAAAAGGAAGAAGCTCCAGTGACTGAGATAAAAATCTGATGGAGAACTCAGCGGAAATATGAAAACACATCTAGGGTGAACATGAGAACATGAGCCCCTAGGAAATAAGAGACACTGGGGGGAGTTGGGAGTTTAAGTCAACTTTCTGTAAACTTCAAAGGGACCTAACATAAAGTCTACATGAATGAAAAGAAGCACTCTCCAGTTGACAAGCATAAAAAGAACAGGACAAAGAGGCACTTTCCAAGGGACTTGGGGAAATGAATTTAGACTTCATCTATTTCTGTTGCAGCCTTATATTTTTTTTCCAGATGCTTGAGCTTTCAAGAGTATGACTTACTATAAAATCATTTTATATGCATTCTAAATGAACTTAAGTCACTGTTTTGGTGAAAAGTAAGGCATTCCTTCTATAAGCTATGAACAGAGTGGTGTCAAAACTGAATTTCCTGGATGCAGGCTCTGAGTGTGCTCAGAAGGCAGTAAGTGTGGCCCATGGTGCCTCCACTGTTTCTTGAACACTTGTATGGAATTAGAAATGGCCACTGAAGAGTGGCTCCCTCTCTGAAAACCCAACTCAACAGCCCAGCGAAGTATGCATGTGTCACACACACAGTATAGCATTTCTGGCCTCACCTCATCTCTCTCTTCACAGGTATCCATCCTTCAAAGCAAAGCAACCAAATCCTCACCCCCTCCACCATTCCTCTGGCCTACTCCACCATGCTCACCAACAACCTCCTAATTATGCACTTACAATCTGTCCTTTGTCCCCATCCCTTTCCTTGTTCCCTTAGTCCCAGAATATTAACAGTAGCCCTGTCATTAAACTAGTCACCCCAGCTGGGAATCCTTGACTTTGTGTTCGCTATGCATCCCATTATTACTCTGATCCTAACTTCTCCGTCATTATGTAGTTCTTCTTCCTCCACAAGTATCTGAAATGCTTTGTGTTTCCAGATCCAGTCCTGCATTCTGTTTGCTTACTCCATATGCATGCCATGCTTCACCTGTCACTGAATGCCTCTCCAGATATCTCATCTCTCCCAGATCCTAACCTCTACTTCCAATCTCTACTTCCCAAAAGCATGTTGCACAGGTCCCTCTAGGTATCTCATCAGATAACTCAGTATCTCCATGTCTGGACCAATGGAGACAACAAGAGACACCCTGCCAGGATTTAGCCTTCCTCCAACCAGGTGCATCTCACAGCTATACCAAGGAAACAAAATCAGATATTTGCAAGGCAAAAACAGTATCTTCCACTAGCCATATAATAATGGATAAACTCCACCCATATGAGAATTAAGAAGATGCCAGAGATTCCAATCTTGCTGCCCCACTTGTCCCTATCTCATTATAAGTCATCACTTAAGCAACCATCTGAGCCACCTCTGTTTTTTAAATTTGCATTTAAATTCCATTTAGTTAACGTACAATGTAATATTAGTTTCAGGTATACAATATAGTGATTCAGCACGTCAACACCCCCTGGCGCTCATCACAAGTGCTCTCCGTAATCCTTATCACCCATGTAACCCCTCCCCTCACCCCCTCCCTTCTGGTCACTTATGCAGTTATGGGGGCTGGCTAGCCAAGTCCAGTTCCTTTTTTATAGTTAGGAGTCTGTTTCTTGGTTTCTCTCCTTCCCTCTCCCCCCTTTTTCTCATTTGTTTTGTTTCTTAAATTTCACATATGAGTGAAATCATATGGTATTTGTCTTTCTCTGACTGACTTATTTTGCTTAGCATACTATACTCTAGCTCCATCCATGTCTTTGCAAATGGCAAGATTTTATTCTTTTTTATGGCTGAGTAACATTCCATTGTGTATATATACCACATCTTCTTTATCCATTCATCAGTTGATGGACATTTGGGCTGTTTCCATAGTTCAGCTATTGTAGATAATGCTCTTACAAACATGGGGGTGCAAGTGTACCTTTGAATTAGTATTTTTGTATTCTTTGAGTAAATACCTAGTAGTGCAATTTCTGGATTGTAGGACCATGTCTTATTTAGAAATTATTTCATCTATCTTAATTATAATATCATAATTAACTGAGCAACTGTAATAATGATTTCCCTTTCCTTCTAGAAAAATATATCTTTATCTCCACTACATTTGGTGCTTCCTAACAATATGTTTAATAGAATGGCTCTGTAGACCAAAACTTCCTCATACCCACTCTACTCTCAATGTACTACCGTCAACATTTATCCTAAGCTCAGCCACTAAGAGCTTCCCAAAGTTGTGGTTCCTAAAATTGCAGTTCTCAAAATGCATTCTACATACACAAGTCCTCATAAGGTGCTCCATTTTTAAAATGATATTCATAATAAAAAAAACAGATGAACATAGGGGAAGGGAAGGAAAAATAAGATAAAAACAGAGAGGGAGGCAAACCAAAGAGACTCTTAAATACAGAGAACAAACTGAGGGTTGCTGGAGGGGATGTAGGTGGGGGGATGGGCTAAATGGGTGATGGGCATTAAACAGGGCACTTGTTGGGATGAGTACTGACCACACAGAGCCTGCTTGGGATTCTCTGTCTCCCTCTCTCTACTTCTCCCCTGTTTGTGTGCTCTCTCTCTCTCTCTCTCTCTCTCTCTCTCTCTCTCTGTCTCTCTCAAAAATAAATAAATTTTAACAAGGCAAAGGAGAGTCACCAAAGGCATAAAAGAAAGAAAAAAGAAAGAATAAATCCTGGATGACCATATAATTGGACTTGTTTATTCATTTAGAAATGACAGCTACAGGGGCACCTGGGTGGTTCACCTGGTTGAGCGTCTGACTGCAGCTCAGGTCATGATCTTACAGTCAGTGAGCTCGAGCCCTGCATCGGGCTCTCTGCTGTCAGCTCAGAGCCTGGAGCCTGCTTCGGAATATGTGTCTCGCTTCTTTCTGTCCCTCCCCCCACTCACACCCTGTGTGTCTCTCAAAAATAAATAAACACTAAAAAATTTTTTAATATTAAAAAAAGAAGAAATGACAGCTACAAACTTGTATCCTCCTGATGTCAGATAAAATTTTTCATAGAGCAAAGAATAATATTCATAGCCCTGTAATAGTCTCTTTAGTGATTTGATGAATGTTCTTGGTACACAGAATAAAACCATTCTTTTGGTTGTGAATGTTGCTTCAAGGGCTATTTCACTACTTCATTAAGAAGAATCTCCAGATTGTGCATGTGTGTGTTATATGAAATACATTCATGGTAGCTGTTTTTCTAGAGATGATAAAAAATCTAGAAAAGTAACCTTTGTTGGAATTCTTTACACATGTGTATTTCCAGAAGCAGGGTGAGCTAATGATTGGTGTGATAAATGCTTGTTCATATTTTTATCAGATCAATAATAAGCTTGGTTTCTGAATAACTTGGAAAGTTACACTAAGAATTAATATCACACCATCTTTGCATGGAATTTTTCTCTATTTTGTTATTAGACTGAGAGTACACTATATTCCAACATTTCTAAGGATCTTCTTCATAAACTCTCCACTCTTTTAGGCCTGTGTTTAGTCAGGGAATAGATAAGCCAGAACCTTATAGACCAGCCAAGGGGCGCCTGGGTGGCTCAATCAGTTAAGCATCAACTCTTGGTTTCTGCTCAGGTCATAATCTCATGGTTCATGAGTTTCAGCCCCGTAGCAGGCTCTGTACTGACAACATGGAACCTGCTTGGGATTCTTTCTCTCCCTCTCTCTCTGGCCCCCTCTCTCTCTCTCTCTCTCTAAATAAAATAAACATACGTACATACATACATAAGCCAAAATAATACTTTGATAATTTTTTGTACTTTCATAGTGCTTAGTAAGTTCCAGGCACTGTTCTATATGTTCTTAACACTTACAACTCCCAATGAGGTAGGAACTATTGTTATTCCCATTTACAAATGATAAAATGGAAGCACAGAGAGGGTAAGTAATTTGCCCAGAGTTACAACAGCCAGTAACTCAGGGCATGAAGCCAAGGTAGAGGCTTCAAAGCAAACAATGGTAGTTGCAGAACCATGATCCAAGGCAGGGAGTCGGTTGAAGGATCAAGGAGAGGGAATGCTTCATGGACCAGGGTTCAACAGCAAAGCAGCAGCAGAAGGAAAACAAAAAACAAACAAACAAAAAAAAAAACTAGACTGTATGTCTCTGAGCCATGGCTTAAAGATTCTTAGAACATTCTCTGACTGAGGGCAAAATTGGTCTCATTGTTTAGGGCAGGCTCCAACCTTATAGATGGTATTTAGTAAACTCACTTAGGGACGTTTTACTTTAAGGGGCTAAGGATCCTAGACAATCACTGTGTATCTCCTAACCAAACATGTCTATATCCTCTCTTCTGACTGCATGATGAGCATTTCCTCCCCTCAATTTTAAAAATGAGCTGTTCCATTTTCTCCACTATTGCTCATCTGTCCACCTTGAAAGAAATTCCCTGCTCCTCAAAGGATCCCCATCACACAGAATCTGATCAAGTTACTCTTCTTCCATAAAATCCCTCTTTTCCTTTTAAAGGAGGAAATAGCCACAATATTTATTATCTGCATATTTCACACAGTCATGTATTTCATTGAAATGTTTTGTTTTTCTGCATGAGCATCTCGCCTGGCAAATCTCTGTGGCCAAAGACCATTTAGGATTACTTACCTCTATGACTGACTCATAATGCTCATTAGTGTGGATAGCTGGTACAAAATGCCTAATGGGCATTTGTTAAATGAACATATCAATGGAAAGCATAATTTATGTGTTACCCTGCTTTTTCCATAAACCCATTCATGTGTGGTCCACAAAAAATGCCCAATAAATCTTGATTAATTCCTTCGCTGTTGAGTCAGAAATTGTGGAATTAACAACAAATACTATTATTACAATCTAGTATTTGTTATTTTAAGTGAATAACAGTTAACAATATGAAGTGCCTCAACTGCTTTGTTTAATTGCACAGAACCCATGCTACAAATACTACCCCAGGGATTCATTTCTAAAGAAGGCAAACACTTTCTTCCTTCTTTCACGCCAGGGAGGACACACAGCATATGTTTTGGTCCTAGTTGGTCTTCTCTGTCTCTGACACATAGCTGACAACAGTTCATAAATTTGAGTTTTCATGGTGATAGCAATTAGAAAGAAGGCTTGTAACTCAAGGCTACCAAGTCCCTTTGCATCAATATATTCTGGGTTTGCTTTGACCTTTTTGAAAACGTTGCATATGTATGCTGCATGTTTGCATGTATTCTTTCTGGCATTACACTGAGACTGTGAAGTTAAATGTCATTGCAGCCTAGATATCCAAGCCACCTTATCATATGACATTATTTGGGATATAATCACAATGAGCAAATCTGTTCCATAGGAACTGTTTAAAAGGTAGGCATGTACCTTTTTTGGTAATTCTTTGTGAAAACATCTCTACTGATGCCATGTCCTTTTTATTCTTCTCCCCCTCAAATACTTTTTTACTTTATTTATTTAAATTTCAGACCAGAACTATAGGGCAGGTCACATAACAATTTATATCTCTATAATGAGAAAAGATCTCAGTTGATCACATGTGTAATACTGAACGCTTAATTTTAAGAATGCTCTTACTTTTTAATACAAACGGACAAGATGACACAAAAATACACCAAATAGGATTTTAAAAATGAGACACTTCTAAAATTATTGTTACTATGCATAAAATATTAGTCTTTTTACTTCCCCCATTAGACCACTCGCCCTCCTCAAAGAATTTTATCTCTGAGAGAATAATTCTTTGGTTGCTAGAAGTTCCACTTTTTTCCCTCTGTCTTTCCACTGCTCGAGCATGCTTGAAACTCTCTTTAATCATCCTCTATGCCAAGCATCAGGCACAGTGCCTGGCACACTGTAGCACTCAGTAATTGTTTGATCAGTGAATAAGGGAGAATCTTTTGAAGTTACACAAACGAACCAAAATCTTTCTTTTGAGGATGGATGATAAAAAAACATTTGCCTCAAAGGATAAAGTACTCTTTCAAGTTGAATCTGTCTACGAATCTAAAAATTCAAAGGCTCTAGTACATTACCTCGGCATTTTATTTTTTTTCCATACCACTTTGAAACAATAATTTTGTTTTATCTAGCTTTTTAATTTCCTTCAATCACAATCATGAAAAACTGAGAAAGTAGTCTGTGTTCATGTTAGCCTGCAAAATATAGCGTGTTGCAAACTCACAAAAACAATCTGCCATAAATAGGACAGTGATAGTCTCACGTATCTTCATATTCTCAGTAATTAAGAGGAAAACCGATTCGAAGTCCAAAGCTGAATTCACACTGATTCAGTTTTGTATTAATTCTAAATGCAGACGAAGATATTTACTTCCTTTTTTATATAAGATTTTTTTTAATGTTTTCTTTTTATTTATTTTTGACAGAGAGAGAGACAGAGCATGAGCAGGGGAGGGGCAGAGAGAGAGGGAGACACAGAATCCGAAGCAGGCTCCAGGCTCTGAGATGTCAGCACAGAGCATGACGTGGGGCTCGAACTCACAGACTGTGAGATCATGACCTGAGCTGAAGTCGGTGGCTTAACCGACTGAGCCACCCAGACACCCCTACTTCCTTTTTTTTTACTACACCATAATAACATTTTTTAAAGTTTACTTATTTATTTTGAGAGAGAGACAGAGAGAGTAAATGGGGGAGGAGCAGAAAGAGGGAGAGAGAGAATCCCAAGCACGCCCTGCACTGTCAGCCCAACACGGGGCTTGAGCTCACAAACTAAGAGATCATGACCTAAGCTGAAATCAAGAGTCAGCAGTTAACTGATTGAGCCACCCAGGCACCCCACCCCCCCCCCCACAATAACATTTAGAGAATCAAAAGTACTTCAAAACCCTCAGAAGAAAAGTATTATCTAACTTGTAAATAGTTACCTCCTCACACTGTAGCGACCACTTTTTGCTTATTGATGGAGTAAAATATATTTCTTTCATTTCAGATATGTGAATGGGTGGTGTCTTCTCATTTTTATAAGTGTGTCCCCTTGGACATTTTTCCCTATAGTCTGAATTTGGCAGTTCTCTTTTCCCGTTGCACTGCCCATAAGTGCCAAGGTCAGCCCCATGGCATGGTACTAACACCACCACACCTGCTCCCCTACCAGCCCAGCCTCTGGACACAGGAGTCCCCAACCCTGAGGTCCAGAGCAACAGCTCATCTTTGGCTCTCTGGACCCAATCAACTTTGGTTTTGTGCCAGCTACCAATTTTCCCATTAAATTCTAGTGCTGTCCCTGAATCCAACCCGAACACAGCACTGTGTTTCTCTGCATACGCAAGTCTTGGCTGTGGTCGTGAACTTACGTCCGGAGTGAGTGATAGGGGACAACCCTGAGCTAGGTCCAAGGCCACGTCACCCTTCCCTAGCAGTTTCACTGCCTTGTCCCTCCCCATCCTCCCTTTAAATCACATCATTGCTCTACCCTACACAGTTGTCACCAGCCCTAGAGACAACCTAGCAGTGGCAGAAAGCCACCCTGCCAGTGAGTACTGCTCGGTGGGCCAATCCAGACCTATATAGTTGGTAATTGTCCTTTAGTGGAACGTATACTGTTGCAGAAATCAAATAGAAGTCATCTAACCAATAACATTCTAGAAAACAACATCATTCTTTTCTACTCTGTATCACTTTCACATAAAAATTTTGCCTGTCATCCTTGGGCCATGCTAATCTTCTCAAATTGTTACAATTTTAGTAAATGTGCTGCAGAAGCAAGTGCTCACAGGAAAAAAAATTTTAACTTTTTTTTTTTTTTGAGAGAGAGAGAGAGAGATGTGGAGCATGAGCAGAGGAGGGGCAGAGAGAGAGGGAGACACAGAATCTGAAGCAGGCTCCAGGCTCTGAGCTGTCAGCACAGAGCCCGACATGGGGTTCAAACTCATGGACCGCGAGACTAGGACCTGAACTGAAGTCAGACGCTCAACCGACCAAGCCACCCAGGCACCCCTTACATAAAAATTTTTAAAAATCAAAACAAAGAGAGGGTTGAAATTGAACAGTATTATTTTTTAGTAAGCTGCATGTTTTCTTGGGTCTGATTCTAAAAGCAGAAAAAACATATGCTCTTGCTAAAAAAGGTGATTGATACAGATTCTCTAACTCTTTGGCTACAAACTATGGGAAAGTACTTACCGACTCACTAACTCAAAATAGCCTTATGAATTCCCTACATTCTTATGTGAACTATCATTTAAAAGGTAAACTAGGCATTTTTCTTCTTTTGAAATTTATAAATTTCAGGGCATTTTATACACTGGGCTTGATCTTTTCTTCATAGCAGAGAAACCTTCTGAACCTTCTGAATATGCTAGCAAGTTCTTCTGTGTTCCACTGAGAGCCCTAAATACAGAAGGTCTGGGAGAAGAAAAGTGGGGAAGTTTGCATGGTGTTGCTAAGAGAAACCTGGTGGAGTTTATTACTTCCCTGTCTCAAGAATCCCTGTTCACCAAAATATATAACTATAAATTAAAATAGATGGATTGATAAATAAAACTTTCTAACACAGATAATTATCAACCACAAGCTAAGGGGCTGCACATGACATTAAG
Organism: Prionailurus viverrinus; assembly: GCF_022837055.1. Lineage (NCBI taxonomy): Eukaryota > Metazoa > Chordata > Mammalia > Carnivora > Felidae > Prionailurus > Prionailurus viverrinus. Next base: position 73,584,146 of record NC_062561.1, read on the forward strand.
CTACGCTGGAGAAACTGAGGCCAAAATTTCGAGAACCTAATGTGAATATAGTGGGATCCTAAGAATGAATATAGTGGGATCCTAAGAATTTTGCAATCCACACATTGCAAAAAAAGACAGCACTCAGAAGCCAATGGCTACAGTGCACCTGGAAGGATTCACGTTCCCAAGCAGGTGTCTGCCCCCTCACTCTGGTTCTGACCACCATGATCGGCCACCCCTCCTGCTGTCCACTCGGGCTTTTCTGGCCACAACCTGGAAGCACTTGAAAGAGGAGAGAAATGCTTCAGAGCCGCTGCAATGACTCAGCACATTAATGCTGACTCCACGGTTATCTGATTTGGAGCCAGCCTGGCTTGTGACCTCGGGTCACCCAATCCCACCCACTGCAGACTGACCAGCTGGCCATACCTGGTGTAAAACTTGTTCTTTGGGCTTGCGTCTCATGAGTTCCCATGAATCAGTGCTCAATACTAAACTAGCCTTCCTGGTTTTTTTAAGCCTTTTGTCACACCAGAGATTCATGGATAGGTTTTGAAAATGGCTTGATAATATTCCACTAATGGCTCTACATTTTGTGGGGCTGTGCTGTTGTTAATAAAAGGTCTGTTTTCCATGAGTTCAAATTAACTGACAACAACTAAGGGAGTTTAAAAGAAGTCAAATTTTACCTGCCAAACATTTCCTACTATATGCTCCAGAGCAAAATAAATATGGAAATTTCTACATGTTTTCAAAGCAGAAGATTCAAACATATTATTCTTCTCGAGGGTAAATCTTTCACCCTATTATCTTCCAGAATTTCAAATGTAACAGGAAAATGTGAGATCAGTATCCTAAACCACTTCCACAGGTAAGATCATATTACTATTTTTTTTTAAAGGATTAGCACGTCAGCTTGTTCTGGGTTTTCATATATAGAGTATTCACTACAGTGTCAACTACATGCTAAGTACTCAACAGACAAGAATTCTGAGCTTTTCCTTTAAGGCGTGGGTAAGACTTTGTGATTTCCAAGACAAAAGTTAGCAAAACAGGGGCTCCTGGGTGGCTCAGCTGGTTGAGACTTCGGCCTAGGTCATGATCTCGCTGTTCCTGAGCTCGAGCCCTGCATCAGGCTCTGTGCTGACGGCTCGGAGCCTGGATCCTGTTTCACATTCTGGGTCTCCTTCTCTTTTTCTGTCCCTCCTCAACTCATACTCTGTCTCTCCCTCTCAAAACTAAATAAACATTAAAAAAAAAGTTAGCAAAACATACACCAGATAGAAGAGATCACTGTAGCTACAGCAGTGGCTTGAGACTCAGCAGGATAAGAAACATCTCTATAAGAACACATTTTTTAAAGCTTAGCGTCAACCAATACAATGAATGTCAGGGCCAGTAGAGTGCAAGACCACAGTGAAAACCCAGTGTGGTTCTGGCATCTCTTAGGAACACAGCAGGCCACAGCAACAGCTCTGGTTTCTTTGGAGGACATGTGTGACTTTGGCCCTCTCTGGGAGATTGAGCTTACAGCGCTTTGAGCAGAAGTCACAGACATCAGAGGCACGTGGAATGTACTCATCAGGCTGAGATGAAAATGACCTTTGCCCAGGGCCAGCCCTTTGCTCATGGTCTTTCCGGGGTCAGCAAATAAGAGAGGCAGTTTTTCAGGCAATAGGAAAAGAATCCACACATTGCTGTCCCCTGCCAACCCCACTTTTCCATCCACAAACCCCTGTCAACAGGCTCCATGTTTCTTCCTCCAGAAGACGCTGCAGGTGGGAGGTCAGGTGTTCAAAACCACTTCAGAAGGCTCCCTCTTCTCTGCTGTGACATTTTCTGGCATCCTATCAGCTGGCTACTGAGTCTTCGGCATTCACTTTGTACAATGAATTAATGTATAAGAAACTTGCTGATGTTTGCAGGCTCAGCACTCTTAATATTAGAAAATGACAAAACTTACTTATTGAATTTGTTTTTTTAATTGTCCTCCTTTGGAGAAGGGAACCTTCCATGCTTTCCATGCGCCTTGTTACTACCGCAAGGACTAAATTCATCCTGACTGGCCTCTTCCCATAAAGGGCCAGAGCAAAAGCAAATGTACGTGCGCGTATCATATCATGATTCTCCGGGAAGGGGACTGCTTACTTCCAGGGGTGTAGATGGCTGGCACCTGAATGAAATCAAACACTGAAGAAAAATGCCACTTGAGGCAAGAGAAGAGAAGGGGCACAAGGCCTCTGGGGTGGTATCTATAATGTGCTGCTGAATTTCACATGACTTTCATGAACCACGAACTGCATGCTTTACAATATTTTCCCAAGGCATTCTTTTCTAACAAGGCTCATTTTGTTTTGCATCCTTTTTGCTGTATAATATGCAAAAGAAAGAAAAGCACAATCGCTGGAAGTTCCGTCCCTGGGATTTGAAGTGCCCTCACTTGCATGCTGAGAAGGGTTATAATGAATATTTTTGGCATCAGCTGCTGAGAGCAGCTTGGTACTAGCAGCACTTGATTCAAAATGTCATATGATACAATAATACACAAATTGAGTGCACAGAGGGGGGAAAAACATCATGCAACCTGTCATAGGTACAGCAATTTCTCGTGAGTATTCAAGGAGACAGAGGTAGAAGTAGAAACGTGAAATCTGAAAAAAATAAACAGTCAACATCCACAAATGCTAGAAAAAACATTGTTAACAAATGGAACATAGCAATTTTTGCGTAATTGTAATACCAGTGGTTTCTTTAGTCAAAACCGTAGAATTCATTTATGAATGATCTGGTACAATTCAAGTGCTAAAGTCAGGGGCACCTGGGTGGCTCAGCCAGTTAGGCATCTGACTCTTGATTTTGGCTCAGGTCATGATCTCACGGTTTGTGGGTGCAAGCCCCTGTTTGGGATCCTCTTCTTCCCTCTCTGATACTCCACTGCTCATTCTCCTCTCTCTGTCTCTCTCTCTCTCTCTCTGTCTCTCTCTCTCTCTCTCTCTCACACACACACACACACAATAAACTTAAAAAAAATTACTGAAGTCAATGAGAAAGCATATCTACTTAATATAATCAAATACATTTCCTATTAATTTTTAATAACTGGTTTTCTTAAAATAGCAGCCCTTTTCTCCACTGCTTAATTTTTGTTTTCAACTGGTCTTTCTTCAGAGGCAGATTTAAAAAACAAACAAACAAAACAAAGCAAAAAACCCTACCTATTCCTGAATACAATTTGGGTAACTATTAGAACTGCCTTATCTAAAAAATGCCTAAATATTGGCTATGAATTATCTAATAGCAACTTTAAAAATAAGTACATTCCAAATATTAATTTCAAAGACATTCCTTGAACACCGTGGTGTCCCCTTGTCTCACACTTTCTCATTTGTGTTTGGACATTTGGATAGTTACCATGTTAGCCATTCCTCTCTTTATTTCCAGTGTTTTTCTAATTGTTCGGCTACTTCTGTTCCTTGCGTCAATTAGTGACATCTTCCCAAATTAATTTTTGTTTCATATTATATCGACTACCTTTGTCCAAGTGCTGGCTCCCCAAACCAGTTGTTTTATTCAGTGTAGTTGCTTCCTCCCTCTGTGCCTCAGTCCCCTTGTCCTCGTAAGGCTTCGGTGAGGACTGATGAGTTAGGGGGGCTCTTAGGACTGCATCTCGTGCATAGGGAGCTCTGTGTTCCTATTCCCATCTTGAAAGTGGAATTTTTTTAAATGTGAATACATATTATTAAAAGTATTTTAATATATCATTTTTTATTTGTTTCTCCCCCATGGGTCTACAGATTACTTCCGTTTAGGTCATTGGTTCGATTATTTTAAGTTAGCCATCTGTAGAATTTTAAAACAAGGAAGAATCCTAAAAATCATGTTTTCCAACTTTAGTTTACTATAGTAGGTTCCTAGTCATCATGATTATTGTCATCAGGCTTTTGTTAAACAACTAATTACACTACTCAGGGACTCTGATGCCACTGAAGTGCATTTGTCATCTAAGCTTTGGGCCTGGAGATGTCCTTGAGAGTATCGACTAATTCAATCTGTCCTGATTCATTGTTTTCATAGCATAAATCTTTACCACATACTGCACTGGGATAACTAGCCATGGTATAGGTAGGAAGGATTCCTGTAGGCTTTCCTCACCCCTATGCAGACTTCATTCATTCTTTTCCTTCGACTGTTCAGCCCAGTGTGGCTTATAACCCGTTCGCACAATTACCATGCACTGGATCCTGAAACCACCTTTCTGAAGGTAGGGGCAAGGCAGCTATAACTGCCTTTTCCTCCTCTTGCAGGAAACTAGGAGTCAAAGGTTAGGATCATGCCCAGGGGCAGAGAATTAGATGTGCCACAGGATCTGTAAAATCCAGGCCTTAGGATTTCCCTTCATAACATGTTTTTACAGTGCATGCTATTTCTCCCCAGATGTGTCACTACCACGTCAGCAGAAGCAAATATCCTAGTGAGGGGCAGAGAACCAAAACAACGTAGAAACGGAAAAATAATGCCTGATTGGGCAGTAAGCCATTCACTCATTCAGCGGTTTAAGGTTAAGTTCACACTGGGGCTGTCTATACGATGTAGATATTGGGGCAACAGATGATTGAGTTCCATATTCAGCCAAGATGCGATTGAAAAAGAAAGTCTTTTGGGGTTATAGAAGAGAAAACCTACAAAGAATTGGCCTCGACCTCATCTGCCTATAGACAACGGTGGTGTTAAGTTTAAACTGTTGGGACTATGCTTTTTGTTCTTTACTGAGGGTTAGGAAACGATTATTGTGTAAATAAGGTAAATGAGTGTCATTTCTAAAATGAAATGTTTTCACATTCTTATCACAAAAATTTCAGTAAAAGGAAGTCTGTGTAATATCCTCATGATATCTCCAGGCCCACAAAGGCAACAGATGGTCTCTGGGTTTTAGAGATCTCTTTGTGTTCTATATTAAAATGTTTCCAAAAGATTGACATAGTGTAAGAGTCTGATTCCTTATTAAAAGATTCATTCTCAGGTTTTGTATGACTTCTACGAAGTATGAGATATGAGCCATTGTGGTTTGTGGCTTAGGTTGATGGCACAAACTTTTCCCTACACCATACCGGAATTACTTTCCATCTCCCTACACCATATTGGAATTGTTTGGTCTGCAAATAGGGCAGTGATTAGTTGCCAGGTCAATGATTAGTTGGCCTGGTCATCCACTGATATGCTGCAAGGTGATTATCAAGTACATTTTTGCTAAAAGGACTCAAGAGCAGAAAAATGTTTAACTGCCATAAATTCTAACCACAGGATGAAACAAAACTGAACAAAGGAATGGTAAATTTAGTCTCGAGCTTAGAACCCTGAAGCACACAACTGCAGAAGCACAAGTGTGTGACCGTGGCATGCCATTTTCCTTCCAAACCACTGCCAAAAACAGCCTTGGAGCCTGTGTTTCCTTCAGTCAGATACTAATACTAAAGCTCCAGAAATGTAAAACAAGACAGCAAAATGGGAATTCAGTAGGAGTGCTGAGATGTCAGGAGTGCTGACATTAAGTGTATTTCTTTGGCTAGTCACAAAATCCTCATCAAGAGGCCAAACTGTCTAATTCTATCATGAGGAGAACATGGATGAAAGAACTTAACTACTGCACATATTCCCATTTCAATATGGTAAACCATCTGAGTATAACAATCACCAGAGGCAATGGGGAGAAGTCTGACTACTAACTGGGCCAGGTGATTAAGGTCAACATTGACAGCATTACTTCATATTGGTAAGTATTGATAGGTACCCTGCATACGATGTGATGAAAATGACACCTTACATCTGAAACCTTCCTCCCCAAAACCCATAATCCTAAGCTAAACATGAGGAAAATGTCAGATAAACCCAAATTAAGGAACACGCTACAAAACATTTGACCAGTTTGACAGTTTTCAAAACTGTCAAAGCTATCAAAAATGAGGAAAGCTTCCCAAACTGCCCCAGTGTAGACAAGTCTGATGGGGACATGATTAGCAAATGTGATGTGGTATCCTGGATGGGATCCAATTACAGAAAAAGAACCATAGGTAAAAACTAATAATATCCTAATAAAATACAGACTTGTATTAATAATAATGTATCAATATTAATTAATTGTCACAAAGGTACCACACTGATGAGATTCTAATAGGGAAAAAAAGGGTATGGGGAACCCCTTGTATTATCTTTGTGACTCTTCTATAAATCTAAAACTATTCTGAAATAAAAGTTTTCTTAAAAATAAAAAAGTCTCTCCTTCAATTCAACTGATATCTGTGGATCGGAATAATTCAAGTAAGCAACTATTTTTGTATTTCTTCTGCTTTACAGAGGAATGTGATGGGAGCCATGGGAAGCTGCCCGTGCAGCCGGGATGCCCTCGCAGACTGCCCATGCAATGGATATCTGCTCCCCCCCATACAGGCCCCCCGTTTTATTTATGCAAGTTGGCCTTGTTATTCTAATTATGTAATTTAATTATTTTTGAAATCACAAGCATAATTGCAAAAGAGAGAGTTGCTATTTCTGTGAAAAAAAATAGATTGAATGATTTGAAAAAACTTGATAAAGGCAAATGGCTAAAAATACTCCTTTGAATATGGGTGTTCTTGTACCATAAAAGATTGGAAGAAAATGTCATGAAAATCAAGAAAGATTCTGCACTCAGATTGCTTACATCCTTCAAGTTCTGCTCCACTTAAAGACACCAAAATTAGAAATCAGAGATCATGGGTGTGATTTCTACAAGAACTCAAATCAGTTCAACCACAATCAAAGAAACCCCATGGGGGTCAAAGTACTGGTGAATGAGCATTAACATAAAGTGAAATGTTGAAGGCACATGTGTATCATTTTTAATAATTGCCCTGTTTTATTGCTTTTTTCATTAACTTATCTTTTCAATTAACCAATTACTACTGATCCCAACTGACTATCCAAGCCATTCTACTGAAGATGATTTTTACTTTCATCTTTTATGCCTTAATATTTTACAGCACATTTTCAGCTTTCCTTTAACTGGTAAGTTCAGGTTTTTATTTTGCACTGTTTTATAATGAGCCCATTGCACAATTCTGTCACCTTCCCCCCCTTCCACCCGTGGACTCCAGACACAAGGGCAATTGCCTAATTATGCTGTGCTGCTCTAAGAAGCACAGTCGTTAAAGCGCCTTCTTAGGGGAATGATGTAAAAGTGCCAAGGGAAAACTAAAGACAAAATCCCCAAGAAAAAAGAAGCTTATTTTTTTTTAATATAAATTCAGCGTCTGGGAAAACAATATCATTTCCTCTAAGTGAGTCTGTTTTCAAAGAACTCTAAGTAAGAGTCGAGCAGAGTACTGATTAAATGTGACATGCTTCTCTCTTGGCTTCTAGACGATAAATTCTGCACCAGATGATGACACTGGATGTGAATCTGTTTCTCATATCGTGCTGAGAACAAGATCACTAAGACATACTTTACCTTTCCCAACAGAGTCCATCTTTTCAACGATGGTGACAAAGCTGTTTCTTCCTACGTCAGTAGAAAACTCATTCTGATCAAAGTTGAATAGTACCAAGGGGTTAGAATTTTCTAAGTAAAAGAACAGCAAGATGCCCTAAGGACACAAAGAATGGAATTAAATGGTTATTTTCAAATTCAGCTATTCACCAAGTATATATTAAAAATTAGTGTGGTCCTGTCTGGAATATGCTTCAGAGGAGTAATTTTAAAAATAGGATGTTTGTAAGAATACAGTTGAGAAAGAAATTGAGGAGTTGAGATGAATGCGAACTATCCCTTAGGAATATAAAGCAGTGCCGAACATCCAGAAACCAATGCTTCTTGGGATTAAGAATTGTGCAAGTTTAAAGGTTAGGATTTTCAGCACGCACATAGGTTCGGTTGGACTTCTTATATTTCCATTATGAGCACTGTTGCCATAAATACCGGCAGGCAAGTAGACAAGAGATCAAGAGGAAAATCAAACAGGAAAAGGACTATTGAGGCTTTCTGGACTTCAACCCATGACCTCCTGTCTCTCCCAGTTTAGAGGAGGGGATGGACAGGGGAGCAGAAACTCAGTGGTAAAGACGCTGGGTGGGGGAGGGGGTTCTCCAGGAAGCAGAGCAGCAGGAAGGCCAAGGCTCCTCAATTCTTTCTTCTTCTTTGCCTCCCACAAGAATTAACCTTGAGACTCAAAGCACAACACAAAAGGGAAAGAAGCCAATGAGATGAGCTGGGAAACATAGCAGAAGCTCCCAAAGACCGAGGGAGGTCAGATTTTGAGAACTCATATGCTAGAGTAACACACAATGTGAGCACCCCCCCCCAATAACATTGTAGAACACCAGAGGGAAAACGAATCCATAAGCCAAACACAAAAATCCAATAAACTTTAAAAGCTCGCGAATCTGATCCCCAAACAAACTGCTGTTTGCCTAGGTATTCCATCTTTCAAGTGCCTGAAATTAAAATTTATTAACGGATATTGTTAAGGTTACCTATTCTACCTTTAGAACATACGTCTATCTCCTGCTACATTCTCATAGAATTTCAAATCTGCCATGTGAGGAAAACACAAACTTTTAATCAAAAGCAGAATCATACACGTAAAGGAGACCGCGCTGTTTTATAAATGCAGCAACGAAGAGCAGCCTTCGCTTCACAGCCTGGCTCATAACTCAACTCTCCCTCCAAGCTTCTTTGTTGGTTCCTCACATCCTTCTTCCCTGCACCTAAACTTACAGCAGCAGCATGTATATTCTCTGCCTTCTCACCTAATTGCCACTGGACGCTTCCGTACAGGTGTCTGCATGGCATGCATCATCTAAACCAGCATCTTTCCCCAGACTCTGTAGTCCTCTTGTTTTCCCTAAATGAGGGAAGTCAGCATCATCTGCTCAGGATCAAAACTTCCATATGATCTTCCATCACCCTCCCGCCCTGATCTCCCACATGTGGTCAGCCACAAAAATCTGCCCACTCTGTCTCCACACCAATTCTAGCTCACAGCCCCATTTGATTTTGAACCTCATGATAATAAAAGTTTTATTTTTTATCTGTTTTCCATTGCCGTAGCCCCAGCACTTAGTACAGCACCACACACCCGAAGATACACGTTACATATTTGTTAACTAAAGTTATATAGTACTAGACCTCAAGACAATACTTTTAGTTCAGTTTTAGTCTTTTATGCTGGCCATAGTCACATACAGGATATTTTTTAAGAGATCCTTTGCCAATCACTCTGACGTAACAGCTTTTATATTCTATATTCTCCTCCTGACTCCACCAATCCCCTACCAACGTGCACACACATGCAAACACATAAACACATAACTGTAACAAACACATAACTGTAACAAACACAAAATGTAACTGTAACAAAATTTCAAATTGATAACCATTGTCAATATAATATTTTCAAAAGAAAAAGGTGACTGCCTTTCCTTTTTTATCTTCTAGGCTTTCCTCAAAATAAAATAGAAAACTGGCAAGCATTAGGTCACTTTGACTAAATGTACACAGGTCAAATCAAACAGTTCTAGCCAAATACCTTATTGAAATATTTCGTCTCTTCCATCTACTTAATTGACAAAATAACCATGTTGTCAAAAGTTTAACTTACCTCAGCCATGCTGATACATCTATAATCTAAAGTAGCACTTTGGAGCAGAATAGTTCCTTATACATATTTATATGGAGCTGGCTTTTCAAAAAGAATTCTCAATAAAATTTCACATAATGTAACTGATATATAATGACTAGGAAAAATATGAAAACACAGTCCAATTGACAGTTATGGATTTCCTACCTTGGACAAGAAAACTGCTACAGAGTAGATTGAAAACATCAAAGAATGAGACAGGGGCTCACGAGGAAATGGGGGAGGCAGCGATAAATAGAAATTCATAGGGAAGGTAGGTTAGAGTCAATGGCAAATGGAAACAGGGAAGGCTCTGATTTCTAAGCTTCCCTCTTCCGTCCTCCTGCCCGACACCTTGCCTTTCCCACTTCGATTCCATAGTGGGTTGTCAGAGTTTCCCTTCCCTACCTTACCCCCTCTTGCTTTGACTTTTGCGCCAAAACCTACTCTACACCTGTGCCCGTGGAGCTGCACATAATGGAGAGACACATGCACTTACCCCGACACACTCCCATTATGGCCCATGACTGCTGACCTCGAGTGGGTTGCTAGTGCAATCTTACAATAGTCCCAGGAGATTCTTTCATACTTCTTTTCTTCTCAAAATTCCGGCACTCTCCCCCCCCCCCACCACCTTTCCCCTCAGCGAATGGCTTTACTTGTGATGTCACAGAGAAACCATCGGGAAGAGGACTACATGTTCCCGCCACCGTGCCTTCCAACCACCTGCACATGTGCCCAGACAGCCTGTCCTCCTTCCTGCTACTTTTGTTGAAATGTCCAACCTTTGACACAAACCCTGCCACCGACATCCCAGACCCTTTCTCATAGTGCCTGTTCAAGAGCATTGCCGTTGCAAGTTTTCTCCTGGAGTACCCTCTACTTCCTTGCCAGCTCATAGAGAATTAAAAAACCTTTGAAAATATGATATCTAGCACTTTTCATTGTTTTCTGCAGAAGATCTAAGGGAGTGCCTGGCTCACCATGTTGCAGATATATTGATGGCTAATTCTCAGTCATCATCTCACCTGATGTAACAGCCCTCAATATAATTGATCTCTGTCTCTTCCTCCATGTGGCCTCAGGAATCCAGCTTTCTTAGTTCTCCTTCCTATCAGAGGCTCTTCCTCAAATGTGTGTTTTACAAACATGGGCTCATCCTCACTGCCTTCCTCTTCCCCTTCTACACAGATTTCCCAGCTGTGAATTCAATCAGCTACTTACAACCCCCAAACAGAAGCCCCCCCCGCCAACACTGCCCCCTGAATTCCAGACTCAGAGATGCAATTCTACTCACCACCTCCCCTTAAATGTCTCCCAAAAGCTTTTCAAACTACGCAGGTCTGAAACCACACTGGTGATCCCAGCCGCCAGGCAATCCTTCCACAAACTTCCCCATCCCAGTAAATAGCCCCATCCCTCCAGTTGCTTAGTACAAAAAACTTGAGTTCTCCCTGACTCCTGTCAACTCTACTTTCAATACACTTCCAGAATCTGCTCTCTTTTCTACACCTTCCACCAAAACCTCGCTCATTCAAGCAACCATTATTTTGTACCTAAGCCATCTTATTAATACACATCACATTTAAACACTGGCCCCCAGTCTATTCCAACACAGCAGCTAGAGTGATCCTTATAAAATGTAGATCAGATCATGTTACTCCTTTATTTAAAATCCTCCAATTTCTTCCTTTCCCCCTAGGATTTAAAGGCAAACTCTTCACTATGACCTACAGAACCCTAAATGAGTTGATCACCAGCTGCCTCTCCGACATCATCCTCACCACTGATTTACCTACTCTGCTTCATCTGAAGCGGACCCCTATGTTTACCAATGTGCCAAGCATGCTTCTGCCTCAGGACCTTTGCACTTGCTTCTCTCTGCTTAGAATGTCTTCCCAGATACCTGCACAAACTCTTTCGTTCACTCTTTCAGCTCTCTGGGCAAATGTCATTGAGGATGTCTGTGACGATCCTGTATAAAATAGAATCCCCCAACCCCCGCCCCCAGACATAGCACTTGCTTTCATCCTTCTCTGATTTTCATTATAGAGTTTTTCACAATCTTACGTACTTCATATTTATATTTTTGTGCTTACTTTATAGTGCTTACTAAGCACCACACCGTAAGGATAGGGATCTCAGCCATTTAATTCACTTGTGTTCCCAGAATCCAAAAACATACCTGGCAGATAAAAGTCAATAAATAGTTATTGAATAAGTGCATGAATTGAATTTTAAGAAGGATATTTATATGAATAATAGGAGCTAACATTTAGTAAGTGTCTCCTAGCAGGCATACTGAGTGCTTTACATGTACGGCCTTACTAAATCCTCACAACAGTCTTTGAGGTAGATTCTTTAAATCCCCAATTCCAATTTTACAGATGAGGAAATAGAGGCTTAGAGAGGTCAAATAACTCACTCAAACTCCCAGAGCCACTACGTGGTAGACTCGAGACTGTTTCTTGAGCCTGATTGACTCCACAGCCCATTGCGTTTCTAAATTGACTCCACACATCTCATAGCTGTGTTGCTGGGATGAATCTCAATAATGACCTGAGTGTGCTATAAACACAATAAATGTCAGCACTTAGTGTCACCAAAAAATCAAACACTACACAGTAGGTAAAACACTAAATGATAACTTACCAGATTCAAATAGCTATGTAGATTGCACCACGTTTTCCAACAGAGATTTTAGACATTTAGTATAACTTCATTGCCTTGTTAAATGGAGAGACGCCACCACTGTAACTTTGGAATTAGCATAGCTTCGCTTTAGCTCCCAAAAGCTACTTGCTTTTTGTTGATGCTAACATTTAAGTTGTTAAACTCTATTTGCCAAGGTGCTACTGAACCCAATTCTCCAGCATCACATGCACAAACCAGGGAAAACAATTAGATTAAATACCTTCGCTGGGATAAAGAGCAAAGTGTACCTCTTGCCCTCCTCTCCAGGACCCATTCCCCCCAGGACCTGTCTTCTCACCTAACCCCACAAATCCTCTCGCTCAAAGGAGGCAGTTGCCCTGAGATGTGCTTGGTTCAACACCTACTCTTTTCTGGACTTATCTCCATGACCCAGATTCCTGCTGCTACTCGGATTCTGAATCCAGTCCTACTATCTCCAGTACCATTAAACCTATGTTCTCTTAACTCCTGATGTTTACCTTAACTGGGTTCTCAATTCAAGCCTAAATAAACAGAAATTATTTTTTCTAAGGATGCAGAATCAGCAGCTACATATCCAGATAGGCTTAGGGAATAAGAAAGAAGAATAAGTGTGTGACAGCTGGCCTCCACGAGGACCCCAGTGATCTCGCCTCTGAATATTCATTCTTTTAAAGCTCCTTCCCATTTTTAATAGGGCAGACCTGTGTGGCTGGGGCTAGGTCCTGAAGGAAATTATAGGGTCTGCCTTATACTCGTAGATCACTCTTTCTGGAGGACACCCAGCAATCATGTCAGGAAAACACTAAGGCAGCCCTGAGAAGTCAAGGTAGGAAGGGCTTATCAACGGCCAGCACCAGCTTGTCACCCACATGCATGAGCCATCTCGAAAGAGGATTCTTCAGACCCAGTCAGCTTTCAGATCATGGCATCTGCAGCCAATATCTCCACTGCAACCCCTCGAAAGACCCTGAGCGACTACTACCCAGCCAAGACACTCCTGAGCTCTTGACCCACAGAACCTGTGTGAAATGACAAATGTTCATTCTTCTTTCAAGTCGCGGAGTTGTAGGTAATTTGTTATACAAGAAACTATGACTGAAACAATAGGCATGCAAAATCTATTTGTAAGAAAAGTAAGCCTAGAAAGTCATGAGCTGTATACAAAGAAAAACTGTGTATAAATTCAACCCACCATTCAAATATATGTGGTATATCAGACAGATATAATGTCTTTTTACAAAGCTTAGAGTTTTGATTATGGGTTATTTTTTTTACAAAAAAAAAAAGCTATTAGCTGACTTTTCCTGACCTTTAGTATAGTCTTAAATGTCAGAATTTCAATAAATGTGCGTAATAACACAAATATCTTCAACTATAGAAAATAGAGCTCTAAAGACTTTGAACTTTGAACTCTGAGAAACATTAAGAACCATTATTTTCTGATATTAATGCAATGACTCTTTTCAAAAATATAATAATAATCAACCGAATTTAGATGGTCTAGGACAGAAACAGAAGATTAAAGACAATGCCAGGCCATAACTATGAAGAAAATACCAATATCAGGACCAAGAGAGAAACACGCACCCTAAGGCTGAAAATTTGGTGTTAATACCAGAATTGCATTGTAATTAATTAATTGTAATGGCTTACTTATACTTTTTATATAAATATATTTGTTTTGGGAAACTAATTAGAAATCTAAACATAAGTCATTCTGTATATGATATCAGTCATTCTCAACTAACCCTTCTGTTGCCTGAGTTACAAGACTGATGCTCCTTGGACTAATGTTAAAAAGAGTGACCTCAACCAGGTGAACTCAAATTGCCAACTGCAGACAATATTAAGATATTCAAGTAAGCGGGGTGTCTGGGTGGCTCAGTCGGTTGAATGTTCAACTTTGGCTCAGGTCATGATCTCATGGCTCATGGGTTCAAGCCCCGCATCGGGCTCTGTGCTAACAGCTCAGAGCCTGGAGCCTGCTTTGTATTCTGTGTCTCCCTCTCTCTCTCTGCCCCTTCCTGCTCATGCTCTCTCTCTGTTTCTCAAAAATAAATAAATGTTTAAAAATTTTTTAAAAAATGATAGTCAAGTAAACAGATGAAATGATATACATATAGAGGCACCTAATATTGCCAGTATTTACTCTGACCATGATACATCATACATTACAGGAAAAAAACCTGTTATAACTCGAAATTGAAGACAGAAGACCTGAAACAATATTTGGCTTCCATTTTGAAGTTCTGGAAAAGCATTTCATAGATAAGAGTGAAATCATTTCAATGGCTTCTCTTGCCCTCAAATAAAGCACTTAGCATTCATCTCTTCATGGGACTATACCACTCATTTTGTTAGATGTCTCACTTGATGATTCCTTAGAAATTAGGCTGCAGACCCCTGGGGTGCCAGAACTGTGTCTATTAATGTCTCTGCCTCTGGTCCCAAGTTTTACATCCTGTGTTTGGTCAATAGATAATGTTTATGTGACAGATTAGAGAAATCCTACTCTTCTAACCAGCTCACAGAATATGACCCACACATTTTCCCTACTTACCTTCTGCCAGCCACTGTATTTGGCACCAAGGACACAAAGGAGTTTAAGGAACCATCCTGGGGATGAAGGTGCTCAGAGCGCAGCAGGAGACCCAGACGTGTACATAGACCACTGCCAGGGAAAACATGTCACAACTGGGGGAACACAGATGATGGAAGCTAAGACAGAGAAGAATCCTAAATGCTCAAGAGAAATAAGGAATAGACAGGCTGAACAGAGCACTGCAAAAAAGGACATGATGGAACAATGACCTTTGATCTTGACCTTTAAGCAGAAGGGCTCCTGATGGATAGTTGACTTTTGACAAGGCAAGAGTAGACAGTATGCCACAAACCTGAAGCTTCTATAAAATTAGACTATGTGCTAGAAATGTCTCTAAAAGAGTAAGCATCAGATAAATGTGTCTCTAAGGCCCCATAAGACCAAAAGAATGAAGAAAGAAATTAGCATGTTTTCTGGCAAGGTATTAAACAATGAAATTTGGAGCTCGTGCTATACTTACTTTGAACTCTGCACAATTAATGAGGTCTTCTTTTTATGTGTTTTAACTGTAGTATCCAGAACAATGCCTCCCCACCCCAAAGATGCCTACATCCTAATCCTTGGAATTTATGCATATGTTATCATACTTTGCAAAAAAAGACTTTGAAGATGGGATCAAGGTTAAGGACCTTGAGGAAAGGAGAATAGCCTGTATGATCCAGGTGGGCACAATCTAATTACATGTGTCCTTTAAAGTGGAGAATGTGGAGCGCCTGAGTGGCTCAGTCAGTTAACATCTGACTTCGGCTCAGGTCATGATCTTGCGGTTTGTGAGTTCAAGCCCCGCTTTGGGCTCTGTGCTGACAGCTCGGAGCCTGGAGCCTGCTTCGGATTCTGCATCTCTCCATCTCTCGGCTCATGCTCTGCATCATGCTCTGCATCTCTCTGTCTCTCAGTAATAAATAAACATTTTAAATAAATAAATAAATAAATAAATAAATAAATAAATAAATAAGGTGGAGAATGTAACCTGGCTGTGGTCAGAGAAATGGCGGCACAAAATGGCATCTGGTACTCTGCCGCTAGATGTGAGATATAACCAGCTCCACGCAAGGAGGGAGAGAGGCCCTCACTTTGCAAGAACCCAAGTCCACAAAATTTAAAAACAAAAACAAAAACAAAACCCACACAAGCCACCACACCCACTGAGCCTTTAGACAACACCATCTATAAGAATCTCCAACATCATGACTAAGAGCCAACAAGCAAGAGAAGACCCAGCTCCCACAACCACATGGAACTGAATCCTGCCAACACGTGAGTGACCTCTGGGAAGGAATGCAGACCACCGCCTCCTTGATTTTAGCTAGATGAGACCTTAGTCAGTAGGACTTCCAACCTACTGACTTGTAAGATATTAAACTTACATTGTTTTATACAACTAAGCTTGTGGTAATGTGTTACAGCAATAATAGAAAGCTAATACACCAACACATTCTCTTTTTGTCTTAAAGAGGGAGTAACAAATACAGACCTATAACCTGTCCCACTAAAAACAAATACTGTTCAAGATACAGAAATGTTGATACAGTGATACCACTTAGTTTTATGGACCAGTTCTTCTAAAAGGAAAGAACAGATTAAAAAAATAAGAAGAGCTACTATTTATTGAGTTAATATCAGGCACTAATTATTGTACAAAATGCTCTATATAGCAAGAATAATCACTGATATTTTTTAATATGTGTGTATGTATGTCAGTAGGTGATAAGCATTGTCCTAAGCATTGTACATGTATTGATTCGTTTAATTTTCAATGAGGCAAATTCCATTATCATCCCCATTTTATAGATGAGGGAATTGAGACACAAAGGATGTGAGTAATATGCTAAATTCATGCAGATGGTCATCACTTAATCCCCAGAGCAGCTCTCTAATATCAGTGAGCATTTATCAGGAGCATGCTGGGTTCAGGCACCAGGCCATGCAGCTCCCATTCATTCGCACACGGCTGCCCCAACAGCACCCTGTTTGGCAGACGAGTAACCCGCAACTTAACAAAGGCTCAATAACCCACTAGGCATCTTACAATGAACAAACAGCTGAGGTTGGAACTGACCCCGGAACAGAGCCTCTTAACCATCCAGTGTGTGCTAGAGAAGCCCAGTAAGTCTGGGCCAGCAGCATAAATGTACGGCTGGCTGCTCAAGGATGTCCTTTTCTGAACAATCTTCAAAAGAGTGTTTTAGTTAAAGCCTTTCCAAACACTTGAATCAAGCCAGATCTCTCCCGAAGGACACTCGAGATCCTCTCCGATGGCAGATGGTGGGCTTCATGTATGCCAAGTCAACAACTGGGAATATTTGTATTTAACAACAATAACAAAAAGCTTCAGTCATTTTCCCACTTGTCATTCAATCCTGATTACAAAACTGATTCAATAAACATTTATTGAGTACCTACTATGTGAAAATCAGTATGATGAGCATTAAGAAACACCTGAACAGGTATAATTTATCTGAGTGTATTGATTCAACCTTATAATTTTGAAGAGAAGTTAAAGGAGCTTCAGTGATCTGTTGGGTGACAGCCGGGGCCCCAAAGAAACTTACAGGATATATCAGGGGAAATTCAACCAACTTCTCATAATCTTCTAGAAAAGGCCAATGCAGTTATGTCAGAAAAAGAATCAGACTGAAAGTCAGCAGAGCCAGGTCTTAAATGAATGACCTTGAACAAGTCATTTCTCTTATCCACCTCCGACTGTAAAATAAGAGGGCTGGTCTATGAAATATCGAATATCTTCTTCGTTCTGACTTCTATTCTGGCACCAGAAGAACGTCTAGATTCAGGCAAGGTGCTGGACAGCAGGACAGGAGCAGACCTTGTACCTGGTGCCAGAGCCACTCACATACAAACTGGAGGGTTTCCTATGTATATATTAAAAAAAAAAAAAAAAGACCCTGGAAAAAGAGCACTCCAAAGTATCAGCAAAAATGTAGTGAATTTTCCAAGACCTGAATAAAAATGGGACACCAGAAATAGTAACCCTGCTAAGTAAGTAACCTCAGATGTACTTGACATTTGGTTAATGGGATTTAAAGAAAAGTAAACAGGCACCCACACAAATGTATGCATGCATATAATACACACACATCCCCTCGCACATAAATGAGTGAGTGCTTCCCACTCTCTTGAGTGGAGCCATGAGCAGATCCGAGCATGGCCACGGAGCTATTACACAAGCGTGCTGCACTGCACCAAACTCCCTGAACACACAGTACGCCTAGAAATGCCACCACGTTTTCCTACGAGCACAAAGGAGGCCCTGGAACTCTTCCAAACCCGATGCTGTCGTCAGCTAGGTAAAGACATTTATTTAACCGGTTGAAATGACGGGACTACCGGCTGGGACTCAGCAGCTCAGGGAAAGGCAGCTTTTCAGCCCACTCTGCAGTACGGGAGAGCAAAGGGGGATTCTGCCTGGATCCTGCTAGAAATCCAATGATGGAGAAAGTTGAATTTTACTGCCCATAGGTGATATTTCTTTACACCAAAGCATCGTGCAGTTTGGGGACAAAGCATGAATCACAAGAAGGTAAATTCAATAGTAGATGGCAGAAATGGGGAAGAGCAGTGAATGTTTAGCAAACAATGCTGAAACCAGTGTTTCTATTGCAAAATTGCAGAAGTTGCAATAAAACTGTATATTCGCCCATTAAAGGGATGATATGAATGAAAATTCTACAGAATTAAATAATCATAAGCTTCTTAGAGCACAGATCTCAGTTCATTCCCCACTAAATGATGCCAGAGGCCTCTCTGAACCTTCATCATGCATTTGGCTTAGTCTTTGAATCTCAGTTACTGTTGAACCGGTTAAATGTGAATCCAGCATTCAATGGAAACCATCAATAAGGTCTTGACAACCTTCAATTTTTTCACCCACACATAGATCTCTCTCACTAAATATACAGGGTGCTCTCTGCCTGCAACATCTCTGTGCGACCCTAAGTTTTCACTTCCCCAATTTAGAACTCATTTTCTTACCCTATAAAATGAAAAGTTTGTTTCCTTCGAGTTCTATGATGATTATATTTAAATGGCATGGCTTTTAAGTGGGGAAACCATGGAAGGTTCAAATCTAGTGAGTCCAGAAGATGAAAAGAAGGGGAAATGAGAGCATAGTTTTATTCTTGCCTGATTTAGTCCTGGCTAAAGTGAAACACACACACACACACACACACACACACACAAATATACACCCTTTTCCCTTTCCTTACTTAGAGTCTTTTGTTTTCTATTCTTTATTTGGATTGTCAGCTATTGAAAGTTAAGAATCCTAACAGACAGAATCCTAGAATTTGAACATCAGGAGTAACCTTGAAGAGTGCAAGAAATGAATTGAGCTGATAAATATTAGAGAAGAGAATTTACTGTTTAAAATTAGAACCGAGTCTTTCCCTTTGAGTCTGAGCCATGCTTCCCTATGTGCCTTTGTTGCCGCTGTCCTCAGAGTGTGTGCACATGAGGCACAGGAGAGTGTCTTTCTGGGCCAGGAGATAGAGGGAGGCAAGGAATAAAACCTCCTGTCTTTCCCTGTTGTTCTCTTCAACTGCCAAGAAATACCTGCTTCCTCTGCCTTTGAGGTTACAAGCCCCCAAGTCCTGGTGAAGGAAGGCTGGTCTCCATCAGGCCTGAGGTTCCTTCTTTTAGGAGTTAACCAATCATTTGGGTCCAGATGCGAGACCAGATTGTTCCCCCTTGGGGGTGGGAAGTGACTGCCAGGGTTTCATCTTCAGGAGCTGAGAATTGCATCCAGGGCATGACCTAATTCAAGCCTGTGTCCTTCTACTATGCCAGCATTACCTCTGTTGATATTACCAGCTGTGTCCCATATGGCCCACTTCCGTTCGTTTATACACACACACACACACACACACACACAGAGACTTCAGAAAAGATTTGGTCAGCCATCTGAATAGACTAGCTGCATCTCTATTCATTCTGTTCTGTGTGGTCCAAGGCAAGAGGTTAGTTCTTAAGGGTATGAGGACAGATGCATCTGAAAATGCATTCCTTAGGGAGAACGGAGACGTTCTTTTCTAAGAAGGTCATAAACAGATCACATTGCATTAGGAGTTTCTCTTGCCCTGGTTTCTGGACCCTGGAGAGCTGAGCTTTATGAACTACAAGGTACAGTTATCTGATTAGTACTGAAGAAAACATCTTTTCTAAGAGCTCTTAAAGCAAAACTAAGTTTCGTCAATGATTCTCCCCAGAAAAGTCCGGTATCTTTCATTTGAGCTATAAGGCGTCTGCTGGCAAACATCCATACTTTCCCATAGCTGCTTCTGGCCGATTTAAAAGTCACCTCATGAATTGGGGACAGGACAGGTTGGAGGTATGGAAAAACACCACCATTGCAATTCAGAAGTACTGTCATACTACCAATAACCAAAAATAAAGCTGTAGAAAGGAGAGGAGAAGGGAGGTAGGCAGAAGAGATCAAGGGACTGGCAAAGCAGAGCATTAAAAAAAAAAACCTGTGTATAAAACAGGATGTTTTAAATGAACACAGCACTGAGCTATTCTAAAGCACAACAACAAACACACACTCTTCTGGAACATCTGGGAGCAAAGATGAGAGAAAGTTATGGCCTTTCTCTTCCTATTTCTTAGAAATACAGATGATGGATCACAACATTACCAAATAAAACATAAGAATAAGTAGAAAACCTACCAATGTGCTTAAAAGTTTCTTTTGTCTAATGAAGCAAGCCAAACAGAAACAAGTATTTGAGTATTATCAGGGTCTCATACTTTCCAACATTTATTTAATATAACTTACACAAGAGAGCTTACACCCAAAAAAAGTGGGGGATGGAGATCCTCATTCCTATTTTCCAAGGTATTAACTACATTTCCCTCTTTCACGTTTATGGGTTCATAAAAGTTGCATTTAGGAAACAAGCGATCCGAGGGGTGCCTGGGTGGCTCAGTCGGTTAAGCGGCCGACTTCGGCTCAGGTCATGATCTCACCGTTCATGGGTTTGAGCCCTGCGTCAGGTTCTGTGCTGACAGCTCGGAGCCTGGAGCCTGTTTTGGATTCTGTGTCTCCCTCTCTCTGACCCTCCTCCATTCATGCTCTGTCTCTCTCTGTCTCAAAAATAAATAAATGTTAAAAAAAAATTTTTAAATAAAAAAAAAAGAAACAAGCAATTCGACTTTTAGTTTAGTTATGCTGCGAAGGACTGCTTGGCTTTTTATAAGTTTCAGTTCGCCATCTGCTGAGTAAGGACTCCAGTCTTGGTGAGGTCCCCCCATCATTTACAGAAACATCATTGTCCTCCTTTTAGTACTCACCACATCTCCACCAGATTACATAACGAACCATGCACTAGACCTAGACAAAGAAAGGTAAGCCTGGCTTCTTAAAGCACATGCAAGCAAGAAAAGGATACCTTAAGTGGGAGAGAATTTAGAACAGCATACATCTGGACAATACTAATATTTTGTTTTCAGAGTCTTCACTGACATAATGTCATTCGATTCTTACAAGAGACTCTGGAGCCTAAAGGTCATCAATGTTTCTGGGGCGGGGGGGCGGGGGGAGGAAGAGGGAGGGAATTCAGCAATTACCAAAGGTCAGCAAAAAAAAAATCTTTTATAAAAAATAAATAAATAAGACTGAAACTTGGGCGGATGGTTTGAAATGTCTGTATATTCTTTAACAAATCAAATCCACCAGAAATTGTATTTCCCACAGACACTGGTTGCTAGCAGTCAGTCAGTTCACTATCAATCCAGTACTGTTAGGTATTCCAACTGCATCCTGGATAGTTTAAAACTAAAGACACTCAGTGCTAGCCTTAGGAAAAATATAACAGTGGTTATATATACTTGGAAGAGTTTATTTTTCTTTTCAGGGCACACAGGTTTGAGAGCTGCCTACAGCAGGAAGCTATTGCTGATTATTTTTGGTACCAACAATGTCCCCAGAAACATATAGAGAATAAAGAAACTAGATCTTACACCAAAGCACTGTTCCTGTCCCCATGCATGGCGTCCCTGGGCTGTGCGGAAAGAAGGTAGGTGAGAGTAGAGATGCAAAACCTGAGAAAAACGAGGGGGTCCTCTCCTTGGCCATACGACTGCATGCAGATCAGCCCTTCCCTTCCTGGGCCACAGCCACAGGAGCAAATTTAGATTTAGTTCAAGGACAAAGGAGAATCTGCAAAACATTGATAGCTTTAGGTTTCTCCAAGGAGAAAAGAAGTAGCAAGCAAGGCTCTATAGCAAGCTTCTCACTAATCTAGCCAACAGTAAGTTCAACAGCGTATTAAAGCTCAGCTGTGAAGGGCACTTTGCCTTGAAGGTACAACCCACCATAAAACACAATCGTCACCAGAAAGAACTCACAGGCAGGGAAGGCCAGCAAGTAGTCAAATTACAAGCATGTGCTTGGTTTCTTTGTAAATTACAACAGCAACAGCTCAGAAACTGTCTGAGACCTGGAAGGTAACATTTGAGCTTCATCTTGAAAGATGAGTGGGAGTCTATCATCTGATCTGTGACAAAAGCATTGTACCTACAGGGAAAGGCATATAAGAATGAATATCAGCATTTAGGAAAGAGCCTAGATTTTATAGGAAATGGTGAGAGGTTTAGTGTGGGAATTGCAGAGTGATCCAAAGGAGAGATTCTTCAGGGGTTCTTTCAGCAATGCACTGGCTACATTGTTGGGTCGGCGGGGGCGGGGGTTGAAAACATAATTTTTGGTTTTAGCTGATTTTTTTAATGTTTATTTATTTTTGAGAGACAGAAAGAGAGGGAGAAGAGGAGGGGCAGAGAGAGAGGGAGACACAGAATCTGAAGCAGGCTCCAGGCTCTGAACTGTCAGCACAGAGCCTGACATGGGGCTTGAACCCATGAACCGTGGGACCATGACCTAAGCTGAAGTGGGACGCTTAACTGACTGAGCCACCCAGGTACCCTGGTTTTAGGTGATTTTTAAATTAATCACATAATGACATTTAAAATGTCTATTTCTTTTTTTTTTAATTTTTTTTAATGTTTTATTTATTTTTGACAGAGAGAGAGAGAGATAGAGCATGAGCAGGGGAGGGGCAGAGAGAGAGGGAGACACAGAACCCGAAGCAGGCTCCAGGCTCTGAGCTGTCAGCACAGAGCCCAACGCGGGGCTCGAACCCAGGAACTGTGAGATCATGACCTGAGCCGAAGTTGGATGCTCAACCTACTGAGCCACCCAAGCGCCCCTAAAATGTCTATTTCTATCTCCAACTCAAATATATTCTTTTCTTTTAATGAAAGGAGATATTCACTAAAAGCTTCAGATTAAATCCTGTGAAAAATCATCCATAGTCATCAATCCTTATGATTTCTCCAACTATTCAAATTAAAGAGTGAAATTATAACACAAACACTTCCCAAATCACCCCACAAAATAATGCATGGCTATTCAAGACAGGGAAAAAAATATGCTTTAAAAGGAAATAATTAAACATGGATTTGCCAAATATCAGTTCTTATGTCTGAAACTACCAAATCTGGTTTCTCTCATCACCCAGGCAGGAAATGCAGCAATTAAACAACAGCTTTGCCAGACTGAGGCATAAAGACACAGGTGCCATGCAAATACCAAGATGTTTATTCCATTTAAGAAAACGCTCCATGTGCCATGCAAGCCATAGTCACGAAGCACTACGCATTGAAGAGAAATGGCTCATTTTACAAGAGGTCAATTGGGAAAAAAAAGAGTGAAATGTCTTTTTTGCTGCTTATACAGCAATGGAAAATGTATCTTGAGTTAAACTCAATTAGTAGCATGTGGTTTGCCTGACACAGTGATACTACAATTGAAATTATTGATAAAGTTACCAGTATCTCTACAAAAAATCAACATGTATGATCACGTTTTAATCAAATGAAATAGTCCTTCTTCGCATGGATTTTCCAAGAGGTTTATTATACGCAAAATCAAGCAGCACACATCTTATTCTGACAATTTATTACTTCCTTCTGAGTATGACCTCAATGGATGCCATATCCATTTCCCGAAGTGAAGGGGCCATGTCCACACGTCTTCACAGCACAGGTCACTTCAACCAACCAAACACATCTTGAATGTCTATGTTTTTCCAAATACCGTACAAGGTACCAGGATCCAGCAATTCATCAGAAACCATTTCTGCCTGAGAGAGCTGGCAGCCTCGTTTTATTATAACAGTTACTCACAAAGCAATTATTCATAGTTAGCACCAAGAAATACTGGCTGAATAAATGGGTGAATATACATGTAAGTAAATAAATGCCAATTGCTATTTCAAAAATGTTTAGAACAACAGAGTTGCTGCTTTTATTTTGAAAGTTCATTTCCATTGTCAGAAAAAAAAAATCATCTCATGTGTATTGACTCTTGGGAATTTCCCACCAAGCTCTGATCAAGCACTTGCTCATGCCCTGCTAGGAGGGTTTGGTGTTTGTGGTTTCAGGAGTGAGTATAATGTTTCATTGATCTCACTTCTATTAGCGTTAGCTACAAAATTACTCGTATATATAATGTATATATTAATATATATAATATATAGTATCCAAATAAGGCACATATATGCATACATATACAAACATATATATGCATACATACACATACCTTTCCTAATAAAGAGGTCAAAGAAATCAATGGTAGTGGTAAAAAGAAAATATAAAACCTGCTCTTCCCCCTTATTACAAACTTTCAGGATCTTTGCTAAAGAAAACACACATTGCTCTAAAAGTCAGTCACACTTACATGGACATAAGAGACCTCTTCCAAGGTGCCTCCCAGACTACACCCTGGTCTAAGCAGAGAAGGTCACGGTGATCCTTTAAAATCCTACTGCAAGTTCAAGAACTGTTATTTGCACAATCCCTCTCCTATAGGCAGAACTTTTAACATTTCGCCGCATTCTTTGATGGTCTTTTAACTTGACTAAAGTCCCTGAGGGCTGGTATTATGAACCACTCATCTTTAAATGCTTGCTACTCAGCATAGTCCAGGTCAGACCCCACCAGTGCAGGAAAGGAGACTCAGTGATGAGTTTTTATGTATTAAATTAAATTTAAAAGGCATTTTCTTTGGAGATATTTTGTAATCCCCCTTGAAATAGCTGAGGATCCCCTAGCATATCACAATACGAGAGTTGGAAATTTCTGTCCCAAATATCATGCTTCTAAAATATATTAGCTTGTTCCTATGTACCTTAGGGAGAATCCCAGGCCTGAAATAAACTAGTAAGACCTCAAATACAGCAAGACAATGAGCCTAACACAGATTTATTAAAGCCTTAATTCCCTTCTCTTACCTTTCTAGCAAATTACTCCCCTTTACAATATCCCAGGATATTAAAAAAAACTGTTATATATTACATTACACTCTTTCATGAATATACCAGTACTGTGAAAGAGCAGAAACTAGGACATAACTAGTTTGATACACAGTAAGTACTGTGCGATCCCACAGCTACAAGGTTCAGGGAAGAATAAAGCATTTGCCCAGTCCAATCTAATTAAGCGGAAATATGCCCTTCCAGACACAGGGTTCCAAACCAGAAGTCCCCCTGAAGTTCCATATCAAACCCCAGGGATTACAACATAGTGGAAATTGGCACAAAGGTTAGCCTTGTACCTGGGGAAAAAATTTAACTTTCTTAAATCCTAAATTCCTGATGTTTCAGCCATGGTACCCAACCAAGTTTTCATGACACACTACCATGGACGTGCTACTATAGGTGGGGGGAGGGTGTCGAAAACAAAGCTACCAATAATACTTAAAATATTAAAAGTCATTAATAATGTATTTTTGATAAATTACGGCAGGTTCAAAATTATCTCTTCAACATCGTTACTGCCACTTGCATCCCAATAGGTTTTCTTGAGTGCAGAGAAGAGAGAAGAATTATAAGAACATCAAGGATGGACCATGCAAAAGAGAATTCTTGCAAGAAGTTTCCTGTTTCTACTACTCGGCAATGAGAAAGAATGAAATCCTGCCATTTGCAACAACATGGATGGAACTGGAGGGTATTATGCTAAGTGAAATAAATCAGTCAGAGAAAGACAGATATCATATGTTTTCATGTATATGTGGAATTTGAGAAACTTAACAGAAGACTATGGGAGAAGGGAAGGGGAAAAAACTGTTATAAACAGAGAGGGAGGCAAACCATAGGAGCCTCAAATACAGAGAATAAACTGAGGGTTGATTGGGGGGCGGGGAGGCAGGGGAGAGGGGAAATGGGTGATGGGCATTGAGGAGGGCACTTGTTGGGATGCACACTGGGTGTTGTATGTAAGTGATGAACCACGGGAATCTACCCCCAAAACCAAGAGCACACTGTATAAACTGTATGTTAGCCAACTTGACAATAAACTATATTTAGAAAAAAATATATTAAAAAATAAAAATAAGAGAATTCTTGCACATATGGTTGCCATGCATCATGGAGGTTCACTGTGAAATTAAATACATTAAAACATTGAGAAACACTTAGAAAAATTAAACAAAATATACTTACAGATTGTCTGAAGTAATTCTCTTGGACTGTGTGTGTGTGTGTGTGTGTAAACATGGCCGAAAAACAGGGTGTTAGCATTTATAATATTTTTATATGCTTTTTGTTCAGATATCTGAGGCAGACCCCTTAAAGAATCATAATTTGTTAGAATTTTAATTACTTTTTTTCTAAGGCTGATCCTATAACCTCTGAGACACTGAAAAATTACAGTAAAAACAGTGTAGCCCTCTCTCAAAGCAAACATAATGATCATCAGTTTTAAACACTGACTTCTTCTGGAATGGCTGAGATGTGGAAGGCAGTTCATCTGTATGAAGTGAGTCCAGAGCATTGTACTTCTTTTGGTTTTATGGCTGCTTCTCATTGTTTTTGTGGGTCATTCCACATTCATTAATTCAATTCATGCAATCATTTTTCAGACACATGATATAGAGAGAGCAGCTTGCTGTCGGTATACATGCCTCCAGTCATAGAAAATTCATTCTTCCTCAATATGGATGCATTCTTACTTTCTCTGTAGCTTGGAGATGTGATTTCTAAACCTCCTGGAGTGCCTGGGTGGCTCAGTCAGTTAAGTGTCTCGCTCTTGGTTTCAGCTCAGATCATGATCTCTCGGTTTCATGAGTTCATCTCGCATGGGCTCTGAGCTGGCAGCATGGATCCTGTTTGGGATTCTCTCTCTCTCTCTCTCTCTCTCTCTCTCTCTCTCTCTCTCTGCCCCTCCCCCACTCATGATGTCTCGTCTCTCTCGAAATACATAAACTTAATTTAAAAAATTAAACCTTCTTGATTTCTTCTACAAAGTCCCCAAAATGTAGGAACAAATTCTCAACATGCTTGGGAGGCTTGGACAAGCACAGGAAGAAGAGAATGAGAGCTGCTGACCACTTCCCTCCCAGGCAGGACCCACTCCCACTGTCTATTGAGGAAGGTGCATCCCACCCATCTGACTTCTATTTCGTACCTGGACTTACCTGAAGAGCCTCGCTTACCTGAACAGCCTCTTCCCAGCATCTGATTTCTCATCTCACACCCACGCCCCTTGGCTGCCACCCAGGCTCCAAAGTACAGTTTGTCCATGAGAAACCCTTGTTTCATTCCTGCCAGTTCCTTTCAGTAAATCCCTCTATTTACAAGTGTCTTTCCTCAACTCAGGTAAACCCTCCCCTGCCCAATCTAGCCTCCTACAATTTTTTTACAAGATTGCAAACTCCTGCAACACGGAAGTCTAATGCTGTAACTGAGCCCTGCCTTTCTTTTTTTTTTTTTTAATTTTTTTTTCCAACGTTTATTTATGGGACAGAGAGAGACAGAGCATGAACGGGGGAGGGGCAGAGAGAGAGGGAGACACAGAATCGGAAACAGGTTCCAAGCCTGACGTGGGGCTTGAACTCACGGACCGCGAGATCGTGACCTGGCTGAAGTCAGACACTTAACCGACTGCGCCACCTAGGCGCCCCGAGCCCTGCCTTTCACTCTGGATCCTTTAAAAACAAAATTGGCCCCAATCATACTTGATTTTTTTTTTTTATGTTTGGCTTCTTAGACTGGTGTTTCTCCATTCTTTCACCATCAGGCATCACATAAAAATTGATTATAGTATTTGGCATTGTCTGTAAATGGAAGAAGCAGGAGGCTCCAGGAGTTCTGTGGTCCCTCCCAGTCACCTTGAAGGGATAAATACCTCACACTCCTATGGGCCATTCAAGGCACAGAGGTGGGAAGATCTAAATTGCTACAAGAAGCCAGAGTTCAGCTTGGACTGTATCTACAGAAGAAGCCCCCTGAACACTATATTAGCTGCCAGGCCTGAGGGTAAATCCTGAAACTTCAAGTGCCCTTCCCAGCCCAAATTAGGCCTCCAGCTGTATTCATCTTCTAGGGTTCTCATAACAAAGTACTGTAAACTGAAGAATTTAACCACCAGAAATGTATTGCCTCACAGTTTTGGAGGCCAGAAGCCAAGGTCAAGGCATCAGCACTGCCAGTTCCTTCTTGGGTTATGAGGGAGAATGTTTCATGACTCCCTCTCCAGCTTCTTCTGGTGGTTTGCTAGCAATTTCTAGTGCTCCTTGGCTTGTAGAAGCATCACCTCAATCTCTGCCTTCATCTTCACATGTGTCTCTGTGCCTAAATGTCTTCTTTGTATAAGGACTCCAGTCATTTTGGATTGAGGACCCACCCTACTCCAATATGACTTCATCTGAACTAATTGCATCTGCAATGACCTTATTTCCATCTACGGTCATATTCTGAGGTGCTGGGTGATTGGACATCAACATATGAATTTGGGAAGAATACAATTCAACTTATGACACCACAGATGACATTAACCAACACCTGTGGATTACCTGAGACAGGACCTGGCATACTGCAGGCGGTGTCCACTACATCCGGAATAAATGAAGACATGAACACATAACCCTTACTGCAAGAACTCACTCAGCAAGGGCTGATTATCTGGTTTGGGGCGATGTGGTTTTCTTGATCACTACTGATCGCTGATTCCTACTGAAGAGAGAAGTACTTCAGTGGAAAAGTTGCTAAGACTGTTTCCTGAAAACTAGAGGCACTCTTTGCTATCTGATCACAGCAGAAGGCTCTGAATTTGAAGTTCCAGTGCTATAAATAGCAGTTAATCTTATCCTTCAAAATGTCATATATACTTTTAAAAAAGATCTTAGTGTCATAGAAGAGTCTCTGAGTAATTCGATTTATAGGAAAAGAAGGCCAGAGAGAACAAACTATATTATAATTAATTACACATGCAAATGGCAGGCTAAATTTAGATGCACAATTACATGTCTAATCACAGCTGGCAAAGGCTGGAAATCGCACGCTTGGACTAAGAAGCGTGCCTCCTGCTCCGCTCAGGTGCTCAGACACCATCAGTCGCCTCGCTGAAGACCACTCTGGCTCTGGATGCTAAGGGGAAAACCTGGGAATGTAGTCCCGGAAGCGCCCGCCCTCCCGCCATGGTGACGTCACTTGGTCTCTCCGCGACTCACCCGCCCCAGCACACGTGCAAATATTGCACAGCGTGGCAGTTCTGCAGTGAGGACTTACCCCCGACTGCAGCCACCGGGAAACGAGGGGAGATAACAACTTTGTTATCACTGCTACTGGCCAAACAGCTGTGATTGTGTGCAACTGCTACTTAAGTGCAAGAAATGTCAGGAAAGACCTTCTGGATCCAAGAAACAGAGTCTTCCGTGCACTCAAGTCATATGGCAGGTGGCCTTGTGTCCTTCCCCCAACTCTGAAACAATTAGCTCTGTAGGATTATGCTGATGGCCACAGTGCAGTCTGTGGAGGACAATTGCTAAAAATAGTGATTGATACACAGATATAAATATGTATGTGCTAAGCACTGTGTGTATGTGTGCACATACACAGAGAGAGAGAGAGAGAGAGAGAGAGAGAGAGAGAGAGAGAGGCTGATGAAAGCCACTTTGCTGATATCCCCAAATCATTGTGCTATAGCTTCCAAGTTTACAAACCAAATTGTTGGTGATTTTTCTGAGGGTACCTACCAAAGTGTATCTGTGAACAGATACACACCTGTATGGTTTCCACATTCAAAATGTATGCATGTGCCCGTGTGCGTGTGTGCGTGTGTGTGTGTGCGTGTGTGTGTGTGTGTGTGTGTGTGTGTGTTCTCCCAAAACAGCTGTAAGGTACTGCAAAGAATAATAGTTCGGGAGTTAATCAGGAGTCCTGATTTGAGTCCCAGTCCTGCCACTAATGAAAAATGGAAAGAATGATTTCTGCCACCCCAACTGTGAGCATGAAATGAAAGAGATCGTGTGAGAGCATGTGATAAATTGCAAAAAACAAAATGACACTCCTGAGTCTCACAGGTAAGGTAAGAATCATGTGAAAGTTTCAGGACATTTTGTGCTCTTCCAGGTGGTGCATGATTGACCCTTCCAGACCCTGCAGACACTTTGGGCACATCCCCAGCTTGCACCCAGTTGGTGCCACACTGGATTATCCTATCCTGAGACTTTGCTGTGGGACTAGAGCATGAGAGAAAATGGTGAAGAGGCCAAGTTTCTCTTCAGTGTTTTACATCTTGCCTCTTTATGCCCCTTCTCTCTTTTTTTTTTTTGGAGGCTCATTCTCTCATGCAACCAGAGAAGAGAGGGACAAAAATGTTTCCCCCGCTTACTGGCAAGGGATACCTCCCAAGACCCTCAGGGGATGCCTGAAACTGCAGCTAGCACCGAACCCTACACATACTGTTCTCCCTGCACACACATACCTATGATAACATTAATTTATAAAGAAAGCACAGTAAGAGATTAAAAACAACTAATAATAAAATAGAACGACACACTGTAATATACAACATAGAAATAATTGTTAGATACAATAATATCATTATATAACAATATACTGCGATAAAAGTTACGTGACTGGTCTCTCTCTCTCTCTCTCTCTCTCAAAATATCTAATTGTACTGAACTCATTCTTCTTGTGGTGGTGTGGGATGATAAAGTGACCACGTGATGAGATGGTGTGAGGTGAGTGACGTAGGCATTGTGACCTAGCATTAGGCTACAGGAGGATCATCCACTTCCTGACAGCAGTTGACTGCACATAAGTAAAACTGTGGAAAGCAAAATGGTGGATAAGCGGGGTGGGGGGCTACTGTCAAGAGGCTGCAGTCAAGATGGTATCCCTATTCAGAGCATGTGTTCTTTGAACGGGTGTCTGCCAGGACAAGCCAGGGAGCACAGGAGTAACGCTTACCAGCATTTAGTGACTCACCTTCATGCCCCACACCCGTGTAACCCCCACACCTACATAATCCTTGAACGGGGCTAAAATCTGGAAAAGAGCAATGCAAGATTTGATGAGGCCATGTTGATTATGCATGTTGATTATGAACCCTTTAGGTAGTGAGACATCATTTCCTATTCCCTTTGTTCCCTCTACCAAATTCTTACCGAACTCTACATAAGAGACTCCCCATGAAAATGAGTAGGGTTGTATTCTAAAAAGCTTTTATCAAATATGGGCTCAATTCATAACCTGGGTGGTTTATACAGTTCAAACATATAGAAATTTGGGGCCATTCAAAAGTGTTAAAATTTTTTATTTTAATTTTTTTCAATTTTATTTTTTTAATTTAATTTTTTATTTTCTGCTTGCCACACTATAGATATAAAGGTCACCAATGTGCAAGCCAGAAGGGCAGAGTGCCCTTCTCTCCTTGTCTGCAAACAGCTGGATGACCTTGGGAAAACCTACCCATGCTATGAATTGCATCTGTCTTCAATTAAATCACTGAATTGAAATCTATCGTTCTCGTATTCTTTGATTCAGTATTAATCAGATAAAGCAAATTCCTGTTGATTGCTAGAAAATTAAGTTATATAGACTAAGATAAATAAGATGGTAAGGTATTTTAATTAACTTGGAGTTACCATATATAATGATCAATTTTCAAGGAATTATAATACAAAAAAATAATGTTTTTAACAATGCAACTACATCAGCATATAATTTTTAATGAATTTGAAGTTTAATACCCCCCAGGGTCATTATAAGTATAGATTTTCATTTACTGGTGAATCTTGAAGTTAGTGGACAATTTTTGATAATTTCATGTACATGTGCATATGAGATTATGACAGGTAAAGGTCATTTGGACTACTGTCAAAATGTGCTTACATTTCACTAATTTTGATTAGGCTTCAATGTGTTTCCTAAAGCTGGGCAGGACATACTAAATACAAAATTATATTCCACATCTGATTCATAACAAGGAACATTCCAGTAGTTTGTGATTCTGTAACTAATAAAAAAAAATCATGGTTCAGAATAATTTATACCCCCTCCTCATCTCACATTTTAATTGTCTTGAAACCCAAAGGTTCGAACTGACCTGAAATTTCTAAAACTGTTTTCAACCCAAACCATACCAGGAACAGACCAAATTTCCTAAGGCAGATCCGGGCCAGAGTGGTCTGATCCAGGCAGGGTTAGATGGAGCCCAGGAACGTTGGGATCCAAAAGAAGCACCTAGGACACTAGGTGGCTCACCAAACACTTTCCCTTCCAGCATTCACTGGGATGAAAAGCTAATGGGCTGGAGTTATGCCTTCTAGGAAGAGCTTGAGTGTAACTTTTCTAAACACACCTACATACTGCTTTCTAAATGTCGTGCCAACACGCACAGAGTATTGCCATGAAACTCCTTGAGCAGTTAACTCAGTGGCTTGATACTCACAATTTAGCAACTTTAAACTGTAATTGCTTATAATATGCTTTACCTCCAAGACTGAGTCCTCACCACGGTAATGGAGGAAATCAATAAAATATGCCCAGGCATGGAGTACAGGAACACATTTATTACAAATAGGAAAGACCTATCAGGCCTGTCTGTCACAATGCCAATATATAATGTATCCCTGCGGCTTTGGGGATCCCATAACTGCCACGATTTTAATGGTGGTGAGTCATGGGCATTTATGAAGATGGAATACTTCAGTGACTATGACTGGACCCTTGAGATGCACACACTCTTTAATTTTTTTTTTTTTTAATTTTGAGAGAGACAGAGACAGAGTGTGAGTGGGGGAGGAGCAGAGAGAGAGAGAGAGAGAGACATAGAATCTGAAGCAGGCTCCAGGCTCCAAGATGTCAGCACAGTGTCTAATGTGGGGCTTGAACTTACAAACCACAAGATCATGACCTGAGCCAAAGTTGGATGCTTAACCCACTAAGCCACCCAGGTCCCCCAGGACACACACACTCTTTAAAAAATTATCCAGTTTTCCTAACATTTTAAGTCTACTCCTATTTATAAATAAAGGTTTGATTTAACATCTCCTTCCCTGCCCCCTGCATGATTTCCCTTAGGTGCAATTATCATGATTAACTTTGCAAAAGTAATGTAAAACAGAAGGCCACATGGAATTTCCAGAGTTTCAGAAGATTAATGCACTTGTTGTCATACTAGAACGTGCATGAATCATTCCTAAAATAGACAGTAAAACATGGGTTCTAACCCCAGATAGCTATTAAAGAAATGAATACACATCCATTCTCTTTCTGTTCAGTCTCTAACTCTTCCCAATTCATCTTCAAGCAAACAAACAAAACAAACAAACAAACAAACAAAGCCCTCAATATGGGATATTAAAAACAAAACAAAATAAAAGCTGGGGAAATGTTTTACTTTGACCTCTTCAGTCCTTGCTTTTCTCACAGATGGATCCTTATGCCAGCATTTCTTAACCAGGTAGGCAGCACAGATGTGAAATATGACCCCTGTGGTCTCTGCCCATAACATCAATTTGGTTCGCATTGACTCCATTGATTTTTTCTATTTTTTTCCCAAGTATAGGGTTAAAAAAGTTGCTGCAATGTCAATTTATGAATTATTGTTAATACCGCGTCAGCATTTGACATATTCCACTATATGAGAAATACTGAGAAAACTGCTACACGTCAGTCTGAGACCTTTTGAGCTGCATTAGTCACAGATTTCCCTAAGAACACCTGGAATTCTGAGTCTTCAAACAAGAATAGGATCACAGGTAGTTACAAAGAAGTTATAAAATCGTGTTTTCTATACTTCATTAACCTGCTCCTTTTTATTTTGTTTCCTGTCTTTATTGCTGATGAATAAGCTAACTGAGTACACTTAAAGGGTCTGTTTCATAATTTACATATGAATTATCTAATTAAAAAATACATTAAAAGCTGGTTTAGTATTCATAAAGTATTGATATGACATTGGTAAGGACAAAAACCTTATCTTCGAGTCAAGTTGATATCATATTATTTGTACCGTAATCTAGATTAAATTTACCAAGAGTCTTTTCTTTTTAAAAAATTCTATCAATATAAGCAGTAAGTCCTTACCAGACATCTATTTTTTTTTAACTTTGAGCATTAAAAAAGATACATGGCCTACCATAACCGATATTTTATCAATAATCAAGGGAAAAAATACTGGAATAAAACTAACCTCCTAGTAGCAACAAAATGTTTTACCTATGGGGGATTTAAATTCAGGTTCTGATGTTAATTTGCCACTCTTTCACGTGTTACATACAACTGAAGGAAACAAATTTAGTCCAGATCAGTGATTACTTCACGGAGCCTTCAAACTACCACTCAGCTGGACCTTAAGTGAGTTACACAGTATAAGAATCTTCAAAGGATCCCAATGCGCAGCCCGTGCATGTGTGCTATGTGTGTGTGTTGCTGTATGGGAGCATATGCATATGTTCAAAGGCATTACCATATTTACCATCGGCTGATGTTATGGGCCAAACAGAGACATGATAATATTTTTACACCCAAGGACTATACACATAGCTATTAAATTCACTGTGCCCAATGCTATATCTCACTCTGAGATAAAGGTGGAAAGGAGCGGTATACCTAAGAGAATGGAGGTTGAGAGCCGTGTCTCTATTGCCCCACATACAATACTTATAAGAGCCTGCTGGTGTCATCATTAGGAACTTGGGCTCTGGGGCCAGTCTGTCTGAGTTCAAAATTGGGCTCCACCATTTACTCAGTGTGTCCCCTTGAGTCACTTATATGACATCTATAAAAATCTCACCAAACCCCAGTTTCTTCATCTGTAAAATGGGCTTTCTTTTCACTCATTCAAAAAGTACGTATTCAGTGATTTATATGTGCCAAGCACTATTCTCCATGCTGGGTGTAGTCCAGTGAACCATACAGATGCTATTTCTTCTCTCAAGAAGCTTTCATGAGGATGGGAGCAGACCATGGATGCAAAGTCTTTAGCACAGTGGCTGGAACAGAGCAGGCCCTCGATAAATGTCACTTAATAGGATTATTATTTGGCCAGGTACCAGATACCATGCAAGACACTCGCGCACATGATCTCCAGTCTGCAAAATTAACCCAGCTTCATGTGTGAGGAAACTGAGGTTAAATGAGGTGTGGCGTTTGCCCATTCCAGCTCTTTCTTTTTTCTCCGTAAAAGACAGATACTACTCTTCTATATGAGAAACCCTGTGTGTTCTAAGCACATTACAAATATTAACACATTTCAATAATAGCTCATTAAAATCCACCATTTTTTTCACTCTACCACATTATTTGGTAATCATTAATTGATATTTATCAATTTCTAATTTGATATATATAATTGTCATATGTGTTATTTCTGCTGATAATTTTAGAAATAGTAAAGGTAAATTTTTTAAAACTTTACTGATTCTCAACCCAATATCATAAATACACAGACACCCAGCACAGTCATAAATTAAAAAAAAAAAAAAAAGAAAAAAAACAGGAAATATCTTTGAAATCAAAGTACATCAAAGAGAAAATGCTTAAAGGAAATGGAAGTAACCTGAAAAAAGGAAACAGGGCCAGATTTCCACAAACAGCTCTCAAATATCACCAGCAGAAACAAGGAATAAAGGACGCCAGAGAAAGATGAAAGGGTTATACTGGTTTTTTTTTTAATTTTTTTTAATGTTTATTTATTTTTGAGACCGAGAGAGAGCACAAGCAAGGGAGGGGCAGAGAGGGAGAGGGAGACACAGAACCTGAAACAGGCAGGGCTCGAACTCCCGAACTTCGAGATCATGACACTTAACTGTCGGACACTTAACCGACTGAGCCACCCAGGTGCCCCAGGTTATACTGGTTTTTAATCATACCTGGAATTATTTTTTTCCAAAGAATTTTGAAAAGGAGCAAAAAGTGTCCAATCAGATGAAGATTACCAACAGAAGAAAG
The DNA here is from genome assembly GCF_022837055.1 of Prionailurus viverrinus. Taxonomy (NCBI): domain Eukaryota; kingdom Metazoa; phylum Chordata; class Mammalia; order Carnivora; family Felidae; genus Prionailurus; species Prionailurus viverrinus. The sequence continues at coordinate 73,620,316 of NC_062561.1, forward strand.
TGTGTGTGTGTGTGTATATATATATATATATATATATATATATATATATATATGTGTGTGTGTGTGTGTGTGTATGTATATATGTATATATGTGTACGTATATATGTATACGTATATACGTATGTATATACGTGCATACATACGTACATACATACATACATACATACGTATACACGTATATATGTATACATGTATACACGTATATACATGGTTTTTTAAGAAAAATATTACAAGGAAATAATTTTTATCTCTTGTTGACAAGAAACGCTATTGACAGTCCACACAGGACCGCTTTGGGCCATTCCCAGACAGATGCCTCGCTTGGATAAGATCTTCCTTCTGAGGCTGTCTCCATCACACTCTCTTCCATTCTGCCCCTCAGCTATCCTGGCAGCCCTGGTACTTACCTGAATGTGCAGCCAGCTGCTCTCTGGCTGTTACCCCCACCCGGAATCTGTTTTCCAGATCCTGTCCTGGTGAATGCCCTTACCTTCTTGGAGAGACATACCCCAACATTACCATTTAAAATCTAAAATCTGGGGGCGCCTGGGTGGCGCAGTCGGTTAAGCGTCCGACTTCAGCCAGGTCACGATCTCGCGGTCCGTGAGTTCGAGCCCCGCGTCAGGCTCTGGGCTGATGGCTCAGAGTCTGGAGCCTGTTTCCGATTCTGTGTCTCCCTCTCTCTCTGCCCCTCCCCTGTTCATGCTCTGTCTCTCTCTGTCCCAAAAATAAATAAATGTTGAAAAAAAAAATTTTTTTTTAATAAATAAAAAAAAATAAAATAAAATAAAATCTAAAATCTGCAGAGTGCCTGGGTGGCTCAGTTGGTTGAGTGTCCTGACTCTTGATTTTAGCTCAGGTCATGATCTCATGGTTCATGAGATAGAGCCATGCATTGGGCTCTGCTCTGAGAGCACGGAGCCTGCTTGGGACTCTGTCTCTCTCTCTCTCTCTCTGCCTCTCACCTGCTCTCTTTCTCTCTCTCTCTCTGTCTCTCAAAATAAACAAACTTTGTGGGGTGCAGTTGGTTAAGTGTCAACTTTGGCTCAGGTCACGATCTCGCAGTTCATGAGTTCAGGTCTGCGTCGGGCTCTGGGCTGACAGTGTGGAGCCTGCTTGAGATTCTCTCTCCCTCTCTCTCTGCCCCTCTCCTGCTCTCACTCGAACTCTCTCAAAAATAAACAAACATTAAAATTTAAGCAAATAAACTTTTTAAAAAATTAAAAATTTACAACCTCATCCTCACTCAGCACTCCTAATCCTACCTACCCTGCTTTCCTTTGTTTCATAACTCTGCCATCCTCTATCACACCAGATACTATACTTTACTATGTTTGCTTTTCATTTTGCCTATCCTCACCTCCCCCCACCAGATGCCTACTCCAAATTGAATATAGGCTCAATGGAGCAGATTTTTTTTTTTTTTGCTTTTGTCCACCTGTTCATTGGTGCACGCTGAGTGTATATAAACAGTACTTAGTGTAAACGAACAAAGAGTATTCAATAAATCTAAAATGCCAATTTTTTTTTCATACTTGCTCCAACAGCCACAGGTGATGCTTCAAAGCAAAAACAAAATAAAACAAAATAAAAAAAATAGTCCTTGTACTTTTGGTTGGGCTTTCTTGAGAGAAAAGGAAACTTATACTCACTGTTGTTAATGGGATTGAAATGTGAAATGATCCGCAGCCACTCAGAGTATTGTTTAATTCAAGTTTTAGAGCATAATCTCAAATAACAAATGCAAAACGTAAAGAATAAGCCCAGAGGCTCGGAGAAAATAATCAACATATCAAATGCAAATGATTGAAGAATAAAAACTTCACTGAAATTAGGGCAATGAAAATATTTTTTAATGTCATTTAAGATGCTAGAGCTACAAACTTCACAATGCCAAAGCAAAAACAAAAACAAAACAAAACAAAACAAAACAAAACAAAAACTCAGTATAATCAGGCCAAACTTAGGAGAGAATTACTGCATAGTCTAAGTTACAGGGAAATAAATAAAAACTTAAAGAAGAATATTGACCCTCTTCTAATGATTTCTTTAGACTTGTAAGTTATTGTCCGGGGACAAGTTAATGATTAGCCAACAGGTGGGGAATAGGCATACCTAGCACCGTCTTCTCATCGCCGACAGGAGCCAAAAGTACTCAACTCTCATCACATTGGTTATGAAGCAGGGTTGGGTAACAGGAGGGACAGGCACACAAGAAAACCACTCAAAGTGACTATAAAGTATTTTAAATTCGATATGCTACATAAATCCTACATTTTAAATAAAAACGGGAAGGGAGAAAACACTAAGGGAATGAATGGTCCTGGGTCCTAGAGATTGTGACAAGAAAAGAAGTCTAAAGTAAAGACTTTAGTAAGACTAAAAAGATAAACTACACACCCGTAGAAGGTGAATGGAACAAAAAGTCAGGGTAATAATCCCAATCATTCCTCCACACACAGTGGACCTCAAGTTGCTGTTAAACCATAATAATAGGTCAACCTAGCCTAGGATAAACACAGCAAAATCTAAAGGCTCCAACTAAAGAAAGTTAAGTAGATAATTAGCCTCCCAGCATCTGTGCTCACATTTCAAGGAATCTTCATCAAAATAAAGTCGAAGAATGCCAGGCAATCCACATGTCAGCTTAGGAAGGCTTCCGGGTCCTCCAAAATCACATAAATTATTTCTTTGCCTTCAGTAACATTGATGTTAATACAAAATTGTGCACACAACCCCTCACATTTGGCTGCTTTGTGATATGTCTGTTACAATCCAAAGGTTCAGACTATTTGGGAGGAGAGGGGTAAGGAGGGGAGCTGCTGAGAACAACATGAAGGCACTTCAAAATCAACACTAGTAATTATGGTTATCTCATAGAAGCTCTTGTATCAATCTATGATGTATGGCAAAGTCTCCATGAAATTACTAAGAGATGTCTCCAACAAAAATGATTCTCTTAATTTAAATAAATATGTCCAGGTAGCCAAGTCACTTCTATGAATGTCTTTTATATGGTCTTTTATCTGATAGTACAACGGTACTTACCCTGAGAACGGAGATTGGGCTGATTTCCAAATAAATAAATAAATAAATTATAAGCAAAAGGCAGCATAAAGGCAACTGGAAGGATCAACAAAAAAATCTAGAACAGCCACCAGGATGTGATCCAAGGATCTATGACCCAGGAAGAGCCTCTCTTCACCAACATGGGTAAAAAGTTAAGAGGACATTTCATGAGCTTCCTCCCTATTTTCACCAATCAGAGAGTCTCCTGTCTCCTGTTGTCCATTCCCCCTTCTAGAGTTGAAGGCAATGAAGTTCAACTGCTTCATTCTATACTTGAACTGTAACATCAAAAAATGTTTGCCATTCATTCAAGTTAATAATCTTAAAAGTTGAAGACTTTCACAAGGACTTTATCAATCCATTCATCTATTCATTTATTGATCAAAAGTATTTTGATACTTTGGGGGCACCTGGGTGGCTCAGTCAGTTAAGCATCAGACCAGCTTAGGTCATGATCTCACAGTTCTTGAGTTCAAGCCCCACACTGGATGAGATCGAGTGCCCCTTTGGGCTCCACGCTGACAGTGCAGAGCCTCTCTCTCCCTCTCCCTCTCTCTCTGCCCCTCGCTCACTTGCACCCTCTCTCTCAAAAGAAAGAAAGAAAGAAAGAAAAAAAGAAAGAAAGAAAGAAAGAAAGAAAGAAAGAAAGAAAGAAAAAACAAAAAATGAAAACAATAATAAGTGGTTTGAACATGTACCATATGTGAACATTGTGAAAAGTGCTACAGAGCTTCCCCAAAATCATTCTTTGCAGGTGGCTGTAAAATTCTGTTAATGGTCTGACAAAAATGGGTGAAATCTGTCCCCCAGATTGAATGTTCTGTCTTCCATATTTCTAGGTAAACTGACCTCTAAATATGTTGTTATCTCTCCCCTCCCCCGTGCCCCCCTCCCCTTATAGATAATAGGTTTGCAGTTAATTGTCATACGTTTGTTATCCTTTGTGATTTTCTTCCTTTGTGAGCACAGACTGCTACAGGGGAGAGATCTGCAGTTGCACAGCTGGGCGTCCTCACAAATGAAGAAAACAAGGTCCTTGGTATAAATGCCTAGTATAAATTAAGAGTGCTCTCTAACACTGCTCATGTTCTAGGAGTTAGAAGAGCATTCCAGATATCCTGGTGCTCCAAGTGAAACTGATTTTCTTTTTTTTTTTTTTTTAATTTTTTTTTTCAACGTTTATTTATTTTTGGGACAGAGAGAGACAGAGCATGAACGGGGGAGGGGCAGAGAGAGAGGGAGACACAGAATCGGAAACAGGCTCCAGGCTCTGAGCCATCAGCCCAGAGCCTGACGCGGGGCTCAAACTCACGGACCGCGAGATCGTGACCTGGCTGAAGTCGGACACTTAACCGACTGCGCCACCCAGGCGCCCCTGAAACTGATTTTCAACAAGCCTTAACACCCTTGCTTGCAGTAACAGAAAAACCCCAAAGCCTATATGCTCTTGACAGACCTCCCTCCCTCCTCTCATCACACCCAGCCTCACCACTGCCATCTGCCTGGAGCCATGGCACCTAATTTGATTTTCCACGTTTAGGAAGCCCAGGACTTCCAGTTCATTCCATCTCTGGGACTGCCGTCCCACCCGGCTCTCCACCTGGTGGCCCTACCCACCATGCCCCAACTCCAGAAACCCTTCCACTGTGTCCACCCTAGCTCAGTATCCGTGCTGATGAGCACAACCCCTTCTTGCTCAAACCCTTCTCTGACTCTTCCCACTTAGCTTTTTGCTCCAGACTGAGAGCTGGCTCTCCTCTGAGGGCTCCACTCCTTCTTAGCCCTGGGAGTGAAGGCTGCTTCCTTTTATGCACCATCCAAAGGAAGGTGCAAAAGCAAGGTTGGTGTTCTCCTCTCTGCCAGATGATTCTACCTTCCCTCCCTTCCCAAAAGACCCACAGCTCCTCAGGATGGCTTGTGAGCGAGACTCAGTGTGAGCAGACTGTTCTCCCTTAAAATGTATTGACAACCTGCTCCTTATAATCATTGCTGACCCGTGGCCATGACTCCTCTGTTGTTGGAGTTCTTTAACTTTTTAACTTGCCATCAATCTCAAGAAAACCTGAAATCGGGGCACCTTTTCAGGTGGCTGATTTAGAGATTTAAGCATCAGTGCTTTAAGCATCCAACTCTTGATCTTGGCTCAGCTCATGATCTCACAGTTTGTGAGATCAAGCCCCCAATCACTCTGTGCTGACGGTGAGGACCCTGCTTGGGATTCTCTCTCCCTCTCACTCTGCCCCTCCCCTACTCTCTCTCTCTCTCTCTCTCTCTCTCTCTCTCTCTGTCTCTCTCAGAATAAATAAACTTAAAAAATAAAATATTTTTAAAAAAAGAAAATTTGAAATAATTATTGGTGACTTCCCTTTCCAGGTAACTGTGGTCTTTCAGGCCCTTGCACCTTTTCCCCCAATGACTCTGCTCCCCACCCCACCTCAGTTGCTCAGACCTATGTTTCTAGCCAGGAAGACTTCACCATCAAGCATCCCACTGCCAGCTCCTTTTTCCCACCTCAGTCCCTCACCCTCAGGCCCTCCCAGGGCTTACATTCCATGGATCTCATCACCCACCCTCCACATCCTCACTTCCTACCTTTCCAGCTTCAATTTCATAATTATTACCTCTTTTTTTTTTTCTTTAAGTGTATACTTTATCGAACTGGTCTCAAGTCAGTGTACAGGTGAGCCCTGACTGCCTCTACACCTCAACCCCACTCCCAGGGAGTTGAGGTGACCAACTCCCAAAAGCCTTCTACATTTCAAGTTGGGGAAACTAAAAGAAGGACCACGATGGCAGACCATTCAAAATAAAACAAAAAGAACAAGTATTCAAGTGAAGATTTTAAAAAGTTTGGACTACATAATTTATACAAAAACAGTGCTCTGGCCCTTCCCTATGTGGACTTAGGCAAAGACTGGCCCTTCTCCTCAGGGAGAAATGGCTGCTTTGGGGAAGGCAAGGGATTTCCTGTAATAATGCATCTCAGAACATTCAGAATGACTGCTAAAAAAAAAAAAAAAGAAGACCAATTTACCATCAGAGTTCTCGGCCACACTGTAGACTTCTTTATTACACTCTTCCAGCAAAACCCTGACCACATTTAAACCCAACTTCCCATCTGCTCTGTGCATCCTGATCCGGTGAGATGCATGCTTGCCCCCCAGAAATAACACTCTAAATGCACGACCGCAAACCCCAAGGGGACCCTTAAAGCTGGCAGGCAATGAAACTGTGGAGACGTGCTCTGGTCACTCTCCCACTCTTCCAGAGGACAGCTCTCGCTGTTCCCTCCTCTGGCTTCCAACATAGCCTCCCCGTCCGCACCCTCAGCTCAAGATCTGACTTTGCCATTTCCATGAGGAAACAGGAGCAATCAGAAGAGAAGGCCCTCGACCCCTACACGTTCATCCCTCGGTCGGCCAGCACCATGCTTCCCTCCTATTTTCCACGTTCCGGTCTGAGATCAAGATGCCCCCTTCCGGACTAGGCCCCATCCCATCTCCTCTGCTCTGGAACACTGGGGGGATCAATTCTCACATCTCACTCCTGCATCAGCAACCAACTTCCCTTCTCTACTACACTGCCACATTTAGCGACTGATCACACACTGATAAAAAATAAAATCTCCACAAATAAAAGATCTCACACCCTTCCTGACCCAAGACCAATTTGTTGGCCCGTGACTCCAAGTAGTTGTCTCTACTGCTGCTCCCTCTGGTTCCGGTCTCTCCCTGGTTTCTCATGCCTCTGCTCCAGTGTGACCTTCTCAGCAAGGCCTTCCCAACTGCCTTACTCAAAAGTACCTGGCCCATGTGCAGGCCCATCACTTCCGACTCCCTCCTCTGCTTCTCTGTTCTCTGAGCTCCTGTCACCATGCCTTCTCACGTGGCATCCTCAACATTCCACCCACTTCTTCACTCACCTTCTCACCTGTAAGAACAACAGTCCCATAAGATCAGGATTGTCTACTTTATTCTCTGCTTTCCTGACATCCCAAGCAGTAATGTGCCAATAAACATGTGGTGAATAAATGAGTGGGTTGGGGAGAATTACAGCAAAGTGATTAAGAGTGAGGATTTGGAAGCACACAGTCCTCAATTTAAAACAGCAGCACCGGGGCGCCTGGGTGGCGCAGTCGGTTAAGCGTCCGACTTCAGCCAGGTCACGATCTCGCGGTCCGTGAGTTCGAGCCCCGCGTCAGGCTCTGGGCTGATGGCTCAGAGCCTGGAGCCTGTTTCCGATTCTGTGTCTCCCTCTCTCTCTGCCCCTCCCCCGTTCATGCTCTGTCTCTCTCTGTCCCAAAAATAAATAAACGTTGAAAAAAAAATATTTTAAAACAGCAGCATCGAGTGCTTGGACATGTCGTTTCACCTTGCTGCAGCTCGGTGTTATTTTCTGTAAAATGTGGATAATCAACTGTGCCACAGCGTCATTAAAACGAGTAAACAAAATGTTCTATGTAAAACAGTCAGCAAAATCCTTGGAACACAGCAAACAACCTACAGACAAACGGCCACCTTTGAACATTATCCCCGATCAGAAGATACAAAGCAGTTCGAATGATTATATTCTGAACTGTTCTGTTTTCTAATACTTTAATATCCCAAGGCCCCAAAAAGACATAGTTCCAGTTTATGCAATTTAACAGAGATGTTGGCATAATCCCAGTACCTTGGGCCCTGAATACAAATGTCATTCTACTCCATCACATATGTGCCTCATCAGCTTGTATTTATTAGCTAAACTTTTGCCTCATTATTATACATTCACATTTCACTAGGCCCTGAGGACAATGCCTCATGATGCTGCTGATGTGTGCCTGCACACACACCCGAAATGGCACAGAAAATCAGGACAGTGATATGAAGCCTGGCTTGTTCGCAACATGGGACCCAAAGCAAAATGCACTCAACTGTTTAAAATAACTGAACCCTTCCTTTGATCACTGCATCAGAGAGGGACGTTGCAGCATTATTTCTCATGCCATCTTCAAGAACAAGGTGAAGCAGAAATAAGCAAAACACAGTGTGATGAACATAGCTACATGAAATGCACAATGAAGGATTTTCAGGGTTGAAATGTGTTTTTCATGTATAATTGATTAAAGGGTGATGGAGAGCATCAAGAAAGTCTGGAGCTGGTAGCACAACATCCTCGATTTATGAACGAGGAAACCGAGGAGGTCCGCTGAGCTTATGTGAGGAGAAGGGGCACTAAGAAAATGCTTCCCTGTGGAAAGAAGAGTAACTTCCACAGATCAAATCCCCCAGAGGAGACAGGCAGGCAGCATAATGGAATAGAAAGGTCACAGAAATAGCAACGAGCGCAGCATCCGGTATAATAAATATTTGTGCGAGAACTGAACTAAGTGACCTGAATTCTGGTCACGGTTCTGCCCAAATACTCCTTGAATGAGCTCCTTCACCTCTTTGGTCTCATTTTCCTCATCTCTGTACTTACATCACAATTGGGAGGCTCCACCAACTTACAGGCATGTGAGGTGGCTGACTGTCATTTGGAGGGTAGGAAAAAATAGAAGAGAGATTTTCTAAGTTTTTTGCACTAAGACTCACAGGGATGTTCTGAGATATCAAAGCCTAAAGGGCACATTCTATTTCCATAAATAGAAAATAAATAGGGACACCTGGCTGGCTCATTTGGAAGAGCATGTGACTCAATTATCAAGATTGTAAGTTCAAGCCCCACATTGGGTGTAGAGATTACTTAAAAATACAATACTTAAAAAGAAAAAGGAAAAGAAGAAAATAAATATTTGAAAAAAGAGCCCAGTACCCCAAAGAAAATGCATATGTGAAGCAGAAGTGAAACAACCATTATTCTGAGATGCCATTGTATGCTAATATTTTTTAAATGTGTCTTAAATCTGAGGTAACATTTTTAATTATTACAGATTTTATTCACTTGTGTATGTGTGTGCGTGCGTGCGTGTGTGTATGTGGCATTAATGAGAGTCCAAAAATGCAAAACAGTGAGGATCCCTTCTGCCACATTTGTAAAGCTAAGGGAAAATTCCATTTTCCCAGAATTTAAGGCTGCAATCCACGACTTCTCCAAAAGAGCTTTACCAACATTTTTTTTTTATAAATTCAACTGCTGTGCATCATGTCCTCAAATACATCATCCACAGATGATGACTAACTCACAGCAGACCTGTCTCTTCTCGAGCACTGGTAGAAATGTTGCCATCCTACTTGACAGTTCTAAGTATTTCAGTCATTAATAATAATTTTTACATATAAGCTCCTTACCTTTTATAAAGAACCCCCCCAAAGCCTCCCAAGTTAGACAGTTTTACTTTGCATATATATTTTAAGCATTAGTGAAGAGACGTTATAAGTGATATTTCTCAAGAAACAACTCAGTTATAACCAAATCAGAAATGAGGCCAGAAGACCCACTTTGAAATCTCTGACCTGACTGTCCCATAATGCTTCTAGCTAAATAGTGAGACAACTTAAAGCAGATTACAACACAAAGGTCTTATGAAGATATTTCTATTTATGGTATTTCTAGAAACATTACCAGTTCTATGTGTCAAGCTATGTAAAATTTAGGAACTAGATTATCATACTGCACTAAGTAAGTCTTGGGATATCCAACATGCCACCCACGGGCCATATGAAGCTTTCAAATTTGAGAAGCCATATATATATCAGATTCATTCCAAAAAGTTAAACTTCCCTTCTACCTTAACCCAACATGGCTCTCGCATATGTGAAATGTTTATTGTTTGAAAACACATCAAGGTCCATGATTTATAGCTAGAAAATCAATTTGCATCTGTGAGAATATGAGGCATAGATTCGTAAACAAGGTAGGTGGGTCTTTATTCCAAATGAAGGGAAACTAAGCCTTAGAAACTGTCTAGTTCAGGGTCAACTTGTTAATATATCAATGATTAGCATTTAATCATGCAATGATTCTCAAAGTTTAAAAAATGAAAGATCCCACACTCTCCTGATCCAGGACCAACTTTTTGATGTGTGATTCTAAAAAGTTGCCAGGCTCAGCGTCAATTTGTTAATATTTGAAGATTACACAGGAGCTGAAGTTTACATTGTTGGCCTTAAACTGAGTCCCTTGCTATACAGTTTCCTTTGAACTCAATGAGAATCAGAAAGATGGAAGTTACACAAGAAAAGGCCTCAGTACAGTAGGAACACAAAGGCACTGCCAGAGATATTCAGCATGATTCCTGTTGATGATTTCCTGTGTTCTAATGATGGGAGATGTAAACAGTTACCAACCAGTTACCAAAAATACTGAACCCAGTCACAAAGGACACAAAGAGTCTGGGAGTGAATAAACAATGCTCCCTCCAAACCTGCTGTTGTCCATTCAGTGCCAACATTTGGTCCCTGACAAAAAAAAATGTCCTTTCTGAGACACAATTTGGCCATTTGTTATGTTAATCTCCAGTGTGTGAAGGGCTCTTCCTATCAGAGAAATCACCCAACAGCCACCACAGGATGTTTCTTATTTTGATGACTGAAAGGTACACGCTGGGTCTGGAGGAGGGAGCCATTGATTTATTTTCACCACTTTTCCCTGGCTGACAGCAATTTAAAAGAGAAGGAACAAGCCAGATCACTCATCTGCCTGCTTGGCATGCCTGGTAGTCATGGGAGCCCACATCGAGGCCATCTGTTCAGGTCCCAGCCTCTCCAAACACACACAGAAAGATGATGTCGAAAGGGGTGTGCTCCAGCCCTGCTAATGAGCCACCTGAGGTAAACCAGAAGACCCAGCCTGTGCAGTGCACCCACTCAGCTTCTCCCTCAGCAGTCCAGTCCAATCAAGTCACAGATTTGAACTGGCACAATTATCTTTAAGTTGATTTGCCAGAACAAGTGTTAAGTTGATTCAAACATTTCTGGCTTAGTCCTATCTCCTAGATACATACATAGGCAGGTAGATCCGGCAAATCAATTGAAATTCACCTTGCACACAACCTACAAAATGAAACCAGCCTCAGAAGACGTCATGTTCGGCGCTTGCCTGATGGTATATTAGTGCACTTTCAAACTCAGCTCTCAGATGCCCCTAAATCACTGCAGCCAGAAAGGCTGTCTGCAACAAAGCACGCAGAAGATGGCCACTCTTTGGAAATAGCAACGTCACGTAGCTCTACTCAGTGAAATAAAACCAAACAGGATGTTCTCTCTCGCCTCTAACATCACCCTGTTGCATGAAGATTCATGATCTGTTACGAAGAACTGCCAATCACTACAGATTAAGTTGGGATGAAATAATGCATTTGTATAAGGTTTTTGTGATCAGAATTCTAACTTCATATGTCATGCACAGTATTTGTAAACTCTACTGGAAATAATTTATCTTTCAAACATATTTTGAAGTTTGCTTTTTTGTACCCTAAAATGTGTCTTGCTTTTTAAATTATCTTTGGGCTGATCATGGGAAGGATGTCCTAGATTTTTCACAATAGCCCACTATGACAATAAGCACACTTCTGGGATCTGGGGCCATTTTAGGAATCGTGTTGGTGGCACCCCTCCATCCCCAAGAAAACACCATTTTTCACTCACACTGACACCTGGAGCCACCAGGCAGCACCCTGTCTAGCTAGAAACCACAGTGTTACAGCCATCATCACATCCCCCCCCCACCGCCACCTACTTTCCCATCTATGCCCATCATGATCCCATTCCTTCAGGGGTCTTCCTATATAACTCACTACAGAAAAAAGCATTCATCATGACATGTGAATAGTGTACATCTCTCAGTGTATATATCTGTGTTTCCAGTTAGGTTGCCTGTTTACATAGCCCTATCTCTGAAGATACAGGAGACACAGAGAACAACTCCATCATAAATACACTAAAGCACCATAATGCTAACCTTCATTTCATTATCCTGTGATAATTTCCATACAGACTTTTTTGTTTAATCCTCCCTGCTGAAACTCCAATTGGTCGGATTTTGAACCTCATGGATTTTGTTCTGTTTTGTTTTGTTTTGGAGAGAGAGAGGGGGGGAGGGAGGGAGGGAGGGAGGGAGGGAGAGAGAGAGAGAGAGAGAGAGAGAGAGAGAGAGAGAGAGAGAAAATGTGCAGGAGAGAAAGAATCCCACACAGCCTCCATGCTCAGTGTGAAGCCCAACATGGGGCTTGATCCCACAACCCTGAGATCATGACCTGAGCTAAAATCAACAGTCAGATACTCAACCAACTGAGCCAACCAGACACCTTGAACCTCATGGATTTTCTAAATTACTTCTAGTTGAGGTATCTACATATCTATACACCGATCTATTCCATATATAACCATAAGGCTTCTCAGTAAGAACAATCTTTTTTTAAGGTCAAATAGTTTCAGTAGACATACCCCAAACCTTATTCCCAAAAAGAAATGAGATGCAGCCAAAAATCTTCATAGAAGAGGAAAGCGAAACCCAAATACTACTAAAGGGGGGCACCTATGGGCTCCAGTTTCCCCTGCAGAGCCTAGAAAAAACTCAGCAGTTGGAAGCACCAGATAGAATGTAAGGAAATTGTATACTGGAGTAAGAAGGTTGAAAACAGGGGGATATTTTGAAAGTCTCTATAAGGAATATTTATTCTTCTGCATCCCAACCTCCAAACCAACCTATTCATGATTGCCCATCCCTCATTCCCACAGGAGTGTTGAGAAACATTCTATGGAAAAATGTAGTCTGAGAATCTCAAGACTCCAGGACATCGGGGACCACAGAAGGTGGGAGTGAGAAAACACTGAGACATCCATGCCTTCCTCCTGCCAGCTCTGTGATGTCAACAGCCAGGTTTATGCTTCCTTGAAGGGAGACTGGAGGATCCTGCTCTAAAGAAATGAGGAAAAGATGTGCACGTAGTGACTTGGTTCCCAGCCAAGAATAATGTGGCTGGTCACAGAAAAGCTGGGCAATCAACAAACCCACTTTTCCCACAAAGCTTCTCATCAGTGTTGAAGCACGAACATGAGGGGACAAGCAAGAATTACCAAGCATTTGAGAAGTCTCCAACTGAGAAAGAATAAAATTGAGGGTTAAAAAAAGGTAACAAAAATGAACATTTCAAACAATCGATCATTGATATCATTGTACATATAAGACATTATTGATCCATGAATTAAGAACAAAGTGCCATAAAAGAAAAATCATAAAAGAATAAAACAGAGTTCTTTACAATCAAAAATATGAAAGTAAATTTTTTTAATCAAATAAGGGAATAAGAAGATTAAAAACAAGGAAATTTGTCCCAAAAAGGTACAAAAAGACAAAGAAAGGGCTTATAAACAAACAAAAAAAGAGATGGGTAATTTAGAAAATCCATGGTCCAAAACTTGACTAATAGGGGGGTGCCTGGGTGGCTCAGTCAGTTAAGTGACAGACTTTCTTTCCGCTCAGGTCATGATCTCACGGTTTGTGGGGTGGAGCCCGTGTAGAGCTCTGCACTGACAGCACAGAGCCTGCTTGGGATTCTTTCTCTCCCTTTCTCTCCCTGCCCCTCCCCAGTGCTCTCACTCTCCCTCTCTTTTTCACAAAATAAATAAATAAACTTAAAAACACTAACAGGAGTTTTAGTAAAAAAGACCAAATAGCAGTCTATCTGGAAATTATCAAAGAAATACTATTTTAAAAAACAGTTCTCAGAACTGAATGATATGAGTCTCCAAATTGAAAAGTCCTTGAAAATGTGTCAAAAAACCAATGAAGATCCACACCATATACTTAAAAATTCCAGGAGGTAGAACAAGAAAGAAGTCCCCATACAAAGAATTAGGAAAACTGACATCACATTCTCAACATTAACTTTAGAAGCTAGAAGATAATGGAGTGATGCCTTCAAATTTCTAATGAAAAATAATTTTCATCCTAAAAGTCTGGACCTGGTAATTCATGATGGCAAAATTATCAGCCCAGCATAAGGGTAGAATAAAGACACGCACGGTCACACATTTTTCATTTCTCAAGGAGTCACCATTGTAAGGGGTGGGATGAGATCCCAGAGATAGAGGGTCCCTATCATAACATTAAAAAAGGTTAAGGAAGCTTCCGGCATGATAACATGGACTACATAACTCATAGTAAAAAAGAATAAAAAAAAGAACACACCACGTGAAGGGTGTTGAGTGTCTAGCACGAGCCGTGTTCCATTTTTACTAGTTTGGTAGAAGGCAACCTCAAATTTGAGGTAAAAGGCTCACTGAACAAGGAGGTTGTCTACTTAGATTTGGATAAAAGCTTAATAGAATTTCACAGGCACGTTGACCAGTTTACTTTAAGAAAACATGTGACAGAACAAGAGTGAGCATCTTTAGATCCTGGTAATCACGCAAAAATTCAACCAAATTCAGTTTGTTTGCAATTCTACCCACAGAGGCATGGCTCTGAATTGCTTTCGGATTTTTACTGTTTTTATATTCAAATTGTCCCCAGCCCAACCTTTTGTTGTTATTGTTGTCATTTTGACAAATCCCTTGAGGGAGTCATGTAATTTGGAATTAAAAGCAATTGTACTTCATATGAAAAAAATTTTTTGAGAGAAAGAGAGAAACCAAAGAGGAAAGCATCATGGTAATAGTTTTAACCTTGCTTCTGCTTCTAGTTACATGTAGGATTATTAGCAAGCCTGGCCTCAGTGCAAACACACACACACACACACACACACACACACACACTCCAAAGATGAATGTTAATGAGTTCTAAAAGGTCGACAAACTATGCAAGCCTTTTACCCTGAATTTTTGGTATGCTTCCCACAATATCTTTCAGAGACGCTCTGTTACCTAGTCGGTCCTTTTGTCTATCCATCATGTTTCCTGATTCTGAAACAGTAACTCACAATGAGGATGGTCTTCTTTATACGGTAAGGAATATAGTGATGTGTCCAACAAACAAACCTTAAAATCAATATATGGATCAAAAAGGCAGTCATAAAGATGCAAAGGGCCTCTTATTGTAATAGCTAAATCTCCTGTGGGAAGAAAAGGTAGTCAAGTAAATTAGCATGATGAATGTCCTATTGTGGGCATTCAGAGTCCTTAATAAAATGACAATCAGACTTAGTCAAAAGAGTTAGAGTCCCTCATATGTCTGTAATAGTTTAGTCAATTGAGTATTTATTAATTACCTACTGTGTGCCCAGCCCTGAATTAGATGCTAAGTATTTTTTTAATGTTTATTTATTTTGAGGGAGAGCACCAGAGGGTGAAGGGCAGAGAGAGAATCCCAGGCAGGCCCCACACTGTCAGCACACAGCCCAGCTCGGGGATTCATCTCACAAACCTTGAGATGGTGACCTGGGCCAAAATCAAGAGTCTGACACTTAACCGACTGAGCCACCCAGGCGCCCCATAGATGCTGAGATTTTTTTTTAAGGTAAAACATGTGCTACCAAGTTGCCTCCTGTAATTGTAGTAAGAAAATTAAACAAGCATCAAGGGAAACAGGAGTAAAGTAGAATAACCTTCATGGAGGAGGTGCTGTGGGGGCTGAATGTAAGAGGCAAAATTAAGAAAAGTGAAGGGGAAGAGAAGGGTTCCTCAAGCCTGGAGAGAAAGAAGACTTTTGTCTGTGACAATTGTCAAATCCAAATCATCATAATTAGAGAAACCACTTCTCAGTTATATCCCTACAATAAGCAAATATCAGAAACCCCCTTGCCAGGGAGTATTCTTTTTCCCTTTGAAAGAGCTCAGATATTCATCCTCAATGAGTTTCAGCCAAACTTAGCAGAATTAACAGGTCACTGGGAGGGATGGTGGCAGCCGTGTACCAAACTTTTAAGGAGCTGAGTACTGAACAAGGAGAAATGGTATGTCAGGGGGTCTGGCCTGTCAGGGGGTCTGGGGTGCCCTGAAGGGGCCCATATTAGGACAGCTAGAGAGGTACTTGAAGGGTTGGGTCACACAGAAGTAGGATGGAAAGTAACCCCCCCCCCCAAAAAGTAGATAGCTTTACAGAGAATTTTTTTATATGAGACTAGAGAAGAACAAAGAAGATAATTCTTGGGGTGCCTGCGTGGCTCAGTCGGTTAAGCATCCGACTTCAGTCAGGTCATGATCTCGTAGTTTGTCCGTGTCAGGCTCCGTGCTGACAGCTCAGAGCCTGGAGCCTGCTACAGATTCTGTGTCTGCCCCTCCTCTGCTCACACTCTGTGTCTCTCTGTCTCTCAATAATAAATAAATATTTTTAAAAAATTTTTTAAATAAAGAGGATAATTCTTTTATTGGTGCAAATAAAAAAAGAAAAGTGTCCCATTATTAGGAGACAAATTTATTTTAGAAACCCTGTGCCACTCAAAATGACAAAAAGTAGATAGATACAAAATATCCATCCATCAGCTATCCAATCCACCCACCCCTTCCTCATTTAGCAAACAAAGTGCAGATTGGGTGTTTAGTTTACCACTATCGTTAAAAGGATACGTTAAAAGGGGGTGCCTGGGTGGTTCAGTCAGTTAAGCCTCACGCTTCAGCTCAGGTCATGATCTCGCAGTTTGTAGGTTCCAGCCCCACGTGGTGCTCTGTGATGACAGCTCAGAGCCTGGAGCCTGCTTGGGATTCTGTGTCTCCCTTGCTCTCTGACCTTCCCCCACTCATACTCTGTGTCTCTCAAGGATGGATGGATAGATGGATAGATAGATAGATAGATAGAGAGATAGAGAGAGAGAGAGAGAGATAGATAGATAGATAGATAGATAGATAGATAGATAGATAGATAGATAAAACAAAAATTTATAGTTCCTTCCCTTGAAGTGTTCTGGATGTATAATTAAAGGCTGTTCTTTTCCCCTCCCCCAACGCTATCCGTTGTCCGCTCATAGCAAGAAGGCTGACAAAGCTGCTATTTGAAATACTTTCATGATTGAAAGGACTACCTTCCTGCAAGGTTTTCCAAGGCTGGGCATTTTTCAAGAACGTTTTATGTCCTTCCAGCTATGAATAAAAGGCAGGAAGCTGACACAAAGCTACTGTATTACTTTTTTTTTTTTACTTGAAATTGCAAAATGATTAAAGCCACCTAGCAACAATAGTTGACCTATTGAAGAAGAATGCCAGCTAGATGCCAGGCAGAGATTGGTGTGGAGATATATTTGGAAAGGACTCCCAGGACTATTTGCATCTGTCTCTGAGGTTGTTTTCCCTCCCTGGTCTGTTGTGAACCTATCTGTAGCTCCATGTTGCCACCCACGCTGACCCTGCTCAATATGGAGTCTCAAAAGCCATAGGGGGACACAACGGGCACACCTGCCAACAGAAGTAATTACAGATTTCACTCACTCACGAAAGTTTCTGGTAATTCATGTAGGAAAACAGCGTTTGGGACACTTTTAAGTCATCCCCTTAAAGTGTATAGACACTTTGATAAAGCTAGAACTTTTTTAAGTTTATTTTTTTATATATTTTATTTTTTACATATTTTATGTATTTATTTAGAGAGAGAGAGCGCGCATGAGCACATGGGGGAGGAGCGGAGAGAAACGAGGAGAGAGAGAGAATCTCAAGCAGACTCCATGCTGTCAGCACAGAGCCCAACACAGGGCTTGAACCCATAAATCATGAGATCATGACCTGAGCCTAAACTAAATCAAGAGTCGGATGCTTAACTGACTGAGCCACCGAGGTGCCCCAAAGCCAGAACTTAATAAAGCAGTTTTATGCTTCAATCTCTTAGCTGATTGAGGCCTAATTACTCATGTGGCACTGTTGTACAGGGGACAATAAAAAAATCAACGGAGAGCAAGCTGCAGTATAACTCCCAGCTCCAAGCTGGAACCTCCTGAATAGTCCCTGCCCTGTGGTGCCAAGGGAAGATCTTCAAATACAAAAGGAAGGGGAGTCATTTGGAAATGCTTTGCATGGGACTCAGTGTTTCTCTGGATTTGCCATGAAATCCTAGATAAGTGACTTAAGATTCTGGACTTCAGCTTTCTCAACTTTAAAAATAAAAGTGAGATGGGAAACCTGCATGGCTCCATCAGTTAAGCATCTTGACTTCAGCTCAGGTCATGATCTCGGTTTGTGAGTCTGAGCCCCGCATCAGGTTCTCTACTGTCAGCCCAGAGTCCGCTTTGGATCTTCTGTCCACCCCCCCCCAACCCCCCTCTGCTCCTCCCCAGCTCATTCTCTCTCAAAAATAAACATTAAAAAATAAAAATAATAATAATGAATAAATAAAAGGAAGATAAGCAAAATTAACTCAACCCTTTAAGATTCTATTTATGCCCAGGGATGGTATCCATTCTTAAGCCTGTAGACAATAGCAATGACTGATTCTATAACTATACATGATACCTAACATGCTAATCTATGACTTTGTCATTGAAGTAACTCAGATACAACAATCATCCCATAATCAAGATTAGTGACAGCTCAAGGAACAAAATAACACTGAAGCACTGTAAATCGTTAGCTAAAAATGGTGATACCTTTCCTATCATATTTCATCTCCCCCAAATTCTAAACCCATCCCAAAACACCAGTGGAGGGCAAAATGGGTGAATGGGCACATTTGGAAGTGTGAAAATTAATAAGGGGAAACCTCATTAAAATGGAGTCAGAGGCTAGAGCAGGGGGAGATCCCCCTCGTACCCCCACCATTCTTAGTCAATTGCAGACCCACCAGGAAGGAATGGATTTGATCTTACAGAAACTTGACCTTGCATGTGGATACTACTATACTATCCCAGTGGAAGGAAGAAATGCTTTCCTTATCCCCACCCCGCCATAGCTCAGCCAATGACAGGCCACTGTATTTCAAACTCCCAGTTTACTCCAATAGGCTTTTAATTTCTAACAGCCTTCCCAACTTTTGTTCTCCAGACTCACCTACCATTTGCCACAGCTTATTTGTTCTGGATTGCACTTCTCTTTTATTCCTGAATAAACCCATTTTTGCTGGTAAAATAACTAGCAGGTTTTTTTTTAAGGTTAACAGAGGACACATTCCAAGGGGGAAAATAAGGTCAAAATTGAGAATTTTGCTGACCACCTTGGTTTTCTTAGCCTAAAGTATTTTCTTCTGAAAGAATGTAAGTATTTGAGTAAGAATTGAAATTAGAAACCAAAGCTACAGCTCTCCAGTGTTTTCAGCTACAACATTAAAACAAAATCAGTAAGTGTAATAAATAAAAGCTCAGGAAAACATCCCAAGCTGGAGGACATTTACGTCACAATTGTTGGCAAAACTTCCATGAAGGATACTGTTTTTAAGAGTAGGTATGTTCAATTTGTCTCTCAGGTATCAGCGAATCCATTAATAAATCTATTCAACCAGGTGCCATGCAGAGATAATAAGCGCTTAGAGTCTAAGGAGGAAGGGTTATTGCACACACAAAAAGATTAGGAGTAGCTTGGAAGAACAGTGCTGTAGAGGTAGATTACGGTTGCAAAGGAGGCACTGGTCAATTCCCCTGGGGGCTGCATGGAGACCAGGCCTTCCAGGCTGCAGGGATGGTTGCATAATAATAATAAGTAGCCAATGGCTGAGGGGTTCTGGGCACTGGGAAGGGCTCCTTAGAGCTCAAGCATGGATTTTAAGGGCAGTTATTACAAGATCTTTTTAGGGAGGACATATTCTGCCAGGCTAAGATGTCTAGATTTCACTACTAATGGGCTTTAAATGATGAATCACATAATCAGATTTGCCTTTAGAAAGATAACTGTACCAGCTGTATGGTGAATGGACTGGAAGAGTGTGATATTAGAGACAGTCAAATGCAAAAGTGGTGGCTTTCAAACCAAATTTAAGTGACCCCTTTCTACACATTCTATGGGTCAAACCTTCAGCTAAACATAGCTCTCATATTCTCATATTGCCTCTTTTAGAAGCGTAGCAAAATCTAAACATATTTGGTAGGTTAATATGTTTTTTAATATCCTGTTAGATTTCCTTAGCTAGAAAAAGAAAAGCCACGCAAGACTGACATTAAGATACATTCTATGAGCAGCTGTTTTGATCATTCTAACCCAGTCTTTCTCTGACTATACTACTGAATACAACGTGGTTAAGCTTTTGCAGGGAAAAATTCAAATAACCATATTCTCTGCCTTGTGTTTTTCATACTCTGTCACAGAAAGAATATGGAGTGCTTTTTAAGCTGATTATATAATTCACAGCAAGATCTGTTCCATTCTTAGTTATCAGTAAAATTATTAAGTTAGCAGCTGCAATCCACATTTTTTTCTATTTCTACCAGAAAAGAAGGAATGAAATTCATCACTCATAAAATGATCTTCCATGAATAAATTATCCTGTGGGTATAATATTTTTAAATTCCCTCATACCTACTAAAATCTAAATTAATCAAATCACTTGGATGTCAGAATGTTTTAAAAGATAGATATTGTCAAAATGCTACGATTTCTGGTAGATTCCTCCAACCTCTTAAGTTTTCTGAATTCAAACAGAACTGCTTCCTCAAAGAACCTTACTAAACCCATTAGCCATTGAAATTGTAACCCATGTTGCTTCTGGATAAAAAATACTCATGTTTGCCCACCTGGGCAAAGTGCTCATTAGATGTATAACAGCACAAACAGTGGCTATTGCTAAAGTAATCTTTGGAAAATTGTATTTTCAAAAATCAAACCAAATTTCTTTCTAAAGAGAATATGCTCTAAAAGTGTTTATTTGTCCGTTGATTTAGACTGACCCTCACCTCCTGTTTGGTACAGACAACCTGTCAGTTTAGCCCACTTAAACAATATGGGAGCCCTCACTCTAGGTAACATTCTGGATGTACAGAGAATTTATAGCAGGGGAGAGGTACAAAAAGAGAGAATTGGAACATCAATGCCTTGCGATGCCAAAGTGCTAGGACAACCATGTATAAGCCCTATCTAGAGGTTCAAAGAGGGCTTCCTGGAAGAGTTTGATACAGGTAAGAATCTTCCAGGTAAAGAAAGGTGTGAAGGTCTCTTTACTTGGATGGACATACACAGACATTTACTTGGATGGACATATACACACAGGCATGGAGCAGCATTGGCCTGGGGAAAACTACTGGCAGCTTAGTGTTCCTGAACATGAGCTAAAGTACGGAGAGTAGTGGGAAAAGGAGGCTATGGAAGTAGGTGGGAACTGGATCCTGGATGTTCTAGAACCAGCTACTTGGGCCTGGCTCACTCTCCCAGAATAGAAGGTGAGGAACTTCTACTAAATTCCAGGTGAGGATCCTGCTAATATAACCTCTGGTTTATGGTCTTAATTCCACTAATAACACGCTCTGAACCTCTGGGGAAAAATCAGCCTATGCCTCTTTTCCCTTTTGAGAGGTACCCTACGAACTCACTGAGGTCTATTAAAGAACTAAAAATGATAATGAGTGAGTGCTTTGGAGAGCATAACCACAATATTATTTAAAAGTCTTATGTTATTCTAATAATAATTATTATGCATAGAGTGAACCACCCCAGGTAAACATGAAATAGTAAACACATACAATTTATAAGATGTGTGGGCAGCATTCATTATGTGCATCCAGTTCTATAATGACTTTATCGAACATGGCACTACCATGGCATGTCCTTTCCTACAGTTTTTGAGATACAGTGCTGTCCCCAGGGAAAAATAATGAAGCAAATAAAAACTCTCCCCATCCTCCAACCTATCTTTTTTCTCCTTTCTTTCCTTTCTCATTCCAAAGCGTACCTTCCCTCAACCCCCCATCCCTTTCTAAACAAAAAGGCTGCAATGGATCTCTCATATTTTTATGTTGGTATGGATTTTTGCTATAGATTTTCCTTTTCCAGGGGAAATTCATGTTTTTAATCACAGATCCATAACTTCCATATTATTAATAAAAATGTCAAAATTTCAAGGAGCCAGTATGAGGCCACTGGAAATTCATCAGACTAATCTAACTTTATCTACTTTTATGAAACTCTTACTGGACATGCTGAGAAAGCCGCAAAGATAATATATAGCTGACCCTTGAACAACACGGGTTTGAACTGTGTAGGTCCACCTACATGCAGGTGTTTTTTTCAATAAATACAGAACAGTACTACACAATGTATTTTCTCTTATGATTTCCTTAGTTACATTTTCCTTTCTCCAGCTCACTTTCTTATAAGAATATAATACATATAACATACAAAATATGTGGTAATTGGCTGTTTCCCTTATCAGTAAGGCTTCCTTCCAGTAGGCTATTCGTAGTTAACTTTTGGGGAAGTCAAAAGCTATGCTCAGATTTTGGAAGGGGCAGTGGTTGGTGCCCCTAACATCTGCACTGTTCAAGGGTCAACTGTTTTCTTATTCCATCAGGGCTTCTGGCAGGATTTCTCTTGCCCTTGCTTGGAACCAGAGAAAAGAGACTGATCAAGAATATACCAGAGGTGCCTGAGTGGCTCAGTTGGTTGAGCCTCCTGCTCTTGGTTTTGGCTCAGGTCCTGATCTTGCAGTTCGTGAGATTGAGCCCCATGTTGGGCTCTGTGCTGACAGTGTGGAGCCTGCATGGGTTTCTCTCTCTCCCTCTCTCTCTGCCCCTCCCCTGCTCGCTCTCTCTCTCCCTCTCTCTCTCTCTCAAAATAAACTTAAAAAAATAAATAAAAATATATCAGTCAGTTGGATTGATTCAACACTCAGTAACCTTAACCAAATCTGTTGGTTAGTGGATTAACATCCCCAAGACAGAAGCACCTGGGTGGCTCAGTTGGTTAAGCATACAACTTCAGCTCAGGTTTGAGCCCCACTTCAGACGCTGTGCTGACAGCTCACAGCCTGGAGCCTGCTTCGGATTCTGGGTCTCCCTCTCTCACTGCCCCTCCCCCACTCATGCTCTGCTCTGTCTCTCAAAACTGGTAAACTTTCAAAAAAAAATTTTTTTAAAGAAAACATCCCCAGGACAATGCAGCGAGGGTGTGCTACTGCAATGATAACAATGATAAAGCAGGTAGTTCTCTATTACGTTTACTATGTTCAATGCTTTTATCTGTAAATTGGATTAAATGTCTAATTATTAAATTTGTATATGACACATAGATTCAAGAGATAAATATTGAAAAGTATTTTTAAATTATCCCAAAGCCTGAAATATTGGGTCGATATCAACAAGATAAAGTTTAACAAATATAAAAAGATGAAATCCAGATTTAGAGTTCAAAAGTTAAATTGTAGGATGGGGAGACAATCTAAAGATGCCATAAGTTGACATAGCCATAAAAGGAAATGCTATATGCTCTATAAACTATATAGCTATTAAAATTTATTACACGATATAACTACATAACAGAAATTCAGAAAAGATAAGTAACCTACCCAGGGTCATATACCTTAGTAAGTCATAGTGGAACATAGGGCCCAGGCCCATCTGGATTCAAATCCTAGATTCGTAATGACTATACACATTGCTTCCCAAGGCAGAACTGAATTATATTTACTAACATGAAGAGACTTTGAAATAGATAACAGAGTACAGACGTATATATATAAAATGAACACATGAACTCATGACACACATATACAAACACATACACACACACACACACACACACACACACACACACACACACACAACAGCTCCTGGGAAAAGTCTTTAAGGTTATAAAATTTTAATACTGGATATTTCTGGATGATGGCATTATTTGGTGATTTTAAATTATCTTTTTTCATCTGAACTTTCTAGTTTTGTATAATGATCATATATTGCTTGTATTGTTAAAATACATCATGCAAATAGCTAAGGCACTGCAGTGATCAGAGTTTTAGTATTAGTCAGCAGTGTGACTCACATGGTAAAATCATTAAAGCAGTTCTGATGTGTATTACAGAAAGACCGTGCTCAAATAGAGGAAAAGAGAACTTCCACGTGTTTTGTGCTGATACCCAGAACTCTGAACATCCAAAGTGGGTAGTCAGGACAGTAGGAAGTCTAGAGACCATATCTTATGAAGAAAAGCTAAGGAACTGAGCAGAGTTAGGAAATGAAAACAAAGGAGAAAACGCAGAGCAAAAGTGATCACGGACAGTCAAATGGGAAAGTTTAGAAGCAAAATTCTATTTTTTTAAAGTGTTATTCCAGAGAGCACACAGGATGAATAGACTCACCAGTCATTAAACATGGAAGTCCCTCTAGACACCAGGCCCTATGATTGACACCAGACACTTACAGTGACCCAAAAAACAGGCACTGCCCCTAGAGAATTCACAGGTGAGTGAGTTATTCATCATATTACTACAAATAGTTACATAAGTACAGTGTGCAAAGTGTCCTGAAAGAGAAGTACAGGTGCTCCAGGAGCAAATGGCAGAGCAGCTTGGCCTGGGTGTCATGGAGGGTCTCTCTGTGGTGAAAAGGTGGTCATGGACAAGCTGACACTTGAAGGATGACCAGGAGTTGGCTTGGTAGAAGGGGGCAATCCAAGTTGCCCTAGCAATGAAACACACCTGAACAAACATGCTGCAAGATCCAGAGTGACAGAACTGTCAGTTTGTGGTGATTCACTGGGGTCAGCTACAGAGGTGAAATCTGGTCTATGAAAATCAGGTGGAGCTCAAGAGGAAATAGTCTACTTTTGACCCAAAATTGGAATGAGATTGAAGGGTAGCAGAATATGCCATCCCAAAATATGCCACTTTGGTATAATGATTATTTTTAGCTATAGGCACTTGAAAAATAACAAATGCAGGGAGAAGTTTTCTCCAAATTCCTCTTATCTCCTTGAAGAGAGATTTTCCAAAAGGAACTCAATTGTCACAAATCCCCTTCCCTGCAGTTTTACCAACTAGAGAGGATTGATTCTTACCATGGAATGGAGACTAACCTCAACATTACAGCCAGGCAAACTTTGTCACAAACCATCATACCTCCCATCTATTCTTCTGAGGGCCATTCATCTTTCCTAAAAATCATTTAGTGTCTCCTAAGATACCTACATCCTCACCCCCTTTCCCTATTAAGATGGTATTGAAGTCTAAATTCAGGTCCACCTCTGGGAGTTACTCATTTCTCCCTGCCTCCCATGTACACGTGAGTTACACCTATTAATAAACTTGATTGTTTTTCTCTTGTTAATCTGTCTTTTATTACAGGGGTCTCAGCTAACAACTCTGAAGAGTACAGGGAAAATTTTTCTTCTCCTATTGGATCATGTGATTCTGATTTGTCATAGATAGGGAGTCCATTATCAACATAAGCAAAGGGAATGGATACTTAAAAACATAAACAGTTATGATCTCCTGAGGGCTAACCTATATCTATTTAAAACTGCAAAACATTTTAGTGATCGAGAAAGGATAGGATACAGTAGTATCTCTAAGAATGCAGATAACCCTAAGTAATCTTTACTCGGTAAAAAAATGCAATCTGATAGGGACATCTCAAGAGGATATATGAATGAGCAGGAAATTCACAGATAAGCTCTGATGTGGGCAACTATAAAATTATACATTTATGCAAAATAATTCAAATGTCCCTTGTAGAAAGATGAGTTCCAAGAAATCAGTTAGAGCTCAGAAAAGGATCTAAAAGTCAGATATTCCCTAAAAATGCATTACTACAATCCAAAGAGCATATCAAATGCTAAGTGACCCTGGATTTTTGACAGCTGTGGCATATGTAAGTAACCTATGCTTAAGGCACAGATGTCCTGAAAGAAGGGAACCTTGAGAGATGGCATGAGATGAAGCATGAGGGAAACCGAGTCTCACGTGGTTTGAAACAAAGAAAAAAATGCCCAGGAAGAGAAGTAAAAGAAAGAGGAGGTATTTTCCCTTCATCCATCAGTGCAGAATGTGAATTAAGGAAGACAAGGTAGGACCATGAGAAGTAAACAATGCAAAAATTAAATAGAAAGAGCAAATGCAAACAAACAAAAAAGAATATCTAAAGGAAGCAAGCCTGAGCATGAAAAAAATTACAGAGGTAATCAAGAAAGATCTACCACCAGATAATGCCAAAGATAGTTTATTCTAGAAAGTTGGTTCTCAAAATATGGTCTCTTTGTGATGTAACAACATCATCTAGGAACTTTTAGAAATGCAAAACCTCTCTCAAAGCCTCAGATATATTGCATGAGATCTACTGAATCAGAAACTCTGCAGCCCAATAACCTGTGATTTAGTAAGCCCTCTGGATGATTCTGATGCACACTCAAATTTGGGAACCACTACTCTAGAAACCAACAGCTATGAAGACACCATGAAACTTAAGAAGAGCACCCCCACCTCCCAGGTCTGGGTAGTAACCAAGGAAGTTGGGTTTATAGGCATCCTCATCAGTCAAAGGGCCTTTGATATTACTTTAGCAAAAAGATACTTCTTCCTCATCAATCTCTTCTTACTGCAACCTTAAATACAAGTTTCTATCCTAACACAATGCTTCCCACAGGCTATGTCTAGACCAGTGGTTCTGAACTTGGGCCATTTTGCCTCTCAGGAAATGTATCACATAATGAGAGATATTTTTAGTTGTCAAAACTGGGGAATGGAGGGGTGCTACTGGCATGTACTGGGTAAAGACCAAGGATGCTGCTAAACATTCTACAATACACAGGAAAGCCCCCCACAATAAGGAGCTATTCAGCCCAAAATGTCAGTAGTTCTGCAACTGAGAAACTCTGATGTCGATCAATTGTCCTGGGAACCAAATTCACACCAAAACTCATCTATTTTCTCCTCCATTCCTCCAACATAAATTGGTTTCACTACAATTTGTGAGTTCCTGGTTCCATTGATATAGTCAAACCCCACTTTTATACTCAGACTTCTCCATATCTGCCCTCCATCTATTCACCTTAATTATATATGGCTTTTCTCAGGTGATACAACCTTCCATGTCAACATTCATTCTGTCATTTAAAGATCCCGAAAGAGAATTGATGTCATGTTATTAGCACTTCATCTTTTCTGACTTGAACATGTTCTATCAACATAGAAAGATAGTTTCCATAATAATGCCACTTGGTAGGGAGTTGTAAAACTCTGCAAATTTCCACTCCACAGAGATAATACAAAATGTATACTTCCACAGAATTTTTTTTTTCCTTCTCATCAACAGAAATTTCAAAGCCAGGAAGCTGAGAGTTGAACTTTTCCAGGAATAAGGTTAAAAACCCTGAACACATCTGGGTCCTTGGTTTTACCTAAACATAACATAATATGAACCCACAGATTTGGGTTAAAATGGGATACATTCTGAGTACTCTATGGGAATTTGGGTGCAACAAACCTGTGAAGTATCTTAAAAATAGTACTTCCACTAATCAGCAGTCCCATAGAAATAATAAACCCTATTTTTCTCCTTCGGAGTGAATACTAAGTGATACTAAGGAGATATATATATATATATAAATTATGTATATATGTCTAAATTATATATAAATATATATATATATTATGTATATATGTCTAAATTATATATATATATCTAAACTAGATATATATAGATAGATAGATAGATACATCTAAATTAGATATATATATCTAAATTATGACCTGCTATTTTCAGATAGAAGCCTGAGAAGGGAATGGAGGCAAGAGTGAATATAGACTATGGGTGACCTATTAAAACCACATGCTTGTGAAAATATTCATTAGCAGTGAATTAATACCATATTTACCAAAGCCCCTTGTGATAGCACGCAGCAGGAAATTTAACTTGTCAGTAATCATTTTCATCTGAGCATAGAGGCTGCCCCCAAATGCTACCAGAACCATCTGCAAAAATTTACCTCTTCAAAGGGCTTAAAGAAAGAAGCTATCAGAGCATTACAGAAATTATCCCTTGAGCCCATTTGGAGCAAGACAGATTCATCTCTCCACATGCCAGCCTGGGTAGAAATTTCTGATGCCTCTCATTTTTAACCAACTCTGCATTCCTATATCATATAGTATAACTTCTACATCTTCCCTGGCAAATGGTAGAACTTACTGGGACAAGAAGTTCCTCTTTGTATTTAGAAAAGCCAAGTGCTCGCTTCGGCAGCACATATACTAGAAAAGTCAAGCTGGCCTTTATACAGAACACACAAAGGGGCAAATCAGTCCATTGACAACCATTTTCTAACACTCCATGTATTTAGGTATACAACAATGACATGAGAATTTAAAGGAAGCTAGGTGGGAATAACAAAGTAAAGAGTGGTATAACATTCAGCCCTATTTCATAAGTTAGTTTTCTACACATGTATGGTCATGACCAATGCCTCTCTCTCACCAACTTAAACTCAAGGTCATTCCAACCTAACTTGCCTCAGGGAGCAATGATTCTTCCCATATTTTCAGCATCAACATCACCTTTGTCCTTTTTCAAATGGACTTGCATTCACGCTGTTCTCCTTTCTTCTGTTTGCCCTCCTGCAGCCATATGGCTTCCACTCCTTCCTTATACTTCTCTTCAGCCCCTTCTTCCTTCCTACCCCTCTTCCAACCATCGCCTCAGGAAAAGTGTTCTTCCTCTCCCACTTCTCAATATCTTGCTATGATTCTTCATTATGTGAGTCAAAGATAAAGACCAGGATTTTGGTAAAATGTTGTAAAAATACAGTCGTAAGTACAATTATAAACAATTTTAAAAATTGGAAAAAGTCACTGAAAATCCCCCAAATTCCCCTTTGGAATCTTAAAACAAAACAAAGCAAAATAAAAGTCCCATCTTCTTCCTAGTCTTTCTCTAGTTAGATGTGCTTTTTTCTCCTTAAAAATATGTTCAAATCATATTCTTTACACAATTCTACAATGTCTACTTTGCTTAAAATCATATTTTTAAATAGTGTTTCATGAGAAATTTTCAGAGAGTATTCCAGCTGATTAAACAGGGTTTGGGGGGGTGTATTAGTTATGGGTAATAAATTACTACAAAATTTAGTGGTTTCACAAGAAACAGACTCTTTCACTATAGAGAACAAACTGATGGTTACCAGAAGTGGGGGATGGGTAAAATAGGTGATGGCGATTAAGGAATACACTTATCATGATGAGTAGTAGTAATACATTGAAACTAATATAACACTGTATGTTCACCACACTGGAATTAAAATTAAAAACTTAATAAAATTACTACAAAATTTAGTGGCTTAAAATAACAAACCTTTATTATGTGACATGTTCTGTTGGTCAGGAGTTCAGGAGCAGCTTATCCAGGTGGTTCTGGCTCAGTCTCTCGTGAGGTTGCAGTCAGGATATCAACCAGCATATGACTTGATGGGAACGGAATAGTCCACTTCCAAGATGGCGCATTCAGAAGCTATTTGCAAGAGGCCTCCATTCTCCATCATGTGGGCCCCTCCACAGGCCACCTAAGTGTCCACAGGCAGCAGGCTTCCCTCAGTATGAGGAAACCAGGACCAAAGGAGAAAAGGGAGTCAGGTTGCCTTTTATAACCTAGTGTCTGAAGTCACATTCAGTCACTTCTGCTTTTTTTCCCATTCCTTAGAAGTCACCAAATCCAGCCAGCACTGAAGGGAGAGGAATTAGGCTCCACCATTCAAAAGAAGTGTCAAAGAATCTCTGGATGTATTTCAAACCACCTCAGTGGGCAAGGCTTGAATCCAAGTCCCACTTCTGATATTATTTTCCCAGGGGAAAAACATGTACTGTAATCTACCTACAAGCATATGTTTAAAACTCAACTTTTCCGCAAGGGGGATACACCCCATAATGGCAAATATGGTTAGGAAGTTGCCAAATATTACAATGTGGTATTGAGATTTTTAAACTTGAAAGCTACAAGTTTATAGCTTTCACATTACAAAATAATCAATATTTATATCTATATATACACATACATCTCCAACACTTTAATTCAACAAGTTAATTTGAAAATTAAAATAACTATAGAACACCAGTTGGGTTCTAGAGAAAATAACGATCAGATGACTTCTGGGTAAAAATAGGGGGAAATTTTAAGTACCAAGGAGACAAGTTGTTTTAATAGTTCATAAACCTTGTCTACATTTCCTCTAGGACAAGTCCATCATTAGCCATCAGTGATCACATAATCACATAATCAGGGGCTTCTTTTAAGATACAGTGAATAAAATAATGTGACTCTTGGAGATTAAAGTTTTCCTCTAAACATATCCTCTCTTACAATATATTGTTCTAATGCCCACTTCCTTCCCATTCTCTTTTTCTATCTTTCCTGTCCTGGAGAGAAAGAAGGTGCCTTGAAACAGAAGAGCTTGGATTTACTTTCCTCCTCTAAAAATACCACATGAAAGTCTGATCTGAATTCTAAAATGTCTTGCCTAAAACAATTGGAGTCCAGTGTCCTGCTCACAATGAATCAAAAACTATTCTATCTAAAAATAAAAGCAATATACCTGGTAAGAAGGTATATTTTACTTATTAAAAAATATCATACAAAGCCCATGAAAGCATGAACATTTAGGGTGCTAATAAATTTTTTCTGTCTTTCCATATATTCTCTCTCAATCTCTTTTGGGGGCTTTTTTTCACCATCCAGGTCTTCACTGTTGGTGTTACTTAGGGTTCTGTGTATGGTCCCTTCTCTTCTTATTTAAAATGCTTTCCTTGGTATCTTGTCAACTCCCATGGCTTCAATCTCAGCTAAATGTGACCATTTCCAATGCTGAACCCCAGCTTCAGTCCCTCCTCTAAGCTTCTGACACAGATATCCAACTGCCTATTGAAAAGCTTCACTTAGAAGCCCCAGAGGTCCTTCAAACTCAAAATATCCTAACCTGAATGTTATCTTCTCCACAAAAACTCTTCCTCAGGTACCAACTGGTACAATTACCCTGGATTCAAGCTTCCCTCTCACACCTCCATGCTCTCCCTATTCAATCAATCACCAATACTTCCTCACTCTACTTTCTGTCCAAGTAGATAGATCAGATGGATCTTTTCAATCTACTCCCATCTCCAGGACCCCCATCACCCTCCACTTGGACTGCATATTACAGTAACCTTTTAACTAACGGTCCCTTCTTACAGTCTTGACTCCTCAAATCCATTCTTCACATTGCAGCTAGAGTGCTTTTCCTAATTTTACTAGTTGTCTACTTAAAATCTTCTGTGGCTTCCACATTGCTATAGACTGACTGTTTGCATCCCCTCAAAAAAATTCATATGTTTAAGACCTACTCTCCAAAGTGATGGTATTTGGAGGTGAGACTTTGGGAGCTAATTGGGTCATGAGGGTAGAGCCCTCATGAGTGGCATTAACGCCCTTATAAGAAGAGACAAAAGGGAAAAGATCTCCATGTCTCTCTCCCTCCGTGCCCCCCCCCCCCACCCTCAGCCATGTGAGGATACAGCAAAAAGCAGCTGCCTACAAGTCTGGAAGCAGGCTCTGACCAGACATCAGACCTGCCAGGACCTTGATTCTTGAACATCCCAACCTCCAAAACTGTGAGAAATAAATGTTCATTGGCTAAGCCATTCAGTCTATGGTATTTTGTCATAGCAGCCCAAACTGACTAAGACACACTTCAACCATCAGACAGAGTCCAAATTCGTTTTCCTAGTTGTACAAGGCTTGCTTTGGCCTCATTCTAATTTCTCCTCTATGTTCCCTTCCAGCAGCTTCCTGCCCTTACCTCTCCACTGGTGTCACAATTGGTAGACACACTCAAATCAATATTGTTGAAAGAATTAAATACACACCTCTGTGTGCATTCCCCCTTTGGAGATGAAGCCTTTTCCCTCTCATTCATTTGGTACAATCTGCTCCCCCTTTGAGACTGAAGAGTTACCTTCTTTGTAAAAATGTCCTTGACCTCTCCTCACAACCCAGCACAACTGACCATGCCCTTCTCCATTTCATCATTGACCCATACCCCTAAACATATTCTCACCTTTTTCTCACTGTAATGTAACTTTTTTGCCACTTTGCCAGCCTTGAAGAAAAGAAGCATGTCTTTTTCAGCAGTATCCCAGTATCAAAGACCTATTGCTTACAAGATCCCCAGTAAATCTGGGGTTGAAGGAAGGAAGTAGCAAAACCAATAAGAACAGAGCAACAGACTAGAATGTTTTCTAACAGAGATGCTGACAAAACATGGACTTAAATAGATGGTGGGAAAGGAACAAACGTATTTGGCTTTTAAAGTCCCATTAGCATAATTTGCAATGAAATTCGCATGACAACTATATTTCACAGGTATTACAACACTGAAGTCTTCTGTACAAGTTTGCTTGGGTTCTGGTGACATGTTCCAAAGGATAAGTCAGTGGGGTGAGTGCAAATGTAATAATAGGGTTTGCTGTGTAACAGGATGTTGCTGTGCTGCTATTGCCTCCACCAGATGGTGAGTCCTGCAAAGTATACACCATTGGCTGGAAGTTGAGAGTGCTGATACAGTGGGAATGTTTGCTTACGGCCAATTTAAAAGCCCCCTCTCATATGAGACAGGATGTGTGGAACTGCTACGTGAATTAACGCAGTCTGCACATCCTCCCCAATTTAGACAAACATGAATATTCTACAGAAGGAGTAGAATTTTAAGGAGTTCTACTCTCTAGTGTTACAAAATTATTATTTATTTACAGTATATTCCCCAGTGTGTGACTTGTCTTCAGAATGTAATACACTTTGAATACAATGTATTTATAGAATTATTTGTAAGAATTCTTCCTTAAAATTAATTTTTTAAAAAAATCACAGGAAAAGCTCATAGCAATTTGACAAAATGCAACAATAAATTACCTTACGACTAATTCAGTCCTAAGATTTTCGTTCCATCTCATGCCACTTTGCAGAGAGAGCACATAACAGGGCCACGTCCCCATCCCTCCTGGACATCCATTTTATTGCCCCTTAGAAGTCACTTGCTCAGGATATAATTTATAGAGCTTTTCACAAAATGGTGTTACTACCTGAAGTGAGGTCAAAGCAGACTTTTAAGTAGATAATTGGAAAAAAAAAGAAAGTGATGAATATTTCAACAAAGGATGGAGACTTTTATGAATCCTTGCTGGGAAGCAATTGAAATGTCACAGCCATCTCAGCTGAAGGTAAAGGCAGACCCAGAAAGCATCACCTCTTCCTTAACACAACTTTCTGCTACTTACAACAGGTGATGCTACTTGCAACAATGATGCAATGTTCAACAAGATTGCCAAGTTCCTTCCAAGAATAACTGAAGCAATTATACATAAACTTGGAACTTCAGGTTTGAAATCCTTTTATTTGTCTGATCTTTACCAAACACAGTATTCAAAAAGCTCCTATGCACCTCTCACCTGACAAAAGAAAAGTGAGAATTAATGAGTCAAACATGGAGACTCCCCTAAGTTGTGTGTTACATAGAATCTATCATTAATAACGAGAAACCTTAAAAATTTTTCCATGTCTTGAAAGTATGATTATGCCCCTTTACCCTAAATGTCACGTATCCCACTGTCCACTGTCTCACTGAATCACACAACTGAAACGCAATTCCATTTCCATTAGTAGGGGACTGGTTAAATAAATTATCCTATTACTTTAAATACTATTTATTTTTATATTTATTTCATCTCTTCTAAGTAGATTCCTACAGTGGAAAATTGGCAGCTATTTTAAAAAATGATCCAATTCTCAATATACTGATATGGATTTCTGAAATTGAAATACAATTATAACTTATTAATTGAAAAAAGAAAATTTCATAACAATTTATAAAGTATGATTTGATTCTATAAAATACTAATATATATGTTTGTATATTCATTATAAACTATATAGAAACAGAGGGAGATTCATTTGTGTAGATACTTATAAATATCTGCAAAATTGCATTTCAAACTGTCTCTACCAGTTGCAGAGGAACAGGGACCAATGTATGTTCTACATTGTAAATCTCAACTGTTCCATTTTAACAAACTTGGACTACTTTTATTATAGTGTTTTTTTAATAAAAGTGTCCTAACTCCTGAGCAAGGTAAATTCCTCACACACCATCAAAGCCAGCAGGTTGCGTTCCTCCAGAGCACAGCTCACCACGTGCATTGTATTTATGTCCATGTCATTCACAGTGTACCATGTAAGATCTCCTCCAGGAAGACAGGAGAGGCACCTGCACACACACTCCAGAGATTTCTGGAGTGGGGACACAGAGGTCTACTGAGAGGGCCATTATGCTGTACGAGGTCACTGATCCCATGATACAGAGAAAACCCACCAATAGAACAGCCAAAGGTCCAGACATAAAAGAATACACTGTTTAATTCTGGAATTCTTATTCTTGCTGTAAAGAAAGCAAGTCAGTGTAGCAGTTAAAACAGCCTGTTTGAAGCCTGAACCTGGGGGCTGAGCAAACTGCTTCCCTGTGCCTTCTTTCACAGCCTGTAAGCTGAGGACATTAACAAGGACATTGTGAGGCAGAAGTGAGTTAGTGCAGAGAAAGTGCTTAGTACAGTTCCCGGAACATATTAAGTGTTCAATAAACATCATTTTTTGATAGTGTTCTTGTCTCTATGTCAATAGATGGGGGGAAGGGGTTTAAAATGGGGCTCCCCGAGTGCAGCTACTTTATAAATGTCTCAGACTAGCCAACTTCAGAAAGAAACATTCACATGAACCCACAAGATCTGGCTTATCATTCTCTAGAGCTAGATGTGTTTATCTGTAGGCATATATTAAATATATCAGCAATGACATGCCAAAGAATTGTATGATCAGAGATGTCGGAATGGAAAGGCTTTTCATCAACAGCACCCTGATCGTTTCTATTTTGGTAGGAATATCTCACATCAGGAAAATCTTATTTCTAATGGGCAAAGGCTGAACTTGGTACAAAGAAAATTAGAGAGTGGCATTTGCTTTTGAAAATGGTCATTTAAATTAACCGTAAATACCTTTGGTTTCTTCTACATAGTGATTGCCCATAAAACAGTTGACATATGAATCATTAACAAAAATCTGACCTGTGAATATATTTTCAGTAATACATCAATTATACGAAACAAAGAATTCCTCCATCATGACTGTCTATGAACTTCACTAAGGCTCAATTTAAATAAGTTTTTGATAGTGGGGTGCCTGGGTGGCACAGCCAGTTGAGCACCCAACTATTGATTTCAGCTCGGGTCATGATCTC
This sequence comes from Prionailurus viverrinus, assembly GCF_022837055.1. Taxonomy (NCBI): domain Eukaryota; kingdom Metazoa; phylum Chordata; class Mammalia; order Carnivora; family Felidae; genus Prionailurus; species Prionailurus viverrinus. The sequence continues at coordinate 73,655,376 of NC_062561.1, forward strand.
ACAGGTGGAGAGATGAAGCCCCACATCAGGCTCTGTGCTCACAGTGCAGAGCCTGCTTGGGATTCTCTCTCTCCCTCTCTCCCTGCCTCTCCCCATGTGCTCATGTCCTCTGTCTCTCAGAATGAAAAATTTAAAAACTTAAAAAAGTTAGTTTTTGATACTTAATAGGCCAAAATTATAAGAATTTTCTAAAATATATTATTCTCTGGCGAACTTAGTGGATTTCCTTACGTATAGGCTCTTTACCATATACTGTCTTGCTAGGAGGTTTGATTATAAGCTAATGTTAACAAAGATTCAAGGGGTGCAGTGGAGAGAGTGCACAAGCTGTCAGGGCTCAGTTCAGCCTATGATTCGAGCACCTTCATGAAGGTTAACATACGGTGTGTGTCTATGTGTGTGTGTGTGTACATGTGCAGGTATGTGTGCACACGTGTGTGTTCTTATCTGTCCGTGTGAAAATACAGTAGGTGTGTTTTGGTACACATTTGCTTCTACTTCCATGACATGGCATTCTCCACATGGGCCACAACACAAAAATAGATTCCTTTCTTGAAAAAAAAATTTTTTTTGTTAATGTTTACTTTTTTAAAGGCAGAGAGAGACAGAGCATGAGCCTCACCAGAGAGGGGAAGAGAGAGAGGGTGACAGAGAATCTGAAGCAGCCTCCGAGCTCTGAGCTGTCAGCACAGAGCCCAACATGGAGCTCAAACCCATGAACAGTGAGATCATGGCCTAAGCTGAAGTCAGATGCTTAACCAACTGAGCCACCCAGGTGCCCCCAAAATAGATTCCTTAACCCAAATTAGAGCTCTATAATGAAGGCATTGAAAAGAAGGACTCAGATGACAAAGTTTCCTTATTCAAATTCTATGAATGCTTATCTGTACACAACAATGAAAACTAGTTAAACCCTAGAAAAAAATCTGTTAATCAGATTCAGATAAGATTTATAACCACCTAATATGTGCCAGGTATAATGCAAAAAATATACTTGTACACACTGCAGAAAAGCATATAAACTACAGTTACACCTTAATATTCCTCTCAATAGCCTTACCATTTTTTTTCAAAAATTTTTAATGTTTATTTATTTTTGAGAGAGAGATAGAGAGACAGATCATGAAAAGAAGAGGGGCAGAGAGAGAGAGAGAGAGAGAGAGAGAGAGAGAACAGAACCCGAAGCAGGCTCCAGGCTCTGAGCTGTCAGCACAGAGCCCAACTTGGAGCTTGAACTCACAAACGATGAGATCATGACCTGAGCCGAAGTGGGACACGCAACCAGCTGAGCCACCAGGTGCCCCATAGTATTATCATTTTTTTTAACATTTATTTATTATTGAGAGACAGAGAGACACAGAGTGCGAGCAGGGGAGGGGTAGAGAGAGGAAGAGACACAGAATCTGAAGCAGGCTCCAGGCTCTGAGCTGTCAGCACAGAGCCCGACACAGGGCTCGAACTCACAAACTGCAGGATCATGACCTGAGCCGAAGTCGGTCGCCTAACCAATGGAGCCACCCAGGTGCCCCAGTCTTATCATTTTTAAGACATAAAGTTCTTTCCACATTTGATGATTTACTCAAAATACCATAGAAACCTGTGTTCCTATATACCTTGCTAGTCTTCAGAATACACAAACTGGATTTTGAATAAAAATGTCATTTCAACCCAAAATACAATGATGTTTTCTAAAACAAAGCTAAAGAGCTATGAATCCTAGAAACAGCTATAACACACAAAAGAACAGATTTATAAGCCACTTGCAACTTCAGCCATCCGAACTCTGCTTCTATGCAGCAATAATTACTACTACATAACGCAATAACTTAGCATACGTGAAAAAGGGAAGTGTTGTGTGTAAAAACCTGGTGTGAAGGGGAATTAAAGCCACGACGTATCATGTTCTTTATATGAAATTATAGACTACATGTAGATACAATTACAAGAAGACTTTCTTAGGAACATTCTACAGATTTAAAAACTAATCTATAAAATAATTAAAGTATTGACCCCCAAATGGGCACTGCTTGTACTACGTGAAGGCAAATAAACCCAAGCATTTTGGCCTAGATGTAAATATCTTGATTCAAAATTTTGAATGTCGTGGAAGAGGTGGAGTGGGTTAAAAAGGAATAATAGAGCTTGTCTACAGCCTTTAAAGAGTAGGGAGATAATTTTAAGATAAACTGGTATTCCATGAAGTGCCAGTTATTTAGTGAACTTACTGCCCCAGGAGGTAGAACCCCCAGATGAAAATATAAATACTCAATTGTAAATGATAAAAATGCAAACATCTCTGGAAGTCAATGTCAAGGAGGAAAATGGTCACTCGCCTTGGCTAACCATTCATATCTGTATGAGAAGACCTCCAGAGACGGACAGTGTTCTCCCTTGAAATATGATTCTGTTCTCATGCTTAGCCAACCCAGTTCCCCCCATACTCCATCCTAAATGTTGCACAGTCTACACACACGTACACAACTGCACCAGCTGCAGACATGTTCCTTCTGATGTGCACAAAGCCCATCTGTCGTATAAGTGATGAAATGGACCATGAACACCAAGACGTAAGCTATGGTCTCCACACCTGGGTCATAAACTGCAAAGCAAAGGAGATATTGGATTTCTGCTACATTTGAAGGTGATTCTAAAATGTCTCCTATTCAAATTGTATCATTAGTCTAATTTATAGAATTTATAATGGAAATAAAAGGAGAGTGGGTGAAGACCTCCATTCAAAATCGCAGAAAAATCATATCTCAGTGTCTTAATAAATTAAGGGATAACTTCTAACATATTACAGCAGTAGTTCATTCGCTCTTTTCAGAACATCCTATTTCATGATAGACAGGTCAGAGCAATTCCCAAAGAAAAATAAATTTGTCAACAGCATGTCAAATACTCAGCATTCTTGTCCTGCAATTATCTGTGACCCAGGAGGAGCATAAGCTTAAACATGATGGATTTTTTTTCTCTCAAGTAACAGTCCAAGCATAAGCCATCCAGGGTTGACATGGCAATTTCATAGTGTCAGGAACCCAGGGCCCTTGGGCTTCTTTGTCCTTTGAATTCATGTTCTCTCCTCTATTCCCATGACTACTGTCTTAGTTCAGGACTTCATCTTCTCTTATTTGGACTGTTGTCATGGCCTTTTTTTCTGGGATCATTGCTTCATGGCAGCTTCCTTACTACTTCCAGAAACTGGTCTAATCTGATTATTTCCAGAAGAGTCTAAATTCATTACCAGGAGAGTGAAAGCCCTTCAAAATGATGGCCTGAGTTCACCATTTCTTCTCCATTTCCAGCCATTCTCTCCCACTGGAAGTATCACCATTTTCCAAACACTTCACAAACTTTTGCTCCTTCCTCATTTTGCTAAATGGGAACTTCCCTCTTCACCTCTACTCTGTCCTTCTTCTGCTCCCTCGTTCTTCAAGGCACATGCTGAATGTTATCTCATTTGCTAAATGTTATCTCCTCTATGAGCTCTTCTGACTTCCGCCCACCAAAACTGAATTCAATAAATATTTAATGAGCATAAAGTAATGTAAGGCTGAGAGATCCTGAGATAAAAAAACAGTGCTTCCGCCCTAGAGGTTAAATATTTAGCAGATGAGATGGAAACTTTACTCATCATAATAAAACATTATCAACAGGATAGCTGCAATATGAATGGAATAATGTGGGCACACTTAATCTTGCCCACAGGCAAAATCAACTGTTCTATGTACAATAGCACTTTGTTTACTTAGTACTTGTATGTTCAATAAACATGTTTGGATCTCTCTTCCCTGCCGAATTACGAGTCTGTTGAAAACAGAAACCATGCTACCCACACCATTATTGTATTAGTTGCCAAAATAAATAAAATGGATTTCATTTTGACACTCACTTATAAACTCTGTACAATTACAGGGAAAAGGTTCAAACTTTAACCATACTGTAATGTAAAAATTTTAAAACCAGATTAAAATAATACTGAGTTATCTTTAGTCACATCATGAAGAGAAAAAAAAATTACCAGTTAATTAAATACAAGTGGAAAAGATTTCTTTTCTGAGGTATTGAAAGAGAAAAAGAATTTACCTTCCATAGGAAAAATAGTTAAAAATAATGAACATGTTAAGAAAACTAAACCTTTACACACAATGCTTTTCAAGTTACTATAGATTGATTTGACTTTATCATCACATGAAACACAATACAAATTGGTTGCTTGAAGAAATATATACATGTTAAAGAAAAACATTTAAAAATCAGAGATATTTATAGGCTGCCTGGGTGGCTCAGTTGGGTAAGCGTCCGAGTTCGGCTCACGTCATGATCTCAAGGTTTGTGAGTTCGAGCCCTGCGTAGGGCTCTGTACTAACAATTCAGAGCCTGGAGCCTGCTTCAGATTCCGCGTCTCCTCCTCTCTGTGCCCCTCCCAAGCTCATGCCCTGTGTCTGTCTCAATAATAAATAAACGTTAAAAATTTTTTACATAAATAAAAAATAATAATAAAAATCAGAGATATTGAGATGTAATTCAAGCTCTTCTAATCATATGCAAAACTAATGTACTCCAACACTCAAATAGTTAACTGACTTAGCATTTAGATGAGTAGATTGTGGACTTCCATTATTGTTGTTGCTAATTTATTTCTAGAGGAAACATACTCTTATTCATTTATTTAAAAAAAACACTCATTTAGGTTGGCCTGAATTTCCTCATTTTGTAAGAAAAAGAAGGTGAGTCTGGGAGAGGTTCAGCAGTTTTCTGCATTTCGTATGGTAGGTCAACTGGGAAATCGGAAATAGGACTCCAGCCTATTCCACGAGACAATAAATGTTCAAAGAGCTTTGTAAACTATAAAGAGCTATAAAAATGTGGGTTCTGTACAAGCTCGATTAGAATACCATGTGTTCAAATATACTTCAACTAAATTATTACAAGAGACTCCTTTTCCCATAGCATGATACTGCCATTAAGATGACTGTGTATTGTTACTCCAAAAGGAAAAGCAAAAGGCATTCCCTTGAACTGAAGAAAATACGTGATTTTTTTTTTTAATGTGATGTTTCTATCATCCGCTTGTGACAGCTGTTGGAAGCTCTTTATTTGTCCTATTGCCATTTTGAATGGTTTGATTGATTTCCTTTCCATCCACCCCCACAAGCTGATAGCCAAGATTCCTTATCCTCATATTTAACATTAAACAAGGAGATAATTCCATTTTTCAGGGGAATGGAACTCAGTGCCCTGCAGCATTCTGACAAGAGTCTCTCAGTGTATCTTGCTTTGAAGGAAGGTCTTACTGTGATTTAACTGCATCTGAATGTCTTAGCCCCAAAATACACTCTCAGCTGAGATGGAGGTAGCACCAAACAAGTGATTTTAGATCCTTTGGAGACCCTGGTTCCTGGTAGTGAATCTGAGGGAAAGAATGTCATTGTTACTTTTTTATTACAGAGCGGTTGCTTAAGCGCCCCTGGATTTTGTTCTCAGCTTTTCAAACTAGTTGCCGACAGCACGAATGTGCCCATCCATATTGATGTGATAGCACTGATTTCCTTAGGAAACACTCAAATGGTCAAGAACAATTGTTGTTGCAAAATACATTTCAGGGGGCCATGCTTGAGGTTAAGGGCAATCAGAGAGGCTTTGCCCTGACACTACTTTCACACTGATTTGTTCTTATGGTTTCAAAAATTTTCTAGAAGGCCAAAACCTCACAGCAGACTCCATTTAACCTTAGAAAGTTGCTAGCACATTCACAGTAACTCCGACTGAAGGATTCTTCTGTAGGCTCCATCGGTTCAGCAGTTTCAGATCGTAGCCCCTCTTTAGTTCTTCAATGTTTCATGCTTCAGTATGTCTACTATTTACTACTGCTGAGAAAAAAGGAATTGTGGCAAATGAAGGACTTAATAGGCATTTCCGTATTTGCTACTTAAACCTAATAATATTTCACTTTTGTGAAAATGAATCTTTGGATTTGGGATTATAAATGGCACAAATGGGCCCTTGATAACAAACTCTAAGCTTTCTTTCAATAAGAGGCACCCAGCCCTCACTGAAACCATCCCTAGCCCCACACTGACAGTGGCCCGGAAACCAGTCTCCCAAACGCCCCTGTTCAGCTCCCCCACCGTTGGTCAGCAGCACACAGCAGATGCAGACCCCAGTGTCTATGGGAGAACAGCCAGAAGGGACCAGAAACCCCATGCTATGAGCAAGCTGCAAGCCTTATGTTTAGTCACAAAATCCACGTGGCCTAAGTTTTTAGGTCTGACCTGTTTTCCCAACTGGTGTGTGAGCTAGTCCAGCCCCAAGGAAAAGTTCTCTGTTAAAAATTCACTCACTTCCCACACTCTTGCTCTGTTTTCTTCCTTCCTTCACACCGCCGGTGCCTCCACTCTGGGAACGCATGTTTCCATGATCTAATTATTAAGCAGGACTGGCCCTCGGACTACGTCATCCTCTACTCACACCGGCCAGACATTCACTCGGAAGAAACAGATTTCTTAAGCTCTGTTCAGTCATGACTCCTTGCCATCTTAGTACTCCAGGGATACCCAAAGGCCATCCAAGGACCCCGAGCTGAGGCCTTGGAAATGGAAAGATCCGTAAGTTTATCGGGAGACAGAACCCCCAGACTCAAAGTCCAGTTTTGCCCCTTACAAACTATAAGGCTCTAAGCAATCAGTTAAAAACCTTTGCGGTTTTCTCATTTACAAAATTCTTGCTATCACCACCTCCCTGGGTTCTAACAACAAAAATTGTTACATACATCAAAATTTTATAATTATGTATACCTACGTAGCATAAAGTATGTCTTTTATTTAGAAACCTTGGAGTTATCTTTGAGTCATTTTCATTTATGTCCCCAAATCTGTTTATGCTCCTTCAACGCATCTAACTTTGACTTACCCATCTTGCTCCAGTCCTTATCTCTGAACTTCATTCTCTGCTTCCCAGCTATGCAATGTTATATATGAAAAAATAAACATAAATGCACACATACAAAGTCTCTATGCCTCTGTATGTAAACATATGTGAATAAGTATATGTGAACTTATATTCGTATATCCCCCTGACTTGGCTATGTTTCTGGTAGATAACCTTGTTTCCAACAATAATGCATTGTTTGATCTAAACGATGTTCTCTCTCTTATCATTTGCCCAAATGGCACAAAGTAAGCCAAGAGAGAAAATTTAGAGCATGTATATAAAGAGAACATATGCTAATAGGTGGAGGGGGGAAATGGGCATGAATAAACAATGAAGAGGCTTTTGTTAGGAAAATCTCCTCTCATCCAACAGAACTAAGATTTTGAAACAAAGATATTAAGGAAACGTTAAACAGAATAGTACCCTGTTGCCTTTAACAAGGGTTCACAGACTACTGACTCTGGCAAGAGCTGACCCACAACCCAACTGTCTTCTTCGCAGTACCTTGGGAAACACGGGGATCCCCAGCTTCAAGCCCACTTCTAAAAGACTGTGCAACATTCAAGAGTAAAATATGAGCAGTTAAAAGACTTAAAGGCAAAATAATATTATACATCCCATACCAGCGTTCAGAGTTCTGAATTGCGATATTTCTGAAATACACTTATATATATGCCATGTTCGTTGATTAATAATCTAACCATCAACAAACAACAATATACAATCACATAAAAATGCCAAGGCACGGCATCTAGGACATAATTTAACCTGTGACCCACGCATAGATTTGGTGAATATTTTGTTGCATCAGTGGCGCCGGAATAATAGAGCTGACACGTGGCTGCCTGCCATCCACTGCAACATTACCCTTTTTACAAACCCCGCCTTTCTTCTGCCCAGCAATGCCGCACTGACTGAAACACTGAAAGTACTGAAAACTTGTCCTGGCCAAGAAGCCAGCACCTCTCTCTCTATCCTACAATAAACTGTTAATAAAAACATCCTGGCTTGTTCCTCCTCAGAACTTCAACATGTGACTTAAAACATAATCTCAAGCAGGTAATACCTTAAAGCAGAAAAATACATGCGTTGGAAAGTAAATTACAAAACTTGTCTCTTCTGAACTTAGCACGGGGTTATCATTTTTTAGTACAGACCTTTACATTGAAGCTCCTTGAAACCTACTAGACTGAATAATCAGGCTTATTCAATTACATTTCCTTAAGATACTATTATGTGACCATCACTGTGAAATGTACTCCTTTATAATTCGGCCAATTTTAAAACTCACTGTCAGAAATAGGAAGAATCCCAGAGTTGAAAGAAAAATATAATGAAAGGAAGCAATCCAAAAAGGCCTGTAGTGTCTATTTCTGCATGACAGACCACCCCAAAGCTCAGCAGCTTACACTAGCAGTAAACATTGATGGTCTTACACAGTTTCTGTGGGTCAAGAATTATGTCGGATTATCTTTAGCCCAGTGGTTCTAGATCAGGGTCTCTCATGGGGTTGCTGCCAAGTGGCCTCAGTCATCCCAAGGCTGGTAAGCTGACTCTTCTTTCAAGATGGCTCACACTCATGGATGACAAGTTCTAGGCATAGGCAGGAGGCTTCAGCTCCTGACTCTATAGAAACCCCGTAGAGCTGCTTTAATGTCCTTACATTATGGCAGCTGGCTTTCCCCAGAGCAGGTGATCCAAGAGAACAAGAAGGAATCACTAGGTCTTTTATGACCTAGTCTCCAAAGTCATACTTTGTCATTTCCGCAAGACTGTTATTTGTTACACAGGTTAGCTCTGTTGACTGAGGAAGGAAAATGTGTAAGGGTGTGAATACCAGCTCGGCACACCTCAGCTTGGAGGTTGGCTACCACAGATCCACACGTACCTCCAAACCACCAAAATATGCAGTACGTGTGGGAGGGTGGAGATAGAGAGTATAGAAATGTTCCTTGGGCTGGAAGAGACCTCATTTCAGGAAATAAGTGAGTTACGCCAATTACTAAGTGAGCAATTGGGGAACATGATCTAACTCCTTTGAACATCAGTCTTCTCTGTTTTACAATGAGGTCATAAGATTGTAGCAGACCCAGTACCGTTCACCACTGCCTATGTGCTTTCTTACATTCCCATCCTCCTGACTACGAGGTGGAACCATGTCACTAGCTCCTGCCAGTGGGTTTTGACGGAGAGTGATATGTGTCACTTCCAGGCTGAGGCCTTATAACCATGCCTGAGTCTCCTGTGACTTTTCCCACCTCAACAACTGCTAACTCCAGACAGCAGAACTGTAACATGGCGGTGTTTTCCCTTGACCCTGACTGGTAACAACCACAAGGAGAGACCATCTTGGAAAGCCAACCTGGCACCATAGTAAATTTGGTCTGAGTGAAAAACAAACTTTTATATTATCTGGCCACTGAGATTTTGGATCTGTTTGATACCATACATATCTAATTCGCATACCTAAAATAATGAAATTAATTTTGAGAATTAAATGAGAAAATACATAAACTCCTAACACAGTATCCAACACATGATAGGCATTTTACCATGTCAATTCCAAAAAAAAAAAAAAAGAAGTAATATTTACCTCACAAGATTAAAAGAAATAAAATAACTGAAAAATACCTGAAAAATTTTACCACAAATGAGGTAATGTAATAATAGTTTAAAATATAATAACTTATACTACACCATATAATATAGTAATAATACAATAAGTTTATAATATAATAAAAATACCCGAAAATGTTTACCACAAATGAGGTAATAAACTTTAGGGAGGTTTTTTTTTTCCTTCTTTCTTCTCACTTGTGATCAGAGGTGATTCACAAGGTCTTTTTGCTCTACATTCAAAGCTTCAGAGTTCCTGGAAAGCTAACATACCACGCTTATTTGATAGTTGCAGCAAAATATCATGTTTTCTATTAGAACAAAAAACGCATGAGAGAAATGATCATAGTTTCAAAGATTTTACCAATGTTGACAATAATGCAAAGGCTTCATTTCAGAATGGCTCTAAATTAGTCATTATTTCCTTCCATATAAAGAAAACGTCATTCACTCTCTTTCTAATGTTGGTAAGTGCCACCCTTCAGGGCTTTTGTCCCAGGAGAACTACGTAGAAAGTGACTTGACCTATGGCACTTCTAAACTCAATAACATAAAAAGGTGAAGTGTAATTGGATCCTTGGGACCTAAATGAATATAAGACAATAAAGAGAGTTGTTTTCTTTAAGAGAATCCAGCCATTTGTATGCCAACAGTCATTACACCATTTCACAGGATTTGTTGAGGAGAAATTTCACCGAGAATGTATTGTGAGCTCTCAGGCAACACACTAGTACAACTCATCTGCTTCCTCACTGAAACACCAGTCACACGTATCTTTGCGATATAAGCCATGGGATGGTGAGCCCATCTGTCATGTGCCCAGACCACACAGCCTACCAATGGAGCATTGGTGTCAGTGGGGTGTGGCTTCTCAGCCACATGGAGGCTCAGGACGCTTCGGTGTTCTTCTGTCACGGTGCTTCACGGAAAGCTGCAGGCCATAGCCAACATGCCCACTGCAGCACAGAGACAGACTCTCCTCAGCTCAAGTGAAAAGATAAATTGCCCAGTCCCTTCTGCTTTCCCCTGTGGTAGCCCAAGATCAAGGGAAATGAGAGGTGACTGTTGAGAATGCAGGTGCAGCATCTCAAACTCTCGGTGATCTGACAGACCAGCGTTGCTCTTTTCTGTGTGTTCCTTGTGCTGTGAATTCAGTGTGCAAGTGGTGCTGAGTCATGGTGACAGCATCTTACTGCAGACATCATCAAATGGGATGTTACAAGGTCGTGCTCTCGCCCTACTCCGTGGCCATGTGGCTCTTTACCTGTTCAAGGTTAAGCGTTCCCGCCTGAGGTCCTGGGTGTTTGAGGCCCTATTCAACACCTTCTCCACTGGTGTGCTTACCTTAATCACCAATGTCAAATGAAACTTACAATCAAAAAGCATTAGGAGGCATCTCAGTGAAAAAACTTGTACAGAAAAATGAGTGTAAGAATGCATGTGTAATGGTATTTAAATAGTGTATTGTCTGTGTATAAAGTAATACACTTATTGGAACATGAAAGGCTTTCTATTAGCATCACTGTTTGTTGCTTCTTTGTCTCAGGTTTTACGATTTAAGCATTGAACCATGAACTCAAAGTCCACAATTTGGTCTGTCTCAAACTTCCCTAGCACTGAATTCTTTTCATTGCAAAATGGAAAGAACAATTGTATTGGCCCATCAAAAAATTAAAAGGACTGTAGACAATCACATTTTAAGGTAAATGGTAATAATTACAAAGCATGAAACATTATTAAACACAAAGATTAATTTTAATGAAATCATTATATTATCAGACACCTGGATTATTCTATTTAACATCAAATGGGGTGAAGAATGAATTTCCCATCATGCATCCTAGGTTATTCCTGTAATACTCAATAGATTTATCAAAATAATAATAAAGTACTGATATACAAATATGCCCTATCTTAGGCATTTTGTGTTTCTTGTTTAAATTTAACAAGAATTTACTGGGCATTGTTTAATGTGTTGTGGGGAAACAAACAAAAGTGTTAGGAAAGGGTTCCTATCTCTAATGATGTTAAGGGCTTGGAGAAATAATACACACACACACACACACACACACACAACTTATCTCTACCTTTTGTCCTCAAAACTTCTATCCCTATGCACCCCCCAAAAAAATAACCAAAAAAATTGTTCAAATCCTAATAATTCTTAGAAATGTTTCCTACCCAAAATCCCTCAACTCTTACTACAACTGCTCTATTCCTATGTCTTCATATCATTGCCTGTAAACTATTGCAACAACTGGCCACCTGTCTTTCTATATTCCAGGTATGTTCCTGAAACATAAGCAATTAGGTCTTGCTGACTTAAAACAGTGTAATTCCCCATTGACTACACAATAAAATCATCAAAACTTAGAACCTGATATAAAATGTCTCTGTGGGCTCATCTTACCTGTCTTTAAACCTACTATTAACTCCACATTCTATGCTGTTTCTAGAACGCTCCCTCCTCCTCCCCATCTTCTGACTATTAACCAGTTACACCAGGTTCTTTCATAGCCTGGGTTGTTGGGTTATTTTTTTAACTCTCTCTCTCTCTCTCTCTTTCTCCCCTCCCCACTCCCCCCAAATGGCTTTAATTATCTTCTTGCCCAGCAAACTTTTATTCATCCTTGAAAACCAAGTTTAGACATCACATATTTAGTGAAGCCTCCATCAAGCTACTTTTTGTGGATCTGGAAGCAATTCATGCCATTTGTTATAACAGTTGCCACATGTTATTATAATGTCAATTTCACCTCTCTCTTTCTAGAGCTATACTATGAGTTCCACGTGGACAATAATTCTGTCTTACTTATTTTTATATCCCCAGCACTAAGCACAGTTCTTGGCATAGGGAAGATGCTTAGTCATGTTAAATGAATGAATAAATAAATGAATATCAAAGTAAGGACTTCAAAGGTTTACAGAAAGGTAAAAAAATAAAAGTTTAAAAAGTTTAAACATTAAAAATAAATAAATGCTTACAGAAGTGAGAATTCAGTATGTTCTGCAGTGTTCAGGAATTGCTACATTAAAATAGATGTAAATAAAATGTCCATAGCATGTTTTAAATGCACTAATAAATTATTCAGAGCATGAATAATCATACTTTAACCCTTTTTAACTTCAGACTTTCTCAAAATAGGTTATACTTCTGCTACGATACATGCTCTGTAATGTGCTAGACGTATATGATCAGAAGAGTGTTAGGTTTCGGATTCACTTAAATCCTTGAGATTAGAGAAGTAAGATGTTCTACCTGCACCATCATTGTCTAATTTTATTTATTATTATTAAACTGTAATAATTATATTTATAGTATTTAAACAAATTAAGCCATTTTAATGCTATACTTTACCCTTTTCACTTATGTAAACAGTATTTCTATTTCATTCAGAAATACTCCCATTTTACTTTAAAAAGCTACCAAACATCTAACCCAAAGTATTCTTATAGCATGTAGGTAGCATTGCCAGATTTAAAAAGGAAAACAAAAATAAGAAAACTACAGAATGCCCAGTTAAGTTTGAATTTCAGATAAATAATGAATACTCCTTTTACCACAAATATATCCCATGAAAAATTTAAGACATACTTATACTAAAAATAAAATTAGTTATTTATCTGCAAGTAAAATTTAAGTGGATGCCCTTTATTTTATCTGACAACTCTACATGTAACATACAAGAAGACTAGCAATAAATAGATGCTGGGAGGGTCTTAGTTGACCAAAGAGTGCTACCTGTAAGGCTAGCTTTCCTGGTATCCCTAGGAAAACCTAAGGACCTCAACCATCACCTATGCTCTGTGACCTTAAAGAAACCCATCCCTACCATGAGCCTCTCATGGGGCTCTCATGAGGGCTCTCAATAAAAAATTCAGTTTGGTGGAGGCATAATCCAAGATCATGTCTGAGGGTAGTTTTTTTTATAAAGAAGTGCAAAGGTGATGTTCTCAACAGAACTAGTCTCAGGATTTTTTCTATTATTGTCTTAAAAGATCATATTTTACAACCATTGTAATCTACCCAGTAATAGTGATTACATACAAAAAGCCAACAGGTATATGAAAAGGTACCCAGCATCACTAACCAAGGAAATGCAAATGAAACCACAACGAGGGGTGTCTGGGTGGCTCAGTTGGTTGAGCATCCGACTTTGGCTTAGGTCGTGATCTCAGGGTCAGTCTCGCTGCTGTCAGCTTGAGGGCCCGCTTCAGTTCCTCTGTCCTCGTCTCTCTCTGCCCTTCCTCTGATCTCTCTCAAAAATAAATAAACATTAAAAAGAAAAGAAAGGAAACCACAATGAAATATCACCTCACACCTGTTAGGATGGCTATTAATAAAAAACAAAAGCTAACAACTGTTGATGAGGATATGAAGAAAGGGGAACCCTGGAAATAATGTTGGTGGGAATATAAATTAATGTGAACATTATGGAAAACAGTGTGAAGGTTCCTCAGAAAATTAAAAATAGAACTGCCATATGATCCAGCAATCTCATTTCTGGGTATTTGTCCAAAGGAACTGAAATCAAGATTTCAAAGAGAAATCTGAGTTCCCATGGATATGGCAGTATTATTATTCACAATAACCAAGATATGAAAACAACCTAAATATCCATTAGTGGATGAATGGATAAAGAAAATGTGGTCTGTACATACACAATGGAGTATCATCCAGCCTTAGAAAAGAAGGAAATTCTGCCATTTGTGACAATATGGATAGACCTGGAGGGCATTAGCTAAATAAAGTAAACCAGACACAAAAAGGCAAACGCTGTACAATCTCATTTATATACAGAATCTTAAAAAGTCATAATCATAGAAGCAGAGAATAGAATGGTGATTTCCAGGGGCTGGGGAGAGGGGGAAATGGGGAGGTGATGGTCAAAGGGTACAAAGTTTCACTTATGCAAAATAAGTAATTTCTGGGGATCAACTGCATAGCACAGTGCCTACAGCTAACAATGCTCAATTGTATACTTAAATTTTTCTAAGAGGACAGGTTTTAGGTTAAGTATTCTTACTGCTACTACTAATAATAATAATGGGGGCAAAAGGAAACTTTAGGAGGTGATAGATATGTCTCTGGCCTCAGTGATGGTGATAACAAGTGTGTTATTTATCCCCAGATTCATCCAGTTGTGTATAATATGTACAGCCTTTTACATTTCAATCACGCCTCAATAAAGTGGTACAAAAATAATTGAAGTTAACAAGCACTTCCTATAACCAAGGGGAGACTCACTACTTTGAGGCTTTTTCTATGCATTATTACTATTAATCCTCACAACATCCCTATAAGACATGCACCAGTATCTCTACTTTATAGAGAGACCGAGGCTGAGGTGAAATAATAATCTGCTATAGGCCAGATAGTGAGGAGGGATGGAAATGAGACTGAAATCCAGGTTTGTCTGGCTCTACAACCACTTGAATATTTGATAATGATATCACATACTGACCTTTAGTGCCCCGATTCTACTAAAAACTAAAGGAAATGCAAAAGTGTTTAAATAAGTTGACACAGAGGTAAATGGTCTCCATATAGGCAAGCTTCTAAGCAAGAATGTGTGTGTGTGTGTGTGTGTGTGTGTGTGTGTGTGTGGTCAAATACAGCTTTCTCTAAAAATTCTTCTCTAAAGGTGTTTTACAAAGCCGACTATCACTATTCCCCTAAGTTCTTTCATTATGTTTGAAGTTTCCTGAATGGCACATTACTGTCCTAAGAAGCGAGCACACTTCCAAAAGGGCCTACCCAACTTTTCGCTAGAAACGTTGTACAACAGTAAGGCACAGGCAGATAAATACAAAAACAATCTGCTCAGGTACCAGAAAATGAAATGAACATAATACTCTAAGAGCAGAATGTTCATCTGAGTCACACCAAGTAACCTGATTACTGCTAAAGTAAAATTTGAAAATGATTGAAGTGATTTTTACAATCAGCCTTTTGGAAGTCATTCAATAGTGTTGCAAAACTACTTCAAAGTAGATAATTCAAATTTAAATGCCACTCTCTCCTTGGTGTTGTTTACCAACAGTTAAGCATTAAATTGGTGAGCTTGATTTGTTATGTAATTCAACCAGTATATAATTCAAACATTCTTATAATTAAGTCAATATTTGAATAAATGTAATAAACACAAAATCAGACTCGAAAACTATTTGGGAGGGATTTTATAAAAACAATGGTTTTTAACCTTGAGTGCACATTAGAATCACCAAAGGAGATTTAAAAAACACTGATGCCTTGGTCACCTGTGGAGTCACCTGTGGAGATTCTTATACTATTGGACTGAAGTGGGCCCAAGCACTGGGATTTTTAAAGCTTCTCAAATCATTCTAGTACATGGCCAAGGCTGACAGCCAATGCTTCAGCAGGAACTCAAGCATTGGGTGGAAAGTTGGGATGCACATTTCAGGACCCTTCCAACCCTGAAGTAAGCCTGATTGTTACGACCTATGCTATAATATTGCACTAGACTAGACCTGAAGTTTGTGTAAAGTAGGAATAAATTGTTGCAGTAATATTTTTTTGCCACAGGTACTTTCAAAGTACAAATAGGATGCTACTTTATTTACACCTCCTTCTCAAAGGTATCCTATCTTCTCCAGGTTCTGAAGAATTGCACATTGAAGAAATATTAAAACAAAGTTATTCAATGAATTAAATTTTTAAGTATCTATTGAACATCTACTACCTGCAAAACACTCTTCTAGGTATCAGACATTCCATAATGAGCTAGCCAGAGTCTCATATTGGGTTGGAACTTACAATTTAATAGGCACATATGGCTGTAATACAAAGGTAAGGTAAATGTGTTTGACATCTAAGCCCAGGATGGTTCAATTTAAGAGATTACATCCAGCTGTGAAGAAGGGGGAATGCAGGGAGGATTATGTTTTTAAGAATATAAAAGTCCATACCTTATACATTTGATTGAAGGAAAATAAATAGTAAAGTAACATCTTAAAGTTGTAGATCAGATTTCATGAATATCCATAAACAGAGGGGTCAGGCTCCTCTCTAACGGCACCAAACATTTGCTGACAGGAATTTTGTCACCCCAAATCAAACCAATCCCTTCTAGAGATTCTTTCAATCAAAGGCTAAAGTGAACTTTTCTAAAGTGACCCAAGATATATTGGCAATCTGTGCAATCTAACCAAATTCCCAATACCTTGAAGCAATTTCGTAAAAATACAAGCTTGCTGGTGAATTATGCTGATACCACAGTAGAAAGAACACTTGAGAAATGAAAAAATGTCAGTTAATAAACAGATGTTTGCAAACCTCCATTTCAGACAACTAACCTTACACAAACCAGAGTTTAGAAAGGCAAAGCAATACATCAGATCTAGAGTTTAAGGAAGACTTGGACAAAATGGCCTATAACATCTGGCCAGGCATTTCAGCCAACTCTACCCCAATAGAACTGGAAATTTGGAGAGTGATAGGAAAAGTCATCCACTCAGATAAAAAGTAATACCTCTGCAGCCATAATTACACTCCACACACAAAATCCACATCCATACATAATCTTAATCCTCATTACTAGTTGAGGATCAATCAAGGGGCAGGTGCTCAGCGGGAACCAGAAGTACGTTGTATTCCTCCTGCTCTAATAGCAGCAAGGTGTGCAAATCACAGCAGTGATCAAACCACAGCCAGCAGAGAGTGTGATTCAAATAAAATGTTTTGGCTGAAGGTATAAGATGTTGGAGTGTACTAATGACCAGTAAGTCAAGTCTTTGACACAAATTATAATTCTATAATGATAATGATGCAGAAGACTGAGAAAGGTTTTTTCACTTAAAAAATCAAATTAAATCTATCATATAAATCTACCTTCTAAGTGAAGTAAATTAAAGACCTGACGTTCAGAAGATAAGACTGCGTATATGAGAAGCAACATTCTGAAGTATAAAATTGAGTCTGTAATTTAGAGCTGTGTCCTCCAAATTCCATTAATGAAAAACATTCACATGAGTTTCTTTCCACACAAGATAACCAATCCTTAGTCTTAAGAAAACCCAACCTCAAATAAAATGTCAATAAAAAATTCACTGCCTTCTTTTTTATTTTTCAAATCTGCTCCTTAAAAAGATCACCAACAGGGGCATCTGGGTGGCTTAGTTGGTTGGACGTCTGATTTGGGCTCAGGTTATGATCTCATGGTTTGTGGGTTCAACCCCACGTCGGGCTCTGTGCTGACAGCTCAGGGCCTGGAGCCTGCTTTGGATTCTGTGTCTCCTTCCCCCTCTGCCCCTCCCCTGTTCATGCTCTGTCTCTCATAAATAAATAAACATTAAAAAAAATGATCAACAATAGATTAAAAACTACATGCATAAAGGCACAAATCATAACCAAAAGAATAGGGTAGCCTAATGTACCTCCTTTTTTAAAATGTATCTTCTCTCTTTATTGAGTTCAAACCTAACTGAAATTTAAAAAGTCTGTTAATTCTGAAGCTGTAGTATCTAGAGTCCATTTCTCACATTGATATTCAGATTTTAAGGAATAAGTCAGGGACGCCTTGGGCAGCTCAGTTGTTTAAGCATCCAACTTTGGCTCAGTTCATGATCTTGCAGTTTGTGAGTCTGAGCCCCATGTGGGGCTCGGTGCCTACAGCTCAGAGCCTGGAGGCTGCTTCGGATTCTCTCTGCCCCTTCCCCCAACTTGTGCACTCTCTCGCACGCTCTCTCTCTCTCTCAAAAGTAAATAAACATTAAAAATGTTTTTAAAAATGAATAGGTCAGTGACTTCTCTTGTCAATAAAAAATACCTGACTGATTTCTATGGCTTAAACACTGGAGTCTGTAAGGGGCTCTGTTCTAAGATGTCTTCTCACTGTCTCTCCTCTATGCCCTCTTCATTCCTTTCTGTTATTGGCCACACACGGGTGATGTCACCATGTCTTTATGTAGCCCAGGCCTCTGTTCTGACTAGCAGATACAATTGCTTAGTCTGTAATGCTCTCAAAACATGTTTTTCCTCACCCACAGCCTTAGAAAGAACTCCCACTACTATCAAGTTCTAAATAAATAGCAAAGGAAGTACAAAATAACTTTAAAAGAAACTTCATCATCTTGGTGTTATGTAAAATATTCAATAGAAAATCACTTATTGTAGTTAGTTGACTGACATTTTGAATCAGGCCATTCACCTTCACTTGCTAGGTTCCCAACTATACTTTCTCAGCACATTGAAGTGTGTTTTCCCATGGCATTCTCAACAAAAAGAAAAGTCTGGTATTCCTTGCAGCTCCGGAATGATAAGTAGCCATCACAAGCCCAGTGGTGCAAGGACTTAGAAACAGCCCCAGTCACCTGATTTCTGCAGTGGCAGGTGTGTTCGCTGGGTCCAAACTCTTCTCCCACCCAACACAGGATTCTCATGAGGCAGGGCATTTCCTAAAAGCCCTTGAAAGAGGCAAAATCAAACTAGACTTTAAATCTCTAGGTTATTTTTTTTCCTAAGGAAAAAAATGGAACGACAGAGCCCAAAGTCGTTAGGTAGGAACAAAGGAAAGGGCTATGATTTTCATGAATAATACAAAATTGACAACACAGCTATTTATAGTGTTTGGGTGTGAGCAGCATCACCAACAGCAAAACAAAGAATTAAATACACAATAGAAGGGGAAGTGTTGAAAAAAAAAAAAAATAGCCCAGTAGCAAAAATGAGAAGTTCAAAGCTACAAATGAGACTTTTACAACGGAAGAAGTAAAAGTAAAGAATAGTCGGGAGGCAAATCTCTTAGATAGCAAAACAAAGGCACACAAAGTTCACTTTAAAATGTGCTTTATTCATTCAGCACCAGGGTAAAAAGCATTAAGAGAATGAGAACAACCCATAAAATTCACTTCAAAGTTTTTGAGCTAATTATTGTTAGATATAAGCAGTTAAGGAAGATAATAAGAAGAATGAAGTAAAATATACAGAAGTTTAAAAATATTTTAAAATATTCATTTCACTCTATAGAGATGATGAAGGCTCATCTCTACAATACAGACAAGAAAAAGCAGGTACTGTAAAATTCTAGCACAGATATTGGACAACATTCTTTAGCTCAAGAACAATATAAGGACTTCATTCGGAAGTGTTTGCAGTCAGTCCCACTCTGGGCAAAATACAAAATGTTCTAGGCTCCTTTAGGCCCTGGAGGCTTAGGAGCAAAGATCTGGTTGGGCCCTTTGTACAAAGGAGGCTTAGTGAGTAAACACCTTCTACTAGAGCCTCTAAGTCTGTCTTCCTTCAACCTTTACTTGGACACTTATAAAAAATTTATTTATGAACCCTATAGCATTAGCTACGGGTAAAAGCTTGATAACATTATATTAATTAAAAAATAATAGTTATTTTAGCATAGGTCACCCACTGGAAAATCTAGGAAAGAAACTTTCTGACTGAGACGTGAGGGGCAAGGAACAAATAGGTAAGTGTGTGTGTGCTCGGTATTGGGTCAGGTACTTTACTTATTTATTCTCTTGTAGTCAGCACCAATATGTAAAGGAGATATTCTCCCTCCACGACCAAACACAAAACAAACCTAACAAATAAAAACAGCTCTGAGGTCCAGAGAAATCACAGCTAGGATATCAATCTTTATCTAAATCCAAAGTTCACACACTTTTACTGCGGTCTTTATCAGGAAAAAAAAAGGCAACAAAAAATTTTTTTTGAATATACAACTATCTAGCGGTCATTGTCAAAGGAAAACAATAACCACACAGAAGAACTGAGTGGCCTTTAGACAGAGTAACCCAAAACCAGCCCACCAGACTGATAGGACTGGGGACATCCTGGCTGGCACGAGCCAGAAGAAGAGAAAATCAGCTGGTTTGGACTTGCTTGTGTCAGAAGATCCTTCTCTAACATGGAGGAAGGCATAAAGGACTGAAGTTTTCTATGCTTCCTTTAAGTAAAATGCCCAGACAAATAAAAATCCAGATTTTTAAGTATTTCCTTTTTTATTTTTATTTTCTTTAATTTTTTTTAACACTTACTTTAATTTTTGAGAGACAGAGAGTGACGGAGCATGAGCCAGGGAGGGGCAGAGAGAGAGGGAGTCACAGAATCCAAAGCAGGCTCCAGGCTCTGAACTGTCAGCACTGAGCCCCATGCAGGGCTCAAACTCAGGAACCACGAGATCATGACCTGAGCAAAGTCAGATGTTTAACCAACTGAGCCACCCAGGCGCCCCAAGTATTTCCTTTTTTAAATATTATAATAACACCATCAAAAACCACTACTAAAGCGGTTATTTGTACCTAGAGCTTCACTCCCAAATTTAGGTTAGAGATATCTTAATTAAGAACCTTAAGAAAAATATCACCATTACTTTCAAGGAAATCAAACTTATTCTAACCTGCATCCATACAGCAAACCTACTAGGTGAAGCAGTATGTCTGACACCGGAGATGAAGAAACAGCAGCGATATCACTGTGGTATTCATTTGTTTTTTTTTTTGTTTTTTTTTTTTTTTTTTTTCAACATTTATTTATTTTGGGGACAGAGAGAGACAGAGCATGAACGGGGGAGGGGCAGAGAGAGAGGGAGGCACAGAATCCGAAACAGGCTCCAGGCTCTGAGCCATCAGCCCAGAGCCTGACGCGGGGCTCGAACTCACGGACCGCGAGATCGTGACCTGGCTGAAGTCGGACGCTTAACCGACTGCGCCACCCAGGCGCCCCGACTGTGGTATTCATTTGTATATCACCCGTACACATAGGTAATGTGCATACACACACACACACACACACACACACACACACACACACACACCATTTATTATATGTTTCTAGATGTTAAATATGCATATAGATTAGGCAAAAGAACATCAGCATGCTCATATACTGACGTTAACAATCCTACCCTGTTCTCAAGTCTGGGGACCATACTCTAGCTAGAAAGGTGAAACAAAATCATCTCACATAACTGCACTCTTCTCTGGCAATGCACTTGAAAATAAAATATTTTTTTGATATCATCAAACAAAAAAATTAGCTTTGGAGAGAAACACTATTATGTTCCTTAGAAAATAACACCAGGAACTTCCAAAGCTTTCACTGGAAAGCCAGCCAGGCCTTTTATAGCCTCAGTCGTGCCTCCCGAGATTCATCTCCCCTTTGGGTACTTCACTAATGATGGCCTCAAGGGAGAGAATACTGAAATTTCTCTGAGTTTCATACTCTGGTTGAAGCAAAAGTAAACGGCCCTTCTCCTAATTTCCCAGCACACAGTCAAGGCAAGGCCATAATTCTTAAATATAAGTTTATTAAATACTTGGACATAACACAAAGAGAATCAACCTAGAATGTCATGGAACCAGATAATCTAGCATATAGTTTACCTGTTTTCAGTTTAGAGTTCAATACACGAACACCTCCCTACTAAGCTTCCAACCTGCCCCAAATGTCTAATGACTAGTAACCTAATAACCAAACCCAAGAGAAGCATTAGGGAGACTATGAAGTTTCTTTTCCTATGTAGTTTACTCCCACTCTCAAGGCTCAGGTTCATGCCAGAACCTTTCCTCAGATCATTGGACCTGAGAACATCCGCCTGCTATGGGAGAGGCTCTACTCACACATGATGACAGGGCTTTGCTTTACTTTACTAGAAAATAGGGTGATTTTTTTAATGCAAAGCCACAGTAAGCTGTAGCAGCAGGATTGTTCTGTTACAACTCTAGATGACGTTCATATCAAGGAATGTTTAGGTTTTGCATGAGATATTTAAGAAGTGAACCAGAATATGTTTAAATAAAAGAAGTATAATTTATATCTCACAGTGACTTCTCACCTTCATTGCATTAAGTAAGCTAAATAGACAAATTAAATGTAAATATAGTATCATATTGTCAATATATTAATGAAATGCCCATGCTTTGAAAATAAACAGATGAGAATAGTCAGAGCAATATTTCAATCAAAGATAAATATATAAAAGTTGTTCACTCTATATATCTATAGCTAGTCTGTGTTCTATTTTCACAAGGACATGAATATCTTAAAAGTGTTTATAGGGACGCCTGGGTGGCTCAGTCAGTTAAGCATCCAACTTCAGCTCAGGACATGATCTCGCAGTTCGTGAGTTCAAGTCCCATGTTGGGCTCTGTGCTGACAGCTCAGAGCCTGAAGCCTGCTTAGAGTTCTGTGTCTCCCTCTCTCTCTGCCCCTCCCTGTCACATACTCTGTCTGTCTGTCTCTCTCTCTCTCAAATAATAAACATTAAAAAAAGTTTATGTTTCACAGGATATTAATTTTTTAAGTGTTTATAAGCTAAACTACAGTAAAAGTAGGCATGTTTTGCTACTAAAAATTTTCACAGTACCCCTATTATAGTTTCATGTAATATACAACAAAATTCAATTCTTTGAAATATCAAGACATTTTAGTTTGTTTTTTAGTAAAACAAATTAAGCAGAGTAAAAAGTTCTTTTGGTTATATATTAATTTAAAATAAGATTTATAAGTCTCATGAGATTTTCAACAAATACTACTTGGACAGTTGAATGTCCACAAGCAAAGGAATGAAGCTGGGCCCCTACCTTACACAAAATATGAAAATTAACTCAAAATGGACCAAAGACTCAAATGTAAAAGGGTTAAAACTCTCAGAAGAAAACTTAGGAATAAATATTTAGTTAGGAAATGGTTTCTTAGAGATGACACCAAATACACAAATGACAAAAAAAAATAGATAAATTGAACTTCATCAAAATTTAAAATTTTGTACATCAGAGGACACCATCAAGAAAGTGAAGAAACAGTTCATAAAAGAAAATCATTTGTAATTTGTAAATCATATACTTAATAAGAAACATATCCAGAATATATAAAGAACTCTTACAAATCAAAAATTAAAAAACGAATAATCCAGCTAAAATGGGGAAAAAAGCTTGAAAACACATTTCTCCAAGGAAGATATACAAATAGCCAATAAGCACATGAAAAGAAGTTCAATGTCATTAGTCATTAGAGAAATGCAAATCAAAACCACAATGACATACTACTTCACACTCACTGGGATGACTGTAATCAAAACAACTGACGATAACAAAAGTTGGCAAGAATGTGGAGAAGCTGAAACCCTCAGCTGTTGCAAGAGGAAATGTAAAATTGTGCAGCTGCTTTAAGAAACAATTTGGTGGCCTCTAAAAGTATTAACATACAATTATCATCTGACCAGCAATTCTGCTTGGTATATACCCAAGAGAACTGAAATTTTTGGGTAAAACTTATACACAAATGCTCATAGCAACACTGTATCTAGTAACAACAAAAAAAAAATGGAAACAACCCAAATGTGCATCATGTGAAGAATGAATAAACAAAACGTGGCATATCTACTACACAATGGAACGCTACTGGATAATAAAACAGAATGAAGAACTGATATGTTCCACAACATAGATGAACCTCGAAAACATTATGTTAATCAAATGAACTCATATATTGTATGATTACGTTCATATGAAATATCCAGAATGAGCAAACCCCACAGAAACAGCGTATGAGGGGAGGCAGAAACAGGGAGTGACTGCTGTATGGAGCTTCTCCGTAAGTCAATGAAAATGTTCTTAAGTTAGATAGTGGCAATGGTTGCAGTTGCACGATACCTGAATATACCTAACAGTTATTGAAATGTATACTTTAAAAGAGTAAATTTTAAAGTGTATGAACTATATCTCAATAAAGCTCTCATAAAAATGAGATAGGAGAAATACATTCACAACTATATTATAGTTGTATCACAAATTACTTTAGATTTCTTCTACTACAGAAAATGTTCTTCAGTTTTCTTATTAGTCATTAGACAAGTATGCCTACTGATAGCCAAGTAAACATATTAAGAAGAAGAAAAAATGCACAAAGACCCCCAATGGCATTTCTGGCGGGCCTTGTGGGCAGAAAACAATTTCCAGTCATAACATATTTTAGTTGTTACGATTTTTCATTGTATTTTTCAACTTAAAAATGTACCCTGCCTAACACGAAATGCTATGTAAGAACAGCCATGGACTCTGCATTCTGTCTGGAATACTGTAGCCCAAATCTATCCCTCATTTGGTCCAACATACAGAATCTCATGACACAACTGGCAGTGGCAAAGGGAAAAGGAAACAGGAGAAGAGGGGAAGGAGGATAATCAGTTCATTCCTCCACCTCTAGCAATATTGCTCCTTTAGCTCCAGGACTGACCATACCCAGCATCCTTTCTCTTTACCCAACCTTTCAATCCCCTCTATCCCCCTAGAAACACTAAGACCCCGTCTTCATGAATCATCCTCTGGGCCAAGCACACCATTCTTCATATAGAAGGAATTCAGTACGTCTTAGGTGTTGAATTGGCTGCCTGAAATGGGACTTCATGCTTTGAAAATGTTACCAAAAACTGCGATAGCTTCTTTTGAAAAAGGAAACCAATCCTCAGACATTAAAATCTAAAATATCAGTTCTCAATCATGGTGTCTGAATCACTCATATACCATGATCAGCTGTACAGTGTTGCTCAAGTAATTTGTTACTAACAATAAAGTAACAATATTTGTCAATGATTGACTTTTTTAAATGTTTTATTAAGTAATCTTTACACCCTACGCGGGGGTCAAACTCACGACCCCCAGATTGTGTCACAGGCTCCTCTGACTGAGCCAGCCAGGTGCCCTGACATTTTTATATAATTAAAATATATTCAAAGTTATTGTTCTAATAATGTCCCTGTTATATTACTTCTAATATCATTTCTTAAATAGAGAAAGGAGTAAATGACAACTAGTGGGCAGAGACAGTTATTCAGAGAAGTGTACTAGACATGAGGATATTATCTATGGTGACTCAGACAGAGTTTGATTCTTTCCAGAAAGCCCTCCGTGCCCTCTTGTTAGCCCCATAGCATCAGAGCCAGGGAAATGAAAGATCACACTGTCATATGACTACACCCTACAATATTAATCAAAATAAATTACTTAGATGTTATACCCTATAGATACATACTAGAAGCCTACATATTTTATTTGTTTTATTAAACTATAACTTTGAATCCAAATGGGGGTCAGTCCCAAAGTGAACACAGGTAATTAATTTAAAGGAAGTCTTAGAATCAAGGCTATTATCTCCTCCTTCCTTATCAAATGAAGTAGTCAAAGGAAAACAAAACAACAAACAAACACAATAAACAAAAAAATAATGTGTGAGAGCATCTAAAATAACCAGAGTTTCCCCATTTTATTTCTTTAGATGGATGTTTAATAAGGTGATATGGAAGAGTCATAGCAGCCTTTAGGAGATCATAAAGTAAAAAAGTATTGGCAACTACTGGCAAATACAGTAGCCCCCCCTCCACCTTACATGTAGGGTATAAGTTGTTGCAACACGTCCAGTGGGTGCCTGACAGCCTGGACCCTACCAAACCCTCTACAGGTGATTCTTCTTATACACACAGACGTAATTATAAACGAGGTACAGTGAGAAATTAACAACAATAATAAAATAGAGCAATTATAATAATGTACTATAATCAAAGTTGTAGAAATGTGGTCTCTCTCTCTCTCTCAAAGTATCTACCTGTACTGTACTCACCCTTCTTGTGATGATGTGAGATGAAAAAATGCCTACGTGAGGAGATTAAGTGAGGTGAAAAACACAGGTGCTGTAACACAGTGTTAGGCTACTACTGACCTTCTTACAATTGGTCAGAAGGAGGAACATCTGCTTCTGGTCCACAGTTGAAACCTTGGGAAGCAAAACCAGGGATACTCAGGGACTACTGACCGGCTCACCATGGACAATGGGAATCAGCGATAATGGATATCTTAAAACTCCTGCATTAGCCATATGAAGACAACAGCCACAGAAGTCAGAGTGTTTTTCATTTCCTATTAGTAAGTTTTTAAATAGCCTAAAGTCCTATTCATTATATATATTTTTTTCTTTCGTGTCTTATTTTCTGCTTTTCATCTAATACCTGTCCATACACAGGGAAATCATGATAGAAAACAACACTGAAACCTATAAAAAAAACCTATAGTGGTAATTTAATATACCATATATTTGGAGGTAGCAACTCTACCTACATGGTCTACTTATTGGAAAGCAGTTTAAAGTGTATCAATCCTTAACTACCCAATACCAAGATGACTGACTAGCCAGCCTGATTTAGGAAGCAGATATGCTTTAAAATGTCTTGTTCAATCATTACATCCTATGCTGCAGATCTTGGTATCTAATTTTAATTGCAAATCATCTCAACAACAGCTACTTGAAAGCCATGAAATGAACTGGTGAAAATATGAAACATTTTGTTTTTTAATTTCAAAATCACAAGTTTAAAAACACAAAATATATCATCTATTATTTTTATATTTGAGTTTCGTATTCGTATTTTGTATCCTACCTCCTATTTTTTTTCCTGCTTTCAAATTGCTTTTAAAATGAACCCTTCTCGGGGCGCCTGGGTGGCGCAGTCGGTTAAGCGTCCGACTTCAGCCAGGTCACGATCTCGCGGTCCGTGAGTTCGAGCCCCGCGTCGGGCTCTGGGCTGATGGCTCAGAGCCTGGAGCCTGTTTCCGATTCTGTGTCTCCCTCTCTCTCTGCCCCTCCCCCGTTCATGCTCTGTCTCTCTCTGTCCCAAAAATAAATAAACGTTGAAAAAAAAAAAATTTAAAATGAACCCTTCTCTAATGGCTCTTTTGGGTGAAAGATTGTATCAGCCTACAGATTGGGTAAGTGTAAAAACATCCAGGATTTAGTGATAAACTAAAATACCTAGCATACCTTCCATAAATACATTCAACACACTTAGTGTTTACCCTTCAAACTTAAAAAATTCAAACCACAATTTAGTTAAAATAGTGTATCACTATTCAGCAGCTCAAAATATGGATATTTTGCCATAATTAAGATAGCAATTAGGAAATAAATATAATGTGTATTACCCGAAAATTACTTTCATGCAATTTTTTGAAATTCCTGTACCAGTATTGCCATATTTATTAGCAGTACCAACTTCTATCATTTTCCTTAATTTTCTTATAATTCTCAAGTGTAGATAAGAACTCCTAACGAGGGCCACCTAGGTGGCTCAGTCAGTTGAGCATCCGACTCTTGGTTTTGGCTCAGATCGTGATCCCAGGGTGGTGGAATCGAGCCCCACATCAGGCTCCATACTGAGTGTGGAGCCTGCTTAAGATTCTCTCTCTCTCTCTCTCTCTCTCTCTCTCTCTCACTCACTCACTCTCTCACTCTCACCCCCCCCTGCCCCTCTCCCTTGCTTACTCTCTCTCTCATAAAAAAAAAAAGAATAGCTCATAATGAAACGTATGATATTAAAAAGTATTTCTACCAATTATAAATTTAAAAGAATACAAGAAAGAAAGGGTCAAGGATCTGCCTTACATTTAAACTGTTACTGCAAAAGGAAAAGCATGGACAGGCAAAAACCATTACCAACAGTCACAGAGATAACACCTCCTTCTGTTTGGGATAATACAAATAAGAGAGGAAGGTTATGATTCACAGAGTGCGTTCAGTGGCCCTAATGACCTTTCTCAAGGCTCTCACAAACACATGTTACTGGACACCAGAAAGACTGGATAAGAAAGTGTGCACATATCTGTGCTAATCCATAGGACGCAGTGTGAATTCTGGAGTAGCATCTTTACATGCAAAGGGTGTACATTTTAATTTTTTATTCAGAGCTATGCTAATACAACATTCAGGCCCTTTACTTAACTCTGCAGTATTCTGACCTTTCGCGTGGTACAACCATTACGTTTACCCTAATTTGCTAAAGGTTTGATTAATTCAATTATGTGCGAATCCAGAGAAATGACAGAATTCAGGTTTATGCTTCCAATTTGCTCCCAGTGCAGGGCATTTACTACTACTATCACCACCTAAAATGAACCCATTCCCCTTCTTGTATGAATTATGCTTGTGATCCTGTAAGCACCACGCTTACAAACCGTGATCTTTAATAAGGATCCCAGCTCTAAATCAAAGAAGCTGAACCTGCTGCTTTTAAGGCATTATTAGGTATGTTTTTATAAAGTTTGAATAGCCATTAATAATTTAATTAATACTCTTATTTTAACAAAAGTTATCTTCCTTAAAACATCAGTTTATAAAGACATGCAAGAAAGAGATATTGACCCCGAAAACACAATTCAAATTTCACAACATAAAGTGGAAAAATAAAATTTATTTCTAGCAGTTGTGCTTTTAAAAACTATTCCTTAATGCACGTCCCCAATAACCCTTGATCCACTAATGGTCACTAAGGATTGCCAAGACACATGTCCACTACCAGAGCTTGAACAGCACACTGTATCAGGACTCTTATAGAAAAAAACGTGGTCCTAGTTGTTGAAACATCCAAATAGCCTTATATCCAAATAGCCCATGACATTTGTAGTCCTTCCCAGCATGGTGTTTCACTGGAAAACATCATCATGCAGAGAAATAAACTGCTGTGATGAATACTTAAGTACTACAAAGTTGTTCGGCACTCACCTTGAAAGAACTGAAGGTCATTCATTCTCACCTTATTTGGAAAGGCAATAAAGCTACCAGAGCTAGAGAATTTAAACTGGGAGTTGGCCTTAAATTACGTAAGACATGTGTTTGTCTATGTATCAGCAACATGCAACCTTCAAAGGAATATTAGCTACATTTCCTGTCTCACATTCTCAGCAAATCATCGACTTCAGGGAGTACATTGAAGCCACCTAGAGCCTCCCCAATGACATCTCTTTGGCCCATTCACGCCTTTTATTTCAGCCATCCCTCATTTTTTTAAAATTTGTTTATGTTTATTTACTTGGAGAGAAAGAGAGAGAAAGAGGGTTGGGGTGGAGCAAGAGGGACTGAGAGAGAATCCCAAGCAGGCGCTGTGCTTGCTGTCATCACAGAGCCCAACATGGGGCTCGATCCCACAAACTGTGAGATCATGACTTGAGCCAAAATTGAGAATCGGGCACTTAACCGACTGAGCTGCCCAGGTGCCCCTTTCAGCCATGCTTCAAAGCTCAGAGGACGCGGTGGCCTTCCTGTTCCAGAGTGTCTAGATGTGCCTTTGGTTTATCCCTTCCCAAGCACTGAGACCTAGTGCTCACTGCAGCAGCACATATACAAGCAGAGACCTATTTCAGCAGCCCACATTCAGTCATACTCAGAACCACACCTTAATCCGAGCTTTGTTTCCCATATCCAAGTAAGAAAGGACATTTCACTTGACTGCTTTTTACTATGAAAGGCCTCCCTCTTCCTAGTGCTACCCTCCCACAGCCAGCTCCACCAGTCACACTTTCCAGCTGTACTGGAACAATTCTCAAGCACGTCACTCCCCCTGCAGAGACATTCTCTAGTTCACGCATTTTTACCACATCCAATCTAAACTCCTCTGCCAGGCTTTTGGACTCCAAACTATGAATCCTCTAATCCTTGAAAATATGGTTTTATTAACATTCCCATAAATTCCCAGACATGTACCTTTCCCCCAGCCTTTGACTTTCACTCACATTACTCCCCCTGCCAGGAATACACTTCTTTCTCTCTCCTGCCAACTGAAACGTGCATTCAAGAGTCAGCTCAGGTCACACTTCTCTGAAAGATTTCCCTTTCCTCGCCTTACATCCCATATGGGTCTCCTATAGCACCCCAGTTAGCCTTCAGTTGTTTAGGACTCTCTCATTTCTAGTATTCTCCCTACATTTAGCTTAAGTACTCATCGGCCAAAGACCAAATCCTTACAGGATGCTTTAAATCTCTCCCAGTAACTAACATAGAACTTACCACACGCTATTTAGTAAATACGGGTAAGTTCATTGTATAGGATACATTGTCTATCGTCTCAAAACCTCAGGATCACTTTTGAATTTCCAAATAACAGATATCCTTCTATAGACTAACTGCATCTTTGGAACAAAAAAAATAGCAGTCCTGAGAGAAAGAGAGGGAAAGAAAGTGTTGCTTTTCAGACACAGATTTAAATGACAACTTATCCATGAGATTTCTGCACGTCTCATAACAGCTTTTGTCTCAGACTCTTTGCAAGGATGTTACAGCCTTGGAATCCAGGGATAGCGCCTCCTTCCAGGTTACAAGACAGATTTATTTCCTGACCAGGAAAAGGAAGATAATGCCTCCCCACAGGGCAAAGGTTGGGCAGCTTTGCAAAGCACTTCTTAAAAGACAGGGGATTGCCTAACCTTGCAGTTCCTAAGCTGTGACACAAACCCTGTGTGCAAGCATCCACCTGGGTCACTCAGCATTGCCCCTGGAGAATTCGGGGCCAAGGGGAATCGATTAGAACATGAAGCTCATGCTG
Source organism: Prionailurus viverrinus (assembly GCF_022837055.1). Taxonomy (NCBI): domain Eukaryota; kingdom Metazoa; phylum Chordata; class Mammalia; order Carnivora; family Felidae; genus Prionailurus; species Prionailurus viverrinus. Next base: position 73,686,266 of record NC_062561.1, read on the forward strand.
CCTGCTGTGCCCTAAGTAATAAAGTCCTTTATCTCTGACCCAGGAGTCTCCTGTCTTCAGCCAGCATCCATATAACTGGGGCAGACTAACTTGGTAGCCTGCAAACTGGGTCAACTCTCAAACCCTTTGTAGTTTTTGACAACTTCTGGCTGTTAGCCAAAAGCAAGTCTGTTCAATTAGGAGTTTTTAGTTTACAAAAGAAAACAGAAGCTACCACATCAGTCTACACATCTAACACACAATGACATGGGTGAATCTCCAAAACAACATGCTGAGTGAAAGAAGCAAACTCAAAAGTGTGAAGACACCATGATGTAATGATATGAGGGTCTACAGCAGGCTAACGTAAAGTGGGAGACATCAGAATGTGGTTGCTTCTTAGGGGAGTCACTTGTGGATAGAACAGGGAAGGAGTTTTCTAGGGTGATGGGAATGTTCTATGTTTTGACTGGGGTGGTGGTTACAAGGATACAATAGTCAAAAGACATCAAACACTACAGTTAAGAACTGTGTGCTTTAATGCATGGAAATCATGCTCAATAAAAAAGCATTACAAGTTCTAAATATCCAAACACTGAATACATTGAAGTCTGTTTTAGTTTCAGGATATAATGATTCACAGACCCACTAAGACAATACTGGTCACATTCTTTGAACATTGTCTTTAGAGAGGCAGTTACAACACAGGGATTTAACAGTCTGAACTCTGGAGTCATACTGCTCAGGTTTTTTGTTAGCCAAGTACTGTCAGGCATCTTCCTTAGCCGCTTCATGCCTGAGTTCTCTCCTGTTAAATACAGTTTGACCTTGGCACAACACCTGGCTTGCAGGCACAGACCCCCTGAACAGCCAAAACTCCATGTTCAACTTTCGACTCCCCAAAAACCTACCTACCAATAGCCTGCTGTTGACTGGAAGCCTTACCAAGAAGGTAAACAGTTGATTAACACATATTTTGTATGTTATACTGTATTCTTATAATAATACCTAACTTTTTCTTAAAATTTTTCAGTCTTTCTAAGCTACACAGTTTGTCTGCTGGTTTTTTTTCCAATTGTCACAAACCTCAAAAAAATTTCCAATAGATTTATTGAAAAAAGTCCACGTAAGAGTACACCCACACAGTTCAAGCCCATGTTGTTCAAGGGTCAGCTGTATAAAAAAAAGTTCCTACCTGTGGTTATGAGAACTAATTAGGTAATATAGATAAACTGCCTTGTATGTAGAAAGCATTTACTAAAAAATTGGTTGTAATTATTATTTATTTAAAGATCATGATAACACAAGATTCAAAGTAATTCAGAAAAGGAATTCAGGATATTTATGTTAAAGCAGAGGAGCAATATGCTTTTAAAAATCTGGTAAGTTTAATGTACATTCACTGGTGGGAGTATGAGGTAGAATATTTACTAATAACACCACCCAAAAGTCATTTTTATTATATAATCTAATAAAGCAATAGATCCAAATCATTTTTTTACATGCTACTGAAAGCACAGAAAGAAGAAATTAAGCCAAATAAATTTCACTTCTAGCAAATATCTCAAGTCCAGATAGAGGTGTCTCATTTGCTTTCTGACAGCTGCATCGTTAGCCTTTTTTCCCCTAACGCAATACATGTGAAAGTAGAAGATCCAGTTGAATCCTAATCCAAACCTTGCCTAAAGAGTAAATTGAGGACAAAACTTGTGAAAAACAGGCCTAAAGGAAATATATGAAAGGATCAAATCCTGGGTATCATCGTACAAAGACAGGGAGAGTGGGACAAAGGGGTGAATTCGCAGCGATGGGAAAGCACTTTGGTAAAGGACAAAGCAAATAGGGATCAAACTTCATGGCTCTGCAGATCAGGCCACACTCTATCTTTAGTATATATGCCACTGGTTAATGTCCCCATCAAAAGGCACGTGTGCCACAGAATCACCTCAGCACTTGTGCTCTTTAAGATTATTCCCAAGCTTTTAAAAGGACGTATAATTAGAAAAGAGAAAGTAAACAATAAGCAATAATGATGTAAATAAGTAATAATGATGTAAAATTTCTATCCTTTTAAAATTCATTTTTTACATTGCTTGTTACTGCATCATTAAAATAGTTCTAACATTTAGTATCTACTCCATTAAAAGTCTTTCCAATATTTCATATCCATTATTATATGTATGACATGTGAGGAATTTTATGTCACTGAATTGGCATATGAGTAGAAAATTTCAGTGTAAAAGAAAATATAACGAAGTTAATGAAAAATGCAAATTCCTAGGAAACAAGTCAAATCTTTGGATAATAAAGGAGGAACGAGCATATTGGGTTAGTGTTTTCAACCTGCCCTGCCAGGAAAATGTTGAGGCAGAATGGTGATTACTGAGTATTTAATTATGGAACTGACTCAGGCCTCCTGGCAAACAGAATCATTTCTCTGCTTAAGAATTACAATACCTGGGGTACAGCAGTAACACAACTGAAGATGAGTTTCAGACTTTGAAATAGGTAGCTACTAAAAAAAAATAAAAACCTACGATTATTTTCATCTTTAAGCCTTATTACATGTTTCTTCTTTTTTTAAAGTACAACAGTAGCGTGCCATGAGCTTCACCCAGGAAGTGGAAAGAATAGAAATTACAATCCCTCCCCAACCACGATTTTTCTAAGAGGCAGCATTACAGAAGAGGTTACCACATACTTCAGTGATCCACTGTGATCATGCAGACAGCAAAATGTTACAGGGGGAAAGGCATTTGAATTATGACTACATTCATTTCTATCTAAAAAGCAGGTGCACACACTTAACATATGTAAAGTCCATAAAGTTCGCACTTCCTTTTCTTGCCAGACCTGAAGAGTTCATCTGAAAAAGTGGCATTTAATTGCACTCCTTGACTCCTCAAACCGAACAAAGTATTGTGTACAAAAACATCTACTCTCGACAAAGAATTGTACATAATCATAAAAAAAAAAAAACTTCTTGGCTTTTCTTCATTGTAAAGAGCTTTTTTCCATCCCTGAGGACTTCCAGCTTTGAAGTGAAGAAAATGAACTTTTTATCATAGAGTGACCCTCCTACAACTGCCTATTTACGTTTTGATCTAAAAAGAGAAACTTGTCAGTTTTCTACCTGCTAATCACCGCTACCACAGCCCTCCTAATGTGGACAGTCTGGAGAGAGCCAAGTTTTTACTCCATGTTTCAAGGAGATGGAAGCATTCTATCTGGCCAATGATCAGTGGATCCGGATCCACAGGCATTGTCCAAATCAAAAACCTGTGGTCAAAACATTCTAGACTCCTCCCTCTCCTGCCTTCCCCAGTTCACATTGGCCACTGAAGTTGACAGACTGCCCTTTCTCTCCAGCCCCTGTCACTGCGTTATTTTGGACCTTACCACTTCCACTTCAGTTGCTTCCTTTGTGGCCTTTCTACCTTCAGTCTTGCCCCACTCAAAGCTATTTTCCACGCTGTCACCATAGCAATTGCCTAAAGAATAAATCTGACCATGTCACATAACACATGATCTGTTCCTGACTACTGATAAAGTTTATTTGTATATCAGGACCCACAAAACGGAGGCAGGCCCAGCCACCTGGTCCACATCACAAATCCAAAACTTAAGGCACCCTGCACGTAATGGGAAACACCTGTCAAGGAAATCTAACATTAACTAATCACAATCCTCCAGCTGGGCTTTAGCTAGCTTACTTTACCTTAGAAAATGGGACCTCCTAGCCTTGTAAGGGAATCCCTAGCCTCCCAGTCAATCATGCTTGTTTCCTTGTTGCCTCTTCCAACGCCTCTTAAAACTCACACTTGCCCAAAATCCCTTGGGAAGAATGATCCAACTACTTGTGAGGCACTGTACTCCCCCAGTCGAGGATTGTTCTCCCTTGAAGAAAGGACATCAAACTGATTACTAAATTGTTTCAGTTTTGTAAATTGACAGCTTGGCAATGAGATGGGCCCTGAAGACAGCTGCTAAAGATTCTGGGGATGGCTTCTAGAAGCAGGTGATTGTACCCACAGAGCCATTTTATTTGCTGCCTCTCCAGCTGCTCTGGTAAGCTTCTCTCTGATCAAGCTCTGCTTATTTTGCATTCTGAACTCCTCAAGTTTGTTCATCTTAATCCTTCCAGGTGGAAAACTGGGGTGTGAGACTCCAGGGGTTTTTCTTCACAAGGTGGAAAACTGGGGTGTGAGACTCCAGGGGTTTTTCTTCACAAGGTGGAAAACTGGGGTGTGAGAGACTCCAGATTTTCATGGTGAGACTTAGTAGGCCACATATTTAGGTTTGTAGCCAAACTCATCTATGATTAAGCACGTTGTGGGGGGTGGGGGGCTTTCAAGTATCAGGAACAGTGCACACAGGCAGTCAGAAACAGTAAGTCTGGCTGAATTATGATGGCTTATTTCAAGGGAAAATAATGGTTACCCTTCAATCTAAGGAAAGCAAGTTGGCAGCCATTGGGGGTGCAGGACTCACAAAACTCAAGGCAAGTCCACAGCACAAAGTGCTAGGAAGGTTGGGGAAATAAATTAACACAAGAAATTCAGACTTTTCTGATGAATGGCACATCAAAATCTAAGTAGGCACAAGTTGGACCATTAAAAGCCATTAGACTATCCACCACTACAAAGAAATAACAGATCTAGGGGTGCCTGGGTGGCTCAGTGGTTAAGCATCCAACTTCAGCTCCGGTCATGATCTCACAGTTCGTGGTTCAAGCCCCACAGCAGGCTCTGTGCTGACAGCTCAGAGCCTGGAGCCTGCTTTGGATTCTCTCTGTCTCTCTTCTCTCAAAAATAAATAAACGTTAAAAAAAGAAGAAAGAAATGCCTCCTACTACTCCCTTCTACCCTCCTTTACCTCAGTACTCAGTCTACTAATCCTCTGTCTGCACTGCCTTTCCACTTTAAACACACTGCAAGACTGTAAACAAAAACCTCCCAAATTAATGGCCTATGTCCAGAGGCCCTTATATCTACCCCCAAAGGAGGGTCGCCACATGGGCCCCTCTCGGGGTTGATGGGACTCCAAGGGATTCTCCAGTAAATCTCCACCAGTATTCCCTTAAACAACCAAGGGGAGACTAAAATAAAATTAATTTTTAAAACTTTGCCAAATTCTGGTAGATGCTCAACTTCACTCTCTACTTTAAACCCCACTCACTGTGGAGACTTGGAGAAAACTGATCGGGGAAACCTGAGAGAAGCGAGCAAAGGGTGGAAATTCTTACCAGAATCAGCTCTCCTGGATCTCTGTCTGTAGTGCCTGGTCAAGAGAGGAAGGTAAAATTTCATGTTATCTCTTCCTTTTCAAGATGCATTGGTTATTGATCCTTTCTCTCCCAAGGACAACTATTGCCTTCTTACTTATCTCATTTTGAGTTCTGAGAACTGGGCTTGGCAACCATCAGGTTGGGGGCCCTCAAAAGATAGCCAGACAGAAATAGAAGTTGCATTACATTTGTGGCTAGTGCCCTACCGATTATTGCCAGCTTTCAAGGGAAGTGGGTCTTTGTTTCAGCTATCTTTGGGAGTGGCTCTGGATCTTGGGAGAGAGGTATCTTTTGCACCTTCTTTGGGAATGCCTCTTGCGTTCAATAGATTGTTCAATACTGCCAGGAATATTTACTGCTTGTCCTGGCCTAAACCTAACAATATATTTAAAAGGATGATTGATGATTTTTTTTTAACTAGTTCTATGGTTAGAGCTTTGCCGATATTGGAGGCTGATATTCAGAACCTCATAGGAAATTTTTTAGGCCTTCTGTCCTAAGTCAAATGAAACTATGTACCCAAAAGGAAATAAAAACATTCCAAAGACAAATAGCTCTAAATCTAGAACACAGGAATCTTTTGATTTCCACCTTAGTTGAAGAGCTTCTCCCTGACCTGAAGAAGCAAAGAGAAGATATATAGTTGGATGGGTGGTCAGCCCTTTGAGATCATACAGGTTGCAATACCAATTGTTTGAGGAATTACAAAGAACTGTCCTTATCTTGTAAATTCAGTCTTTACAAGAACAGAATTGCAGCTCTAGAAGCAATTCAAGACCCATCTATCATTTTTAATCAATCCCCAACTCTCTCCCACCCCCCTGCCCTGGCTAATCTATTAAAGTTTGTAGGTATTGTGAAATTTTGGTTTAGGGGGCACTTGGGTGGTTCAGTTGGTTAGGTGACCGACTTCAGCTCAGGTCATGATCTCATAGTCCGTGATTTCGAGCCCCACGTCAGGCTCTGTGCTGACAGCGTGGAGCCTGGACCCTGTTTCAGATTCTGTGTCTCCCTCTCTTCCCCTCCCCCACTCACACTCTGTCTCTGTCTCTCTCAAAAATAAATAAACATTAAAAAAATTTTTTTGGATTTAGGAAACATGTCCTTGTTGGAGGAGCTGGCATTCTTTCCTTGTGCCTTTGCAATGTAAATGTTCTACCCACTCTTCTCTGGAACCTGAAGGCCACCTCTTTGAAAAGCTAACTTCAGGGAGGTAATTCTTATCAGAAAGAAGGAAGAAAAGATAGAAAGGGACGGGAGGCTATCTGGAAACTAGGCCAATGAAAAATCTTTAAAACGTGTCAAGCCGTCTGAACAAGTAACCTTAACTTATTCCATCAATTTGGATCCAGCCGTTCTTTTATAATCTAGCAAGTTTTGCATCACTGTACCCTGGAAATCATCTTTTTCGATTTCTAAATTTACAGTGAAGTTTTTTCTTTTTTTTTTTTAATCCAAAATGCCTGTCACCTGTGATTCTCCCCCAATAGCCCAAAGATAATAGAAGCCAATAGAGAGAGCCTCCTCCCTCCTCCAAAACGTTTGGAGACTGCAGGAAAGGCATCTGGAGAATATAATGGTTATAACGGAAGGCCATCTATCTGTTCCAGCACCAACCACACAACTCTGTGCAATGCATGAAGAGCTCTTGGTGGTGTCACCGGTCAAATACGACGTGTTTCTCCTTCCAAGGCTCAGAGCGGCGGTGCCTCTACAATTCAAACCCGGCTCTGGGCACAGTCTCTTCCTGCACTGGGAAGGAGTCGCCACACCTCTAAGAGGGGCGGGTCACTGAGGATCCAGACGGGGCCCCTCCCTCTCTGACAGTCTCCGATTTTGGAATGCAATTTAAATATACTCAACAGAGTCCCGGAGAGACACAGGGGAGAGGGGAGAGTTCCCTTGGAGCCCGGGTCGGGTGGAGGATTACGGAATCCTAGAACCGGAGAGCTGACCTGAGATCATTCTCACATTGCAGCTGAGGGAACTTCAGGAGCCAGCCCGGGTCCTTCCAGTAGCTAGTGCGGAAGCTGAGAGCCCGGCTCCGCTCATCTGCTCCTCGTCCTGAGCCAGGGTGCGAGCCCAGTCCCTTTGCCTCTGGGCCCGGCAGCGCGTTGAGGGGACCGCGGGTGCAGGCGGCCACCTGTGGGCGCAGAACTCACTCCTTCGCGGCCCTTGGGCCGGCGCTCCGAGGCGCCGCTGCGCGGACGCCGGCAGACTGGCCCGCAAACCTGCAGCCTCAGGGGCCTGGCCCTGCCCCCATTCCGGGTCGCGCGAGCACCCGCTACAGGCCGCCCTGGTTTCCATAGCAACAGATGCACGAGTTCCCCCAGAGGCGCCCCCAGGGTCAGAGGTCATCTCTGTGACAACGGAAGCTTCCCGCGCTACGGCGGCTCGGGCGGGCCGTTTCCGCCGCATTGCGCTGCGGCGCGCCGGGCGCTCCTAGGAAGGGAGCGCGCGGTGGCCGGTCCCGGAGCCTCGGGCCGCGGATCACACCCGGAGGAGGACCGTGTCTGGCCCGCGTGCCCCGTCTCTTCGGACTCAATTAGGCAGACTCACAACCCGACTTCGGCCAGGTCACCCAGGGGCCCGACTCCTGGAAGCGGATCGGAGCCGCAGAGTGGCCGGCCCCGGCTTGCAGGGAACAGTGACACGCCGCTCCGGAAAGCAGGGACTCTGCCCCCGCCCGTGAGGCCGGCCAGACCTCGTCCCTGACACACTTAGCGCCTGCCAGCCCGCGAGTGGCCCAGCGCCCTCCGCCTTGACAGTAGCTCCAGAAAGGAGAAGCTACCTGGATCAGCGTGGTTGTGGGATGTGCAGGGAGCTAGCGAGTTTGAAGATGACTGCTTTAAAACTGGAAAGAACAAAATATTAAGGGAGGGGGGGCACCTCCTTTCCAAGCAACTGAACTAGAGGCTGTTTAGGTGCTGCCCCTCAAGAGCAAAAATATGCCACCAGGGAGGGTCCCAGTTACCACCTTCAGATAAAGAAGTTCGATAAAGAAAACAGGAACAATTCATTGAGCTGTTTTTGCGGAACGTCTTCCTTTTTAAAGAGAGGCAAATTTAAGATTAGAAAAGAAAATGAATGGGGCTCTTGCAGAGGGCACCTGATGGCACTCTACCATTCGCTATTTAAAGGCTGAGAGTGCCAGATGGGGAGACTGTGATTGGTTCCGTGAGCTTGTATCCTTGAGTAAGGCCTCAAGTTTTGAGATTTAGGAAGAGGGTATTATAAAATGTGGGCCTAGGGAATGTTTGCAAGTGGTGTTTCAGGATGCTTTATCATGGCGGGATGAAGCGCTGAGAAGTCCACTAAGGACTTTTCTTCTCTTTGTTTTATCATTAAGAAACCAAATTCTTGGTTGGCACTGTTGGGAAGGAGTAAGCATTAAGTGACCTTAACCAAGCTAATTTATGATACCCGCTGTTACATTCCCACAGTTAACTTTCTCAGAGAATCCTGTTTTCACTATTAATTCATTGACTAAAAATGCATTGAAAACCTGCTCCGTATCATAAGTAGAGTTTATGTCAGGGAACAATAATTAAGGCAACAGTGCCCAACAATTGTTGGGTGACTTTCTTAGATAGTGTAAGTAGGTTAAATAAACAAAAACCTCAGTTTCCCTGCAAAACATGTCTGCATCATGCCTCCCTTTGCCTTCATGTTTATTCCTTCTCTGAACCTCCCTTCCTTTTGTCACCCTGCCTTTTTCATTCTGAACAAAGCAGAAAGTCAGTTTGTAGCAACTAGAGAAATACACAGGGGAAAACATCAGGAAATACTTGGTCCTTAAAGAGCAGAAGAGCAAAGACATTAGTGCATCTCTAGAGGAATATGGAGGAACTCAGAAGTCTCCCTCAGAAAATTCTCTACCCTTCAGTGCTCAGGTTCAAGTCTTATAAGGAAATATGGAATGTGGTACACAAAATGAAACCCCAAACAACACAGACTATGGCACTGGGCAGGAAGAAGTGTCCGTTGTATTTCCCTGACCCACAGTTCCTCCTGGAGATGATCCTAAGGCTACACTCAAAGGTTTTATTACAAATATAGACACCACGATGTAACGTCTGGTTTAAAACTTAATAGAGGGGGAAAAAATAGAGGAGCTTCAAATATACTGTTAAATCCCAACTGTCTCGCCTTAAGGCATAAAAAACTATTTTGAATAAATACTTCCATTTTGAGACATCTACATGGTATTTATAGGAAGATTATGAGTCAATTGACTGAGTTATGATGCCAAAATGTACAAAGAAGCGAAAATTTTGATTGTTGTCCTTGTTGCCATATGTATTTTAAAAAACCAGAGAAGTCCCCAGTGTTTGTGTTGCTAAAACATGGAAGACTGGGTTTGAACGTTAAAGAAATGGTTTCACGTGGGAAATGTTAAATACAGTCTAGATTACCTTTGGCACCTTCTGAAAGCGATGCATCGTTTGAAAAAATATTCTCAGTTTTAGATGCTGTGGAAGATGAGACTAGGCTGGATAGGAGTACACCCCGTCATCCTTGTGGTTAAAACCGAGTTTAGATTATCATGCATCGGATTTCACACTTGTTAACTTGGATTTCATTTCAAAAAAGAAAAATCCACTCTCCCAGAAAGTCAATACTTGGAAGCCAGTCTAAAATACTGTCCTTTGGTTCCTGAAGTGCCCCTGCTCTGCAAACTCATTTTGCTACTTCAGTAACTAAAGCTTCTTGGATGGAGTCCAAGGCCAACTCCGATTACACGGAATCCCACTCTAAAGGCAAGCATGTCAGAAAGAGAAGGGCCTCACACCTGTTTGGTGTTGCAGCCATGCAGTCTGAATTTGATGTCTCCATTTGGTACATGCTCAGTGTTTAGAAATGCAGAGGGTATGGCCAATTTGTGGCTTACCTAGCTCTACAGGCACCCAGGATGAGTCGGCAGGCTGAGAAGGGGAAGGAGTAAAAAAATGCTTACTTTCTTTTTTCGCCCGTCTCTCCCTATTTTCCCACTTCTAAATGCCATGACAGCCCTACATGTAAAGCAAGTCGTTTTAAAAGAATAACATATATTTAAATGAGTAACAGAGGCGTACCAGATGTTTTTGGCACCTAAAACAGCTTTAGCGAAAGGCAAAAGCAGAGCTGAAAGACACCAGAACAAGTAGGAAATAGCAAGTGACAATGAGTTCTACCAAGCCTTGCTTGTATGATCTCCAAGTTACCTGGCAGAGAGAAAGACTGCGTTCAGGAAAGGAGATGCTCGGGGTCATAAGTTTGTGAGATCTAAATGTGCTCTGCGGAACTAGGTCCAGGACATCTGCTTCATACCCTCCTTGCCACTGTCACTGGTACTTAATAAAATTATCTTTGACTACAACTTATCTTAAATTCTATGCTTTCCCAAAACCCTATCAAGCCATGGAAGTTTGGGCATCTCATGAGTGTGGTTCAATAAGTGTATCTATTTAAGGGTCTGGGCTTCCTCTGCTTGTTGTACATTATGTGTCTTGAAGAGATATCCATGACATGACCTTAGTATTTACCTTTGTTGTGGATTTTTTTTTCCAACCACTATCCTTAGCAGCTGTCACTCAAAGTCTAGCGACCTAGATTAGTACCCAACTGGCCTGTGATACACATTGGTCAGTCCAATCTATCATTGCTGGTTTAACGAAACATATCAAGCCCTCCTCCAGGCTAACTAAGTGCCTTGGACTTAGTATTCCCTATTTAATGATTTGCCTAAAACACAATCACCTTGCATGACTCACAGTGAAAGTTGAAGCAGGTAACATTTATTCTAAACATACAGCCATTGCTCAACTAGGAGAATAGGGGACAGTAGGACATTTAAGCGTGAGTGTGCATGTGTGTGTGTGCTCTCTGTTAATGGTTGTATTGTGAGACACTGGACGTTTCTATGAAGACGGTAGATTTACATTATATGCAGGATTTCCAAGCTATTAGAATTTATTTTAACAAGCATATATTGTGTAAGTATAATCTTCATGTTCTTTTCCAGTTAAATCTTACATAAAAGCAACTACAAAAAGCCTTTTAAATTAACACCTCTTATTTAAAAGCTAATAACTTTGGGATAGATAAATAACTTTGTCCTTAAGTGCATGACTCTATTTTCACATCAACATGAGTATATAGCAGAGTTTTAAAAGTCCTCCAACGAGCCTTGACCAAACTACCTATACTTCTTGACAATTTAAAAATTGGGAATAATCAGTAATTTGTTCTATAATTTGCAAAAGTTGGGAAGAATTATTAATCTACACAGTCTTCACACTGAATTCCTGATCCTAGTACTGGTATTTGGAGGGATTCTGCCAAACTTCTTAGTTTGAAACCCGTTAATTGTCCTTATTTTAGATTTAAGATAACATAATAGGTAGTAGTCAATCTGTTCTCTTTGGTTTTAACAGTTAAGAGGATGTTAGTCTTTGTTTTATTTTAATTACCCAATTAACTTCTTGGTTATACTGCTATCTTGGGATCGAAAACCTGCAAACGATTTTAGGCTTCATGTTAATAGCAGAAGGAGAATGGAATCTACCAGTTACGTTACAATCCTGAAAGGGAATGGTTAAGCATGGATTTGAGTCAAGTTCAAAAAGCAAAACTTTTAGAAGATGAGATAGTGTGACACATTAATGTCACATTTTTAAAACAGCTTACAAAATGCTCCAGTTCCCAGGTTGGAACTCTAACTTCTAGCAATGTAAGACTACACTATCCTATCAGAATAGTTGGTGATGTCGTTAGACACTCTTTGAATTAACCTATCAATTCACACCCAAGTACTTTAGCATTCATAAGCTACAAAATAAATTACTCTAAAAATAATGTGTCATTTGACACCTTCCAAAATGTCTTGGAAAGAAAAAAAAATCTTCTTTATTCAGAGAGAGGAAAGTGGGTGGGGTGGGGGAGGTGTAATAAAAATATCTTGAATCGTGTATGGGGGGAGGGGAATTAGTGTTTCCAGTAAAATTGTTTACAAAAAAAAATTATAAAGGCCAGTAAGGAAACTTAGTGTCCCCAGTCCGCCCTCCAGTACTATGGAGGGAGTGACTTTATGGTCCCTAGACTAATGGCCGAATCCAAAAAAAAAAAAAAAAAAAAAAAAAAAATGCTTTTACAGTATTCCTTTCTCAAAAGGGGGCTAAATCTTTTCACAGGACAGGAAAAGGCTTCAAAACCAACTATTTTCACTGCGTGAAGGAACAATCCCCCTTTCTCCCAACGGCAGCCCTTGACTTGTCCCACTTGGGTAAGTCTCGCAAAAAAGGTCTTCACATTAACTTGTGATACAGTAGTGCTGCGGATCTAGGCATCACCGAAACATCAGCGAGTGTTGGGCCGGACGCGGGCTTGGGGTACACCTCACAGCTGAATTAGAAATGCGGGGGGTAAGGGGACAACACGGCTTTCTCCTTGGGCAATGCTCAGGATGGTGGTGTCAGCTCAGAGTTGCTAAACGCTGAGGAGTTGGGAGAGAGAAGGGTAAAAGGACAGGGGACTGAGGGAGGGGGAGGAGGGGGAAGGAGGGGGAGGACGCCACAGAAGGGGCCGGTGAGTAAGGGGCAGAGCCACAGCACAGGGATGAGAATTCCAGGGCAGAGGCACAGAGCCCACTGCAGCACGGCGCCCGCGGGCAGCCAGAGACTTCCCCCAGAGCCTCCACAGCCACCCAAACGTCCCAGCTGGGGCAACTGCCCAGGTGTCCTCCGCCCGCAGGAGGGCATCTGCCCTTTCGGACGGTCTAACAACTCGCGGTGTCCCTTCTCCTGCAGCGGTGGGGGCCTCACAGGGTGCTCAGCCTCCACACCCACCGCCTCCATCCCCGCCCACCCCCTCCTCCCCCTCCACTCCCTCCTTCCCCTCCTCCTCCTCCTGTTCGCCCTCCTCCCGCTCCTCCTCCTCCCCCTCCTCCTGCTCTCACTCCAGGCACCCGCAGACGGCAGCCCCCTCGGAGCGAGCCGCCCCAGCTACGCTGCATTTGCAAGGTTCGGAGGCAGGGAGGCAGCAGCCACTTGCTGCCCGACCCCGGCGGAGCTTGGGGTGTCAGGGCGGCCACGGGGAGCCATGATCGACTACACCGCAGTGCCAGCGTCAGGAGCCTCCAGCGCCCCGGCTACCACTGCAGGACGGCCGGTGCCCCGCCCCCGCCCCCCAGCGCAGCCCCAGACACAAACACAGGGCCCCCGGGCCCTCCCCAGCCTGAACTGAACCCGGGGACGCCACACACCCCCGCTGCCTACGCGCGCGGCTCCCAGACTGGCTGCGCCCAACCTCCTCGTCGGCGCGCCGCCGCCACCACGCAGCCCTCCGGCCCGGCCTCCCTGGCGGACTCGCCCACAGCTTCGCGGCCGCCCCCAAACGCTTCAGATGGGGATACCGGGAAGTGAACCCCCGGGACTCGACTCCCCGAATCACCTGCATTTGCATTTCTTATGTAATGCACTGCAAGTTGCC